>NW_027488379.1:1930779-2252575 GCF_051014445.1 Colletes latitarsis | reverse complement strand
GTACCACATTACTACGTGATCCAAACCAGAAAAAACCCAGGATCAGTTCAACAAGTATGTGAAGAATGCGAAAGTATGAGTCTGATGAGTGTAATTCCCAGGGCTGACCTAGACCTAACATGCGTTATCCTCTAAAATATTGATCGAAACCAGGTTTAATCGACTGTTTCAGTGTGGTATCACACTACTACGTGACCCAAACCAGAAAAAACCCAGGATCTGTACAACAGGAATGTGAAAAACGCGAAAGTATGAGCCTGATGAGGGCAAATCCCAGACCAATCCCAGGCCTAACTTGCGTTATCCTCTAAAATACTGATCGAAACCAGGTTTGAATGACCGTTTCAGTGTGGTACCACATTACTACGTGATCCAAACCAGAAAAAACCCAGGATCCGTTCAACAAGAATGTGTAAAATGCGAAAGTATGAGTCCGATCAGTGAAAATCTCAGGCCTTACCTAGACCTAACTTGCGTTGTCCTCTAAAATATTGATGGAAACCAGGTATCATTGACTGTTTCAGTGTGGTACCACATTACTACGTGATCCAAACGAGAAAAAACCCAGGATCTAGCCATCAAGTATGAGAAATATGTGAAAGAATGAACCTGATGAGAGCAAATCCCAGACCTAACCTAGACCTTACATGCGTTATCCTCTAAAATATTGAGCGAAACCAGGTTTAATCGACTGTTTCGGTGTGGTACCACATTACTATGTGATGCAATCCAGAAAAAGCCCAGGATCTAGCCATCTAGTATGAGAAATATGCGAAAGAATGAGCCTGATGAGAGCAAATCCCAGACCTAACCTAGACCTAACATGCGTTATCCTCTAAAATATTGATCGAAACCAGGTTTTATCGACTGTTTCAGTGTGGTACCACATTATTATGTGATCCAAACCAGAAAAAACCCAGGATCAGTTCAACAAGTATGAGAAGAATGCGAAAGTATGAGTCTGATGAGTGAGAATCCCAGACCTATCCCAGACCTAACATTCGTTATCCTCTAAAATATTGATCGAAACCAGGTTTAATCGACTGTTTCAGTGTGGTATCACACTACTACGTGACCCAAACCAGAAAAAACCCAGGATCTGTACAACAAGTATGTGAAAAACGCGAAAGTATGAGCCTGATGAGGGCAAATCTTAGACCTAACCCAGACCTAAGATGCGTTATCCTCTAAAATATTTATCCAGACCAGGTTTCATTGAATGTTTCAGTGTGGTACCACTTTACTACGTGATCCAATCCAGAAATAGACCAGGATCTAGCCATGAAGTATGAGAAATATGCGAAAGTAAGAGCCTGATGAGGGCAAATCCTAGACCTATCCCAGACCTAACTTGCGTTATCCTCTAAAATATTGATCGAAACCAGGTTTAGTTGACTGTTTCAGCGTGGTACCACATTACTACGTGATACAATCCAGAAACAGCCCAGGATCTAGCCATGAAGTATGAGAAATATGCGAAAGAATGAGCCTGATGAGAGCAAATCCTTGACCTATCCCAGACCTAACTTGCGTTATCCTCTAAAATATTGATCGAAACCAGGTTTAATCGACTGTTTCAGTGTGGTACCACATTACTACGTGATCCAAACCAGAAAAAACCCAGGATCCGTTCACCAAGAATGTGAAGAATGCGAAAGTATGAGTCTGATGAGTGAAAATCCCAGACCTAACCTAGACCTTACATGCGTTATCCTCTAAAATATTGAGCGAAACCAGGTTTAATGGACTGTTTCAGTGTGGTACCACATTACTTCGTGATCCAAACCAGAAAAAACCCAGGATCTGTTCAACAAGTATGTGAAAAACGCTAAACTGTGAGCCTGATGAGGGCAAATCGTAGACCTAACCCAGACCTAAGATGCGTTAACCTCTAAAATATATATCCAGACCAGGTTTCATTGAATGTTTCAGTGTGGTACCACTTTACTACGTGATGCAATCCAGAAAAAGCCCAGGATCTAGCCATGAAGTATGAGAAATATGCGAAAGTATGAGCCTGATGAGGGCAAATCCTAGACCTAACCCAGACCTAACATGCGTTAGCCTCTAAAATATTTATCAAGACCTGGTTTAATTGAAAGTTTCAGTGTGGTACCACATTACTACGTGATACAATCCAGAAAAAGCCCAGGATCCAGCCATCAAGTTTGAGAAATATGCGAAAGAATGTGCCTGATGAGAGCAAATCCCAGACCTAACCTAGACCTAACATGAATTATTCTCTAAAATATTGATCGAAACCAGGTTTAATTGACTGTTTCAGTGTGGTCCCACATTACTACGTGATCCAAACCAGAAAAAATCCAGGATCCGTGGTACCACATTACTATGTGATGCAATCCAGAAAAAGCCCAGGATCTAGCCATCTAGTATGAGAAATATGCGAAAGAATGAGCCTGATGAGAGCAAATCCCAGACCTAACCTAGACCTTACATGCGTTATCCTCTAAAATATTGAGCGAAACCAGGTTTAATCGACTGTTTCAGTGTGGTACCACATTACTATGTGATGCAATCCAGAAAAAGCCCAGGATCTAGCCATCTAGTATGAGAAATATGCGAAAGAATGAGCCTGATGAGAGCAAATCCCAGACCTAACCTAGACCTAACATGCGTTATCCTCTAAAATATTGAGCGAAACCAGGTTTAATGGACTGTTTCAGTGTGGTACCACACTACTTCGTGATCCAAACCAGAAAAAACCCAGGATCTGTTCAACACGTATGTGAAAAACGCTAAACTGTGAGCCTGATGAGGGCAAATCTTAGACCTAACCCAGAACTAAGATGCGTTATCCTCTAAAATATTTATCCACACCAGGTTTCATTGAATGTTTCAGTGTGGTCGGACACATTACAACGTGATCCAAACCAGAAAAAACCCAGGATCTGTTCAAGGAGTATGTGAAGTGTGCGAAAGTATGAGTCTGATGAGGTCAAATCCCAGGCCTAACCTAGACCTAACATGCGTTGTCCTCTAAAATATTGATGGTAACCAGGTTTCATTGACTGTTTCAGTGTGGTGCCACAATACTACGTGATCCAAACCAGAAAAAACCCAGGATCAGTTCAACAAGTATGTGAAGAATGCGAAAGTATGAGTCTGATGAGTGAAAATCCCAGGCCTAACCTAGACCTAACATGCGTTGTCCTCTAAAATATTGATGGAAGCCAGGTTTCATTGACTGTTTCAGTGTGGTACCACATTACTACGTGATCCAAACCAGAAAAAACCCAGGATCCGTTCAACAAGTATGTGAAGAATGCGAAAGTATGAGACTGATGAGTGAAAATCCCAGGCCTAACCTAGACCTAACATGCGTTATCCTCTAAAATATTGAGCGAAACCAGGTTTAATCGACTGTTTCAGTGTGGTACCACATTACTATGTGATGCAATCCAGAAAAAGCCCAGGATCTAGCCATCTAGTATGAGAAATATGCGAAAGAATGAGCCTGATGAGAGCAAATCCCAGACCTAACCTAGACCTTACATGCGTTATCCTCTAAAATATTGAGCGAAACCAGGTTTAATCGACTGTTTCAGTGTGGTACCACATTACTATGTGATGCAATCCAGAAAAAGCCCAGGATCTAGCCATCTAGTATGAGAAATATGCGAAAGAATGAGCCTGATGAGAGCAAATCCCAGACCTAACCTAGACCTTACATGCGTTATCCTCTAAAATATTGAGCGAAACCAGGTTTAATCGACTGTTTCAGTGTGGTACCACATTACTATGTGATGCAATCCAGAAAAAGCCCAGGATCTAGCCATCTAGTATGAGAAATATGCGAAAGAATGAGCCTGATGAGAGCAAATCCCAGACCTAACCTAGACCTAACATGCGTTATCCTCTAAAATATTGAGCGAAACCAGGTTTAATGGACTGTTTCAGTGTGGTACCACACTACTTCGTGATCCAAACCAGAAAAAACCCAGGATCTGTTCAACACGTATGTGAAAAACGCTAAACTGTGAGCCTGATGAGGGCAAATCTTAGACCTAACCCAGAACTAAGATGCGTTATCCTCTAAAATATTTATCCACACCAGGTTTCATTGAATGTTTCAGTGTGGTCGGACACATTACAACGTGATCCAAACCAGAAAAAACCCAGGATCTGTTCAAGGAGTATGTGAAGTGTGCGAAAGTATGAGTCTGATGAGGTCAAATCCCAGGCCTAACCTAGACCTAACATGCGTTGTCCTCTAAAATATTGATGGTAACCAGGTTTCATTGACTGTTTCAGTGTGGTGCCACAATACTACGTGATCCAAACCAGAAAAAACCCAGGATCAGTTCAACAAGTATGTGAAGAATGCGAAAGTATGAGTCTGATGAGTGAAAATCCCAGGCCTAACCTAGACCTAACATGCGTTGTCCTCTAAAATATTGATGGAAGCCAGGTTTCATTGACTGTTTCAGTGTGGTACCACATTACTACGTGATCCAAACCAGAAAAAACCCAGGATCCGTTCAACAAGTATGTGAAGAATGCGAAAGTATGAGACTGATGAGTGAAAATCCCAGGCCTAACCTAGACCTAACATGCGTTATCCTCTAAAATATTGAGCGAAACCAGGTTTAATCGACTGTTTCAGTGTGGTACCACATTACTATGTGATGCAATCCAGAAAAAGCCCAGGATCTAGCCATCTAGTATGAGAAATATGCGAAAGAATGAGCCTGATGAGAGCAAATCCCAGACCTAACCTAGACCTTACATGCGTTATCCTCTAAAATATTGAGCGAAACCAGGTTTAATCGACTGTTTCAGTGTGGTACCACATTACTATGTGATGCAATCCAGAAAAAGCCCAGGATCTAGCCATCTAGTATGAGAAATATGCGAAAGAATGAACCTGATGAGAGCAAATCCCAGACCTAACCTAGACCTTACATGCGTTATCCTCTAAAATATTGAGCGAAACCAGGTTTAATCGACTGTTTCAGTGTGGTACCACATTACTATGTGATGCAATCCAGAAAAAGCCCAGGATCTAGCCATCTAGTATGAGAAATATGCGAAAGAATGAGCCTGATGAGAGCAAATCCCAGACCTAACCTAGACCTAACATGCGTTATCCTCTAAAATATTGAGCGAAACCAGGTTTAATCGACTGTTTCAGTGTGGTACCACACTACTTCGTGATCCAAACCAGAAAAAACCCAGGATCTGTTCAACACGTATGTGAAAAACGCTAAACTGTGAGCCTGATGAGGGCAAATCTTAGACCTAACCCAGACCTAAGATGCGTTATCCTCTAAAATATTGATCGATACCAGGTTTGATTGACTGTTTCAGCGTGGTACCACATTACTACGTGATACAATCCAGAAACAGCCCAGGATCTAGCCATGAAGTATGAGAAATATGCGAAAGAATGAGCCTGATGAGAGCAAATCCCAGACCTAACCTAGACCTAACATGAATTATTCTCTAAAATATTGTTCGAAACCAGGTTTAATTGACTGTTTCAGTGTGGTCCCACATTACTACGTGATCCAAACCAGAAAAAACCCAGGATCCGTTCAACAAGAATGTGAAGAATGCGAAAGTATGAGTCTGATGAGTGAAAATCCCAGACCTAACCTAGACCTTACATGCGTTATCCTCTAAAATATTGAGCGAAACCAGGTTTAATGGACTGTTTCAGTGTGGTACCACATTACTTCGTGATCCAAACCAGAAAAAACCCAGGATCTGTTCAACAAGTATGTGAAAAACGCTAAACTGTGAGCCTGATGAGGGCAAATCGTAGACCTAAACCAGACCTAAGATGCGTTAACCTCTAAAATATATATCCAGACCAGGTTTCATTGAATGTTTCAGTGTGGTACCACTTTACTACGTGATGCAATCCAGAAAAAGCCCAGGATCTAGCCATGAAGTATGAGAAATATGCGAAAGTATGAGCCTGATGAGGGCAAATCCTAGACCTAACCCAGACTTAACATGCGTTAGCCTCTAAAATATTTATCAAGACCTGGTTTAATTGAAAGTTTCAGTGTGGTACCACATTACTACGTGATACAATCCAGAAAAAGCCCAGGATCTAGCCATCAAGTTTGAGAAAGTTGCGAAAGAATGTGCCTGATGAGAGCAAATCCCAGACCTAACCTAGACCTAACATGAATTATTCTCTAAAATATTGATCGAAACCAGGTTTAATTGACTGTTTCGGTGTGGTCCCACATTACTACGTGATCCAAACCAGAAAAAATCCAGGATCCGTTCAACAAGTATGTGAAGAATGCGAAAGTATGAGTCTGATGAGTGAAAATCCCAGGCCTAACCTAGACCTAACATGCGTTGTCCTCAAAAATACTGATCGAAACCTGGTTTAATCGACTGTTTCGGTGTGGTACCACATTACTATGTGATCCCAACCAGAAAATAACCCAGGATCTAGCCATCAAGTATGAGAAATATGCGAAAGAATGAACCTGATGAGAGCAAATCCCAGACCTAACCTAGACCTTACATACGTTATCCTCTAAAATATTGAGCGAAACCTGGTTTAATGGACTGTTTCAGTGTGGTACCACACTACTTCGTGATCCAAACCAGAAAAAACCCAGGATCTGTTCAACAAGAATGTGAAAAACGCTAAACTGTGAGCCTGATGGGGGCAAATCTTAGACCTAACCCAGACCTAAGATGCGTTAACCTCTAAAATATTTATCCAGACCAGGTTTCATTGAATGTTTCAGTGTGGTACCACTTTACTACGTGATCCAATCCAGAAATAGCACAGGATCTAGCCATGAAGTATGAGAAATATGCGAAAGTAAGAGCCTGATGCGGGCAAATCCTTGACCTATCCCAGACCTAACTTGCGTTATCCTCTAAAATATTGATCGAAACCGGGTTTAATTGACTGTTTCAGTGTTGTACCACATTACTACGTGATACAATCCAGAAACAGCCCAGGATCTAGCCTTGAAGTATGAGAAATATGCGAAAGTATGAGCCTGATGAGGGCAAATCCTAAACCTAACCCAGACCTAACATGCGTTATCCTCTAAAATATTTATCAAGACCAGGTTTGATTGACCGTTTCAGTGTGGTACCACATTACTACGTGATCCAAACCAGAAAAAACCCAGGACCCGTTCAACAAGAATGTGAAAAATGCGAAAGTGTGAGTCTGATGAGTGAAAATCCCAGGCCTAACCTAGACCTAACATGCGTTATCCTCTAAAATATTGATCGAAACCTGGTTTAATCGACTGTTTCAGTGTGGTAGCACATTACTATGTGATCCAATCCAGAAAATAACCCAGGATCTGTTCAAGGAGTATGTGAAGTGTGCGAATGTATGAGTCTGATGAGGTCAAATCCCAGACCTATCCCAGACCTAACTTGCGTTATCCTCAAAAATATTGATTGAAACCAGGTTTAATCGACTGTTTCAGTGTGGTGCCACATTACTACGTGATCCAAACCAGAAAAAACCCAGGATCTGTTCAACAAGTATGTGAAAAACGCTAAACTGTGAGCCTGATGAGGGCAAATCGTAGACCTAACCCAGACCTAAGATGCGTTAACCTCTAAAATATTTATCAAGACCTGGTTTAATTGAAAGTTTCAGTGTGGTACCACATTACTACGTGATACAATCCAGAAAAAGTCCAGGATCTAGCCATCAAGTTTGAGAAATATGCGAAAGAATGTGCCTGATGCGGGCAAATCCTAGACCTATCCCAGACCTAACTTGCGTTATCCTCTAAAATATTGATAGAAACCAGGTTTAATTGACTGTTACAGCGTAGTACCACATTACTACGTGATACAATCCAGAAACAGCCCAGGATCTAGCCATGAAGTATGAGAAATATGCGAAAGAATGAACCTGATGAGAGCAAATCCCAGACCTAACCTAGACCTTACATGCGTTATCCTCTAAAATATTGATCGAAACCAGGTTTAATCGACTGTTTCAGTGTGGTCCCACATTTCTACGTGATCCAAACCAGAAAAAAATCCAGGATCCGTTCAACAAGTATGTGAAGAATGCGAAAGTATGAGTCTGATGAGTGAGAATCCTAGACCTATCCCAGACCTAACATTCGTTATCCTCTAAAATATTGAGCGAAACCAGGTTTAATCGACTGTTTCAGTGTGGTCCCACATTACTACGTGATCCAAACCAGAAACAACCCAGGATCTGTTCAACATGTATGAGACATATGCGAAAGAATGAGCCTGATGAGAGAAAATCCCAGACCTAACATAGACCTAACATGAATTATTCTCTAAAACATTGATCGAAACGAGGTTTAATTGACTGTTTCATTGTGGTCCCACATTACTACGTGATCCAAACCAGAAAAAACCCAGGATCCGTTCAACAAGTATGTGAAGAATGCGAAAGTATGAGTCCGATGAGTGAAAATCCCAGGCCTAACCTAGACCTAACATGCGTTATCCTCAAAAATATTGATCGAAACCTGGTTTAATCGACTGTTTCAGTGTGGTACCACATTACTATGTGATCCAAACCAGAAAATAACCCAGGATCTGTTCAACAAGTATGTGAAAAACGCTAAACTGTGAGCCTGATGAGGGCAAATCGTAGACCTAAACCAGACCTAAGATGCGTTAACCTCTAAAATATATATCCAGACCAGGTTTCATTGAATGTTTCAGTGTGGTACCACTTTACTACGTGATGCAATCCAGAAAAAGCCCAGGATCTAGCCATGAAGTATGAGAAATATGCGAAAGTATGAGCCTGATGAGGGCAAATCCTAGACCTAACCCAGACTTAACATGCGTTAGCCTCTAAAATATTTATCAAGACCTGGTTTAATTGAAAGTTTCAGTGTGGTACCACATTACTACGTGATACAATCCAGAAAAAGCCCAGGATCTAGCCATCAAGTTTGAGAAAGTTGCGAAAGAATGTGCCTGATGAGAGCAAATCCCAGACCTAACCTAGACCTAACATGAATTATTCTCTAAAATATTGATCGAAACCAGGTTTAATTGACTGTTTCAGTGTGGTCCCACATTACTACGTGATCCAAACCAGAAAAAATCCAGGATCCGTTCAACAAGTATGTGAAGAATGCGAAAGTATGAGTCTGATGAGTGAAAATCCCAGGCCTAACCTAGACCTAACATGCGTTGTCCTCAAAAATACTGATCGAAACCTGGTTTAATCGACTGTTTCGGTGTGGTACCACATTACTATGTGATCCCAACCAGAAAATAACCCAGGATCTAGCCATCAAGTATGAGAAATATGCGAAAGAATGAACCTGATGAGAGCAAATCCCAGACCTAACCTAGACCTTACATACGTTATCCTCTAAAATATTGAGCGAAACCTGGTTTAATGGACTGTTTCAGTGTGGTACCACACTACTTCGTGATCCAAACCAGAAAAAACCCAGGATCTGTTCAACAAGAATGTGAAAAACGCTAAACTGTGAGCCTGATGGGGGCAAATCTTAGACCTAACCCAGACCTAAGATGCGTTAACCTCTAAAATATTTATCCAGACCAGGTTTCATTGAATGTTTCAGTGTGGTACCACTTTACTACGTGATCCAATCCAGAAATAGCACAGGATCTAGCCATGAAGTATGAGAAATATGCGAAAGTAAGAGCCTGATGCGGGCAAATCCTTGACCTATCCCAGACCTAACTTGCGTTATCCTCTAAAATATTGATCGAAACCAGGTTTAATTGACTGTTTCAGTGTTGTACCACATTACTACGTGATACAATCCAGAAACAGCCCAGGATCTAGCCTTGAAGTATGAGAAATATGCGAAAGTATGAGCCTGATGAGGGCAAATCCTAAACCTAACCCAGACCTAACATGCGTTATCCTCTAAAATATTTATCAAGACCAGGTTTGATTGACCGTTTCAGTGTGGTACCACATTACTACGTGATCCAAACCAGAAAAAACCCAGGACCCGTTCAACAAGAATGTGAAAAATGCGAAAGTGTGAGTCTGATGAGTGAAAATCCCAGGCCTAACCTAGACCTAACATGCGTTATCCTCTAAAATATTGATCGAAACCTGGTTTAATCGACTGTTTCAGTGTGGTAGCACATTACTATGTGATCCAATCCAGAAAATAACCCAGGATCTGTTCAAGGAGTATGTGAAGTGTGCGAATGTATGAGTCTGATGAGGTCAAATCCCAGACCTATCCCAGACCTAACTTGCGTTATCCTCAAAAATATTGATTGAAACCAGGTTTAATCGACTGTTTCAGTGTGGTGCCACATTACTACGTGATCCAAACCAGAAAAAACCCAGGATCCGTTCAACAAGTATGTGAAAAATGCGAAAGTATGAGTCTAATGAGTGAAAATCCCAGGCCTAACCTAGACCTAACATGCGTTATCCTCTAAAACATCGATCGAAACCAGGTTTAATCGACTGTTTCAGTGTGGTATCACGCTACTACGTGACCCAAACCAGAAAAAACCCAGGATCTGTACAACAAGTATGTGAAAAACGCGAAAGTATGAGCCTGATGAGGGCAAATCGCAGACCTATCCCAGACCTAACTTGCGTTATCCTCTAAAATATTGATCGAAACCAGGTTTGATTGACCGTTTCAGTGTGGTACCACATTACTACGTGATCCAAACCAGAAAAAACCCAGGATCTGTTCAACAAGTATGTGAAAAACGCTAAACTGTGAGCCTGATGAGGGCAAATCGTAGACCTAACCCAGACCTAAGATGCGTTAACCTCTAAAATATTTATCAAGACCTGGTTTAATTGAAAGTTTCAGTGTGGTACCACATTACTACGTGATACAATCCAGAAAAAGTCCAGGATCTAGCCATCAAGTATGAGAAATATGCGAAAGAATGTGCCTGATGCGGGCAAATCCTAGACCTATCCCAGACCTAACTTGCGTTATCCTCTAAAATATTGATAGAAACCAGGTTTAATTGACTGTTACAGCGTAGTACCACATTACTACGTGATACAATCCAGAAACAGCCCAGGATCTAGCCATGAAGTATGAGAAATATGCGAAAGAATGAACCTGATGAGGGCAAATCCCAGACCTAACCTAGACCTTACATGCGTTATCCTCTAAAATATTGATCGAAACCAGGTTTAATCGACTGTTTCAGTGTGGTCCCACATTTCTACGTGATCCAAACCAGAAAAAAATCCAGGATCCGTTCAACAAGTATGTGAAGAATGCGAAAGTATGAGTCTGATGAGTGAGAATCCTAGACCTATCCCAGACCTAACATTCGTTATCCTCTAAAATATTGAGCGAAACCAGGTTTAATCGACTGTTTCAGTGTGGTCCCACATTACTACGTGATCCAAACCAGAAACAACCCAGGATCTGTTCAACATGTATGAGACATATGCGAAAGAATGAGCCTGATGAGAGAAAATCCCAGACCTAACATAGACCTAACATGAATTATTCTCTAAAACATTGATCGAAACGAGGTTTAATTGACTGTTTCATTGTGGTCCCACATTACTACGTGATCCAAACCAGAAAAAACCCAGGATCCGTTCAACAAGTATGTGAAGAATGCGAAAGTATGAGTCCGATGAGTGAAAATCCCAGGCCTAACCTAGACCTAACATGCGTTATCCTCAAAAATATTGATCGGAACCTGGTTTAATCGACTGTTTCAGTGTGGTACCACATTACTATGTGATCCAAACCAGAAAATAACCCAGGATCTGTTCAACAAGTATGTGAAAAACGCGAAAGTGTGAGTCTGATGAGGTCAAATCCCAGACCTATCCCAGACTTAACTTGTGTTATCCTCTAAAATATTGATCGAAACCAGGTTTAATTGACTGTATCAGTGTTGTACTTCATTATTACGTGATGCAATCCAGAAAAAGCCCAGGATCTAGCCATCAAGTATGAGAAATATGCGAAAGAATGAGCCTGATGGGAGCAACTGACCTAACCTAGACCTAACATGAATTATTCTCTAAAATATTGATCAAAACCAGGTTTATTTGACTGTTTCAGTGTGGTCCCGCATTACTACGTGATCCAAACCAGAAAAAACCGAGGATCTGTTCAACAAGTATGTGGAAAACGCGAAAGTATGTGTCTGATGAGGTCAAATCCCAGACCTATCCCAGACTTAACTTGCGTTATCCTCTAAAATATTGATCGAAACCAGGTTGAATTGACTGTTTCAGCGAGGTACCACATTACTACGTGATCCAATACAGAAACAGCCCAGGATCTAGCCATGAAGTATGAGAAATATGCGAAAGTATGAGCCTGATAAGGGCAAATCCTAGACCTAACCCAGACCTAACATGCGTTATTCTCTAAAATATTTATCAAGACCAGGTTTAATTGAATGTTTCAGTGTGGTACCACATTACTACGTGATCAAAACCAGAAAAAACCCAGGATCAGTTCAACAAGTATGTGAAGAATGCGAAAGTATGAGCCTGATGAGGGCAAATCCCAGACCTATCCCAGACCTAACTTGCGTTATCCTCTAAAATATTGATCGAAACCTGGTTTAATTGACCGTTTCAGTGTGGTACTACATTACTACGTGATGCAATCCAGAAAAAGCCCAGGATCTAGCCATCAAGTATGAGAAATATGCGAAAGAATGAGCCTGATGAGAGCAAATCCCGGACCTAACCTAGACCTAACATGCGTTATCCTCTAAAATATTGAGCGAAACCAGGTTTAATGGACTGTTTCAGTGTGGTACCACACTACTTCGTGATCCAAACAAGAGAAAGCCCAGGATCTGTTTTAGAAGTATGTGAAAAACGCTAAACCGTGAGCCTGACGAGGGCAAATCCGAGACCTATCCCAGACCTAACTTGCGTTATCCTCTAAAATATTGATCAAAACCAGGTTTAATGGACTGTTTCAGTGTGGTACCACACTACTTCCTGATCCAAACCAGAAAAAACCCAGGATCTGTTCAACAAGTATGTGAAAAACGCTAAACTGTGAGCCTGATGAGGGCAAATCTTAGACCTAACCCAGACCTAAGATGCGTTAACCTCTAAAATATTTATTCAGTCCAGGTTTCATTGAATGTTTCAGTGTGGTAGCACTTTACTACGTGATCCAATCCAGAAATAGCACAGGATCTAGCCATGAAGTATGAGAAATATGCGAAAGTTAAAGCCTGATGAGGGCAAATCCTAGACCTATCCCAGACCTAACTTGCGTTATCCTCTAAAATATTGATCGAAACCAGGTTTAATTGACTGTTTCAGCGTGGTACCACATTACTACGTGATACAATCCAGAAACAGCCCAGGATCTAGCCTTGAGGTATGAGAAATATGCGAAAGTATGAGCCTGATGAGGGCAAATCCTAGACCTAACCCAGACCTAACATGCGTTATCCTCTAAAATATTTATCAAGACCAGGTTTAATTGATTGTTTCAGTGTGGTCCCACATTACTACGTGATCCAAACCAGAAAAAACCCAGGATCTGTTCAACATGTATGAGAAATATGCGAAAGAATGAGCCTGATGAGAGCAAATCCCAGACCTAACATAGACCTAACATGAATTATTCTCTAAAATATTGATCGAAACCAGGTTTAATTGACTGTTTCAGTGTGGTCCCACATTACTACGTGATCCAAACCAGAGAAAACCCAGGATCCGTTCAACAAGTATGTGAAGAATGCGAAAGTATGAGTCCGATGAGTGAAAATCCCAGGCCTAACCTAGACCTAACATGCGTTATCCTCAAAAATATTGATCGAAACCTGGTTTAATCGACTGTTTCAGTGTGGTACCACTTTACTACGTGATCCAATCCAGAAATAGCCCGGGATCTAGCCATGAAGTATGAGAAATATGCGAAAGTAAGAGCCTGATGAGGGCAAATCCTAGACCTATCCCAGACCTAACTTGCGTTATCCTCTAAAATATTGATCGAAACCAGGTTTAATTGACTGTTTCAGCGTGGTACCACATTACTACGTGATCCAATCCAGAAACAGCCCAGGATCTAGCCATGAAGTATGAGAAATATGCGAAACAATGAGCCTGATGAGTGCAAATCCCAGACCTAACCTAGACCTACCATGCGTTATCCTCTAACATATTGAGCGAAACCAGGTTTAATGCACTGTTTCAGTGTGGTACCACACTATTTCGTGATCCAAACCAGAGAAAGCCCAGGATCTGTTCAAGAAGTATGTGAAAAACGCTAAATTGTGAGCCTGATGAGGGCAAATCTTAGACCTAACCCAGACCTAAGATGCGTTATCCTCTAAAATATTTATCCAGACCAGGTTTCATTGAATGTTTCAGTGTGGTACCACTTTACTACGTGATCCAATCCAGAAATAGCCCAGGATCTAGCCATGAAGTATGAGAAATATGCGAAAGTAGGAGCCTGATGAGGGCAAATCCTAGACCTATCCCAGACCTAACTTGCGTTATCCTCTAAAATATTGATCGAAACCAGGTTTAATTGACTGTTTCAGCGTGGTACCACATTACTACGTGATACAATCCAGAAACAGCCCAGGATCTAGCCATGAAGTATGAGAAATATGCGAAAGTATGAGCCTGATGAGAGCAAATCCCAGACCTAACCTAGACCTAACATGAATTATTCTCTAAAATATTGATCGAAACCAGGTTTACATGACTGCTTCAGTGTGGTCCCACATTACTACGTGATCCAAACCAGAAAAAACCCAGGCTCCGTTCAACAAGTATGTGAAGAATGCGAAAGTATGAGTCTGATGAGGGAAAATCCCAGGCCTAACCTAGACCTAACATGCGTTATCCTCTAAAATATTGATCGAAACCAGGTTTAGTCGACTGTTTCAGTGTGGTCCCACATTACTACGTGATCCAAACCAGAAAAAACCCAGGATCCGTTCAACAAGTATGTGAAGAATGCGAAAGTATGAGTCTGATGAGGTCAAATCCCAGACCTATCCCAGACTTAACTTGCGTTATCCTCTAAAATATTGATCGAAACCAGGTTTAATCGACTGTTTCAGCGTGGTACCACATTACTACGTGATACAATCCAGAAACAGCCCAGGATCTAGCCATGAAGTATGAGAAATATGAGAAAGAATGAGCCCGATGAGAGCAAATCCCAGACCTAACCTAGACCTAACATGAATTATTCTCTAAAATATTGATCGAAACCAGGTTTAATTGACTGTTTCAGTGTTGTACTTCATTACTACGTGATGCAATCCAGAAAAAGCCCAGGATCTAGTCATCAAGTATGAGAAATATGCGAAAGTATGAGCCTGATGAGGGCAAATCCTTGACCTAACCCAGACCTAACATGCGTTATCCTCTAAAATATTTATCAAGATCAGGATTAATTGATTGTTTCAGTGTGGTCCCAAATTACTACGTGATCCAAACCAGAAAAAACCCAGGATCCGTTCAACAAGTATGTGAAGAATGCGAAAGTATGACTCTGATCAGTGAAAATCTCAGGCCTTACCTAGACCTAACTTGCGTTGTCCTCTAAAATATTGATGGAAACCAGGTTTCATTGACTGTTTCAGTGTGGTACTACATTACTACGTGATGCAATCCAGAAAAAGCCAAGGATCTAGCCATCAAGTATGAGAAATATGCGAAAGAATCAGCCTGATGAGAGCAAATCCCAGACCTAACCTAGACCTAACATGAATTATTCTCTAAAATATTGATCGAAACCAGGTTTAATTGACTGTTTCAGTGTTGTACTACATTACTACGTGATCAAAACCAGAAAAAACCCAGGATCCGTTCAACAAGTATGTGAAGAATGCGAAAGTATGACTCTGATCAGTGAAAATCTCAGGCCTTACCTAGACCTAACTTGCGTTGTCCTCTAAAATATTGATGGAAACCAGGTTTCATTGAATGTTTCAGTGTGGTACCACTTTACTACGTGATCCAATCCAGAAATAGCCCAGGATCTAGCCATGAAGTATGAGAAATATGCGAAAGTAAGGGCCTGATGAGGGCAAATCCTAGACCTATCCCAGACCTAACTTGCGTAATCCTCTAAAATATTGATCGAAACCAGGTTTAATTGACTGTTTCAGCGTGGTACCACATTACTACGTGATCCAATCCAGAAACAGCCCAGGATCTAGCCATGAAGTATGAGAAATACGCGAAAGTATGAGCCTGATGAGGGCAAATCCTAGACCTAACCCAGACCTAACATGCGTTATGCTCTAAAATATTTATCAAGATCAGGTTTAATTGATTGTTTCAGTGTGGTCCCACATTACTACGTGATCCAAACCAGAAAAAACCCAGGATCTGTTCAACATGTATGAGAAATATGCGAAAGAATGAGCCTGATGAGAGCAAATCCCAGACCTAACCTAGACCTAACATGCGTTTTCCTCCAGAATATTGATGGAAACCAGGTTTAGTTGATTGTTTCAGTGTTGTACTTCATTACTACGTGATGCAATCCAGAAAAAGCCCAGGATCTAGCCATCAAGTATGAGAAATATGCGAAAGAATGAGCCTGATGAGAGCAAATCCCAGACCTAACCTAGACCTAACATGCGTTATCCTCTAAAATATTGAGCGAAACCAGGTTTAATGGACTGTTTCAGTGTGGTACCACACTACTACGTGATCCAAACCAGAAAAAACCCAGGATCTGTGCAACAAGTATATGAAAAACGCTAAACTGTGAGCCTGATGAGGGCAAATCTTAGACCTAACCCAGACCTAAGATGCGTTATCCTCTAAAATATTTATCCAGACCAGGTTTAATGGACTGTTTCAGTGTGGTACCACACTACTTCGTGATCCAAACCAGAGAAAGCCCAGGATCTGTTCAAGAAGTATGTGAAAAACGCTAAACTGTGAGCCTGATGAGGGCAAATCTTAGACCTAACCCAGACCTAAGATGCGTTATCCTCTAAAATATTTATCCAGACCAGGTTTCATTGAATGTTTCAGTGTGGTACCACTTTACTACCTGATACAATCCAGAAACAGCCCAGGATCTAGCCATGAAGTATGAGAAATATGCGAAAGTATGAGCCTGATGAGGGCAAATCCTAGACCTAACCCAAACCTAACATGCGTTATCCTCTAAAATATTTATCAAGAAAAGGTTTAATTGATTGTTTCAGTGTGGTACCACATTACTACGTGAACCAAACCAGAAAAAACCCAGGATCCGTTCAACAAGTATGTTAAAACTGCGACAGTATGACCCTGATGAGGGCAAATCCCAGGCCTAACATAGACCTAACATGCGTTGTCCTCTAGAATATTGATGGAAACCAGGTTTAATTGACTGTTTCAGTGTTGTACTTCATTACTACGTGATGCAATCCAGAAAAAGCCCAGGATCTAGCCATCAAGTATGAGAAATATGCGAAAGAATGAGCCTGATGAGAGCAAATCCCAGACCTAACCTAGACCTAACATGAATTATTCTCTAAAATATTGATCGAAACCAGGTTTAATTGACTGTTTCAGTGTTGTACTTCATTATTACGTGATGCAATCCAGAAAAAGCCCAGGATCTAGCCATGAAGTATGAGAAATATGCGAAAGTATGAGCCTGATGAGGACAAATCGTAGACCTAACCCAGACCTAACATGCGTTATCCTCTAAAATATTTATCAAGAAAAGGTTTAATTGAATGTTTCAGTGTGGTACCATATTACTACGTGATCAAAACCAGAAATAGCCCAGGATCTAGCCATGAAGTATGAGAAATATGCGAAAGTAGGAGCCTGATGAGGGCAAATCCTAGACCTATCCCAGACCTAACTTGCGTTGTCCTCTAAAATATTGATCGAAACCAGGTTTACTTGACTGCTTCAGTGTGGTACCACATTACTACGTGAACCAAACCAGAAAAAACCCAGGATCCGTTCAACAAGTATGTTAAAACTGCGACAGTATGACCCTGATGAGGGCAAATCCCAGGCCTAACCTAGACCTAAAATGCGTTGTCCTCTAGAAGATTGATGGAAACCAGGTTTAATTGACTGTTTCAGTGTTGTACTTCATTACTACGTGATGCAATCCAGAAAAAGCCCAGGATCTAGCCATCAAGTATGAGAAATATGCGAAAGAATGAGCCTGATGAGAGCAAATCCCAGACCTAACCTAGACCTAACATGAATTATTCTCTAAAATATTGATCGAAACCAGGTTTAATTGACTGTTTCAGTGTTGTACTTCATTATTACGTGATGCAATCCAGAAAAAGCCCAGGATCTAGCCATCAAGTATGAGAAATATGCGAAAGAATGAGCCTGATGGGAGCAAATCCCTGACCTAACCTAGACCTAACATGAATTATTCTCTAAAATATTGGTCGAAACCAGGTTTAATTGACTGTTTCAGTGTAGTACCACATTACTACGTGATCCAATCCGGAAGTAGCCCAGGATCTAGCCATGAAGTATGAGAAATATGCGAAAGTATGAGCCTGATGAGGACAAATCGTAGACCTAACCCAGACCTAACATGCGTTATTCTCTTAAATATTTATCAAGACCAGGTTTAATTGAATGATTCAGTGTGGTACCATATTACTACGTGATCAAAACCAGAGAAAACCCAGGATCCGTTCAACAAGTATGTGAAGAATGCGAAAGTATGAGTCTGATCAGTGAAAATCTCGGGCCTCACCTAGACCTAACTTGCGTTGTCCTCTAAAATATTGATGGAAACCAGGTTTCATTGACTGTTTCAGTGTGGTACTACATTACTACGTGATGCAATCCAGAAAAAGCCCAGGATCTAGCCATCAAGTATGAGAAATATGCGAAACAATGAGCCTGATGAGAGCAAATCCCAGACCTAACCTAGACCTACCATGCGTTATCCTCTAACATATTGAGCGAAACCAGGTTTAATGCACTGTTTCAGTGTGGTACCACACTATTTCGTGATCCAAACCAGGGAAAGCCCAGGATCTGTTCAAGAAGTATGTGAAAAACGCTAAATTGTGAGCCTGATGAGGGCAAATCTTAGACCTAACCCAGACCTAAGATGCGTTATCCTCTAAAATATTTATCCAGACCAGGTTTCATTGAATGTTTCAGTGTGGTACCACTTTACTCCGTGATCCAATCCAGAAATAGCCCAGGATCTAGCCATCAAGTATGAGAAATAAGCGAAAGAATGAGCCTGATGAGAGCAAATCCCAGACCTAACCTAGACCTAACATGCGTTATCCTCTAAAATATTGAGCGAAACCAGGTTTAATGGACTGTTTCAGTGTGGTACCACACTACTTCGTGATCCAAACCAGAAAAAACCCAGGATCTGTTCAACAAGTATGTGAAAAACGCTAAACTGTGAGCCTGATGAGGGCAAATCTTAGACCTAACCCAGACCTAAGATGCGTTATCCTCTAAAATATTTATCCAGACCAGGTTTAATGGACTGTTTCAGTGTGGTACCACACTACTTCGTGATCCAAACCAGAGAAAGCCCAGGATCTGTTCAAGAAGTATGTGAAAAACGCTAAACTGTGAGCCTGATGAGGGCAAATCTTAGACCTAACCCAGACCTAAGATGCGTTATCCTCTAAAATATTTATCCAGACCAGGTTTTATTGAATGTTTCAGTGTGGTACCACTTTACTACCTGATACAATCCAGAAACAGCCCAGAATCTAGCCATGAAGTATGAGAAATATGCGAAAGTATGAGCCTGATGAGGGCAAATCCTAGACCTAACCCTAACCTAACATGCGTTATCCTCTAAAATATTTATCAAGAAAAGGTTTAATTGAATGTTTCAGTGTGGTACCATATTACTACGTGATCAAAACCAGAAATAGCCCAGGATCTAGCCATGAAGTATGAGAAATATGCGAAAGTAGGAGCCTGATGAGGGCAAATCCTAGACCTATCCCAGACCTAACTTGCGTTGTCCTCTAAAATATTGATCGAAACCAGGTTTACTTGACTGCTTCAGTGTGGTACCACATTACTACGTGAACCAAACCAGAAAAAACCCAGGATCCGTTCAACAAGTATGTTAAAACTGCGACAGTATGACCCTGATGAGGGCAAATCCCAGGCCTAACCTAGACCTAACATGCGTTGTCCTCTAGAATATTGATGGAAACCAGGTTTAATTGACTGTTTCAGTGTTGTACTTCATTACTACGTGATGCAATCCAGAAAAAGCCCAGGATCTAGCCATCAAGTATGAGAAATATGCGAAAGAATGAGCCTGATGAGAGCAAATCCCAGACCTAACCTAGACCTAACATGAATTATTCTCTAAAATATTGATCGAAACCAGGTTTAATTGACTGTTTCAGTGTTGTACTTCATTATTACGTGATGCAATCCCGAAAAAGCCCAGGATCTAGCCATCAAGTATGAGAAATATGCGAAAGAATGAGCCTGATGGGAGCAAATCCCTGACCTAACCTAGACCTAACATGAATTATTCTCTAAAATATCGGTCAAAACCAGGTTTGATTGACTGTTTCAGTGTAGTACCACATTACTACGTGATCCAATCCGGAAGTAGCCCAGGATCTAGCCATGAAGTATGAGAAATATGCGAAAGTATGAGCCTGATGAGGACAAATCGTAGACCTAACCCAGACCTAACATGCGTTATTCTCTTAAATATTTATCAAGACCAGGTTTAATTGAATGATTCAGTGTGGTACCATATTACTACGTGATCAAAACCAGAGAAACCCCAGGATCCGTTCAACAAGTATGTGAAGAATGCGAAAGTATGAGTCTGATCAGTGAAAATCTCGGGCCTCACCTAGACCTAACTTGCGTTGTCCTCTAAAATATTGATGGAAACCAGGTTTCATTGACTGTTTCAGTGTGGTACTACATTACTACGTGATGCAATCCAGAAAAAGCCCAGGATCTAGCCATCAAGTATGAGAAATATGCGAAACAATGAGCCTGATGAGAGCAAATCCCAGACCTAACCTAGACCTACCATGCGTTATCCTCTAACATATTGAGCGAAACCAGGTTTAATGCACTGTTTCAGTGTGGTACCACACTATTTCGTGATCCAAACCAGAGAAAGCCCAGGATCTGTTCAAGAAGTATGTGAAAAACGCTAAATTGCGAGCCTGATGAGGGCAAATCTTAGACCTAACCCAGACCTAAGATGCGTTATCCTCTAAAATATTTATCCAGACCAGGTTTCATTGAATGTTTCAGTGTGGTACCACTTTACTCCGTGATCCAATCCAGAAATAGCCCAGGATCTAGCCATGAAGTATGAGAAATATGCGAAAGTAGGAGCCTGTTGAGGGCAAATCCTAGACCTATCCCAGGCCTAACTTGCGTTGTCCTCTAAAATATTGATCGAAACCAGGTTTAATCGACTGTTTCAGCGTGGTACCACATTACTACGTGATACAATCCAGAAACAGCCCAGGATCTAGCCATGAAGTATGAGAAATATGCGAAAGTATGAGCCTGATGAGGGCAAATCCTAGCCCTAACCCAGACCTAACATGCGTTAGCCTCTAAAATATTTATCAAGACCTGGTTTAATTGAAAGTTTCAGTGTGGTACCACATTACTACGTGATGCAATCCAGAAAAAGCCCAGGATCTAGCCATCAAATTTGAGAAATATGCGAAAGAATGTGCCTGATGAGAGCAAATCCCAGACCTAACCTAGACCTAACATGAATTATTCTCTAAAATATTGATCGAAACCAGGTTTAATTGCCTGTTTCAATGTGGTCCCACGTTACTACGTGATCCAAACCAGAAAAAACCCAGGTTCCGTTCAACAAGTATGTGAAGAATGCGAAAGTATGAGTCTGATGAGTGAAAATCCCATGCCTAACCTAGACCTAACATGCGTTATCCTCAAAAATATTCAGCGAAACCAGGTTTAATGGACTGTTTCAGTGTGGTACCACACTACGTCGTGATCCAAACCGGAAAAAACCCAGGATCTGTTCAACAAGTATGTGAAAAACGCTAAACTGTGAGCCTGATGAGGGCAAATCTTAGACCTAACCCAGACCTAAGATGCGTTAACCTCTAAAATATTTATCCAGACGAGGTTTCATTGAATGTTTCCGTGTGGTACCACTTTACTACGTGATGCAATCCAGAAAAAGCCCAGGATCTAGCCATGAAGTATGAGAAATATGCGAAAGTATGAGCCTGATGAGGGCAAATCCTAGCCCTAACCCAGACCTAACATGCGTTAGCCTCTAAAATATTTATCAAGACCTGGTTTAATTGAAAGTTTCAGTGTGGTACCACATTACTACGTGATGCAATCCAGAAAAAGCCCAGGATCTAGCCATCAAATTTGAGAAATATGCGAATGAGTGTGCCTGATGAGAGCAAATCCCAGACCTAACCTAGACCTAACATGAATTATTCTCTAAAATATTGATCAAGACCAGGTGTAACTGATTGTTTCAGTGTGGTCCCACATTACTGCATGATCCAAACAAGAAAAAACCCAGGATCTGTTCAACATGTATGAGAAATATGCGAAAGAATGAGCCTGATGAGAGCAAATCCCAGACCTAACATAGACCTAACATGAATTATTCTCTAAAATATTGATCGAAACCAGGTTTAGTTGACTGTTTCAGTGTGGTCCCTCATTACTACGTGATCCAAACCAGAAATAACCCAGGATCCGTTCAACAAGTATGTGAAGAATGCGAAAGTATGAGTCTGATGAGTGAAAATCCCAGGACTAACCTAGACCTAACATGCGTTATCCTCTAAAATATTGATCCAAACCAGGTTTAATGGACTGTTTCAGCGTGGTACCACACTACTACGTGATCCAAACCAGAAAAAACCCAGGATCTGTTCAACAAGTATGTGAAAAACGCGAAAGTATAAGCCTGATGAGGGCAAATCCCAGACATATCCCAGACCAAACTTGCGTTGTCCTCTAAGATATTGATGGAAACCAGGTTTAATTGACTGTTTCAGTGTTGTACTTCATTCCTACGTGATGCAATCCAGAAAAAGCCCAGGATCTAGCCATCAAGTATGAGAAATATGCGAAAGAATGAGCCTGATGAGAGCAAATCCCAGACCTAACCTATACCTAACATGAATAATTCTCTAAAATATTTATCGAAACCAGGTTTAATTGACTGTTTCAGTGTGGTGCCACATTACTACGTGATCCAAACCAGAGAAAACCCAGGATCCGTTCAACAAGTATGTGAAGCATGCGAAAGTATGAGTCCGATGAGTGAAAATCCCAGGCCTAACCTAGACCTAACATGCGTTATCCTCAAAAATATTGATCGAAACCTGGTTTAATCGACTGTTTCAGTGTGGTACCACATTACTATGTGATCCAGACCAGAAAATAGCCCAGGATCTGTTCAACAAGTATGTGAAAAACGCGAAAGTATGAGTCTGATGAGGTCAAATCCCAGACCTATCCCAGACTTAACTTGTGTTGTCCTCTAGAATATTGATGGAAACCAGGTTTAATTGACTGTTTCAGTGTTGTACTTCATTACTACGTGATGCAATCCAGAAAAAGCCCAGGATCTGTTCAACAAGTATGTAAAAAACGCGAAAGTATGAGTCTGATGACGTCAAATCCCAGACCTATCCCAGACCTAACTTGCGTTATCGTCTAAAATATTGATCGAAACCAGGTTTAATCGACTGTTTCAGCGTGGTACCACATTACTACGTGATCCCAACCAGAAAATAACCCAGGATCTGTTCAACGAGTATGTGAAGTGTGCGAAAGTATGAGTCTGATGAGGTCAAATCCCAGACCTATCCCAGACCTAACTTGCGTTATCCTCTAAAATATTGATCGAAACCAGGTTTAATTGACCGTTTCAGTGTGGTACCACATTACTACGTGATCCAAACCAGAAAATACCCAGGATCAGTTCAACAAGTATGTGGAGAATGCGAAAGTATGAGTCCGATGAGTGAAAATCCCAGGCCTAACCTAGACCTAACATGCGCTATCCTCAAAAATATTGATCGAAACCTGGTTTAATCGACTGTTTCAGTGTGGTACCACTTTACTACGTGATCCAATCCAGAAATAGCCCGGGATCTAGCCATGAAGTATGAGAAATTTGCGAAAGTAAGAGCCTGATGAGGGCAAATCCTAGACCTTTCCCAGACCTAACTTGCGTTATCCTCTAAAATATTGATCGAAACCAGGTTTAATTGACTGTTTCAGCGTGGTACCACATTACTACGTGATCCAATCCAGAAACAGCCCAGGATCTAGCCATGAAGTATGAGAAATATGCGAAAGTATGAGCCTGATGAGGGCAAATCCTAGACCTAACCCAGACCTAACATGCGTTATCCTCTAAAATATTTATCAAGATCAGGTTTAATTGATTGTTTCAGTGTGGTCCCACATTACTACGTGATGCAAACCAGAAAAAACCCACGATCTGTTCAACATGTATGAGAAATATGGGAAGGAATGAGCCTGATGAGAGCAAATCCCAGACCTAACTTAGACCTAACATGAATTATTCTCTAAAATATTGATCGAAACCAGGTTTACTTGACTGTTTCAGTGTGGTCCCACATTACTACGTGAACCAAACCAGAAAAAACCCAGGATCTGTTCAACAAGTATGTAAAAAACGCGAAAGTATGAGTCTGATGATGTCAAATCCCAGACCTATCCCAGACTTAACTTGCGTTATCCTCTAAAATATTGATCGAAACCAGGTTTAATCGACTGTTTCAGCGTGGTGCCACATTACTACGTGATACAATCCAGAAACAGCCCAGGATCTAGCAATGAAGTATGAGAAATATGCGAAAGTATGAGCCTGGTGAGGGCAAATCCTAGACCTAACCCAAACCTAACATGCGTTATCCTCTAAAATATTTATCAAGACCAGGTTTAATTGAATGTTTCAGTGTGGTAACACATTACTACGTGAACCAAACCAGAAAAAACCCAGGATCCGTTCAACAAGTACGTTAAAACTGCGACAGTATGACCCTGATGAGGGCAAATCCCAGGCCTAACCTAGTCCTAACATGCGTTGTCCTCTAGAATATTGATGGAAACCAGGTTTAATTGACTGTTTCAGTGTTGTACTTCATTACTACGTGATGCAATCCAGAAAAAGCCCAGGATCTAGCCATCAAGTATGAGAAATATGCGAAAGAATGAGCCTGATGTGAGCAAATCCCAGACCTAACCTAGACCTAACATGAATTATTCTCTAAAATATTGATCAAAACCAGGTTTATTTGACTGTTTCAGTGTGGTACCACATTAGTACGTGATCCAAACCAGAAATAGCCCAGGATCTAGCCATGAAGTATGAGAAATATGCGAAAGTATGAGCCTGATGAGGGCAAATCCTAGACCTAACCCAAACCTAACATGCGTTATCCTCTAAAATATTTATCAAGACCAGGTTTAATTGAATGTTTCAGTGTGGTACCACATTACTACGTGAACCAAACCTGAAAAAACCCAGGATCCGTTCAACAAGTATGTTAAAACTGCGACAGTATGACCCTGATGAGGGCAAATCCCAGGCCTAACCTAGTCCTAACATGCGTTGTCCTCTAGAATATTGATGGAAACCAGGTTTAATTGACTGTTTCAGTGTTGTACTTCATTACTACGTGATGCAATCCAGAAAAAGCCCAGGATCTAGCCATCAAGTATGAGAAATATGCGAAAGAATGAGCCTGATGTGAGCAAATCCCAGACCTAACCTAGACCTAACATGAATTATTCTCTAAAATATTGATCAAAACCAGGTTTATTTAACTGTTTCAGTGTGGTCCCACATTACTACGTGATCCAAACCAGAAAAAACCCAGGTTCCGTTCAACAAGTATGTGAAGAATGCGAAAGTATGAGTCTGATGAGGGAAAATCCCAGGCCTAACCTAGACCTAACATGCGTTATCCTCTAAAATATTGATCGAAACCAGGTTTAATCGACTGTTTCAGCGTGGTACCACATTACTACGTGATACAATCCAGAAACAGCCCAGGATCTAGCCATGAAGTATGAGAAATATGCGAAAGTATGAGCCTGATGAGGGCAAATCCTAGACCTAACCCAAACCTAACATGCGTTATCCTCTAAAATATTTATCAAGACCAGGTTTAATTGAATGTTTCAGTGTGGTACCACATTACTACGTGAACCAAACCAGAAAAAACCCAGGATCCGTTCAACAAGTATGTTAAAACTGCGACAGTATGACCCTGATGAGGGCAAATCCCAGGCCAAACCTAGACCTAACATGCGTTGTCCTCTAAAATATTGATGGAAACCGGGTTTAATTGACTGTTTCAGTGTTGTACTTCATTACTACGTGATGCAATCCAGAAAAAGCCCAGGATCTAGCCATCAAGTATGAGAAATATGCGAAAGAATGAGCCTGATGAGAGCAAATCCCAGACCTAACCTAGACCTAACATGCGTTATCCTCTATAATATTTATCAAGATCAGGTTTAATTGATTGTTTCAGTGTGGTCCCAAATTACTACGTGATCCAAACCAGAAAAAACCCAGGATCCGTTCAACAAGTATGTGAAGAATGCGAAAGTAAGAGCCTGATGAGGGCAAATCCTAGACCTATCCCAGACCTAACTTGCGTTATCCTCTAAAATATTGATCGAAACCAGGTTTAATTGACTGTTTCAGCGTGGTACCACATTACTACGTGATCCAATCCAGAAACAGCCCAGGATCTAGCCATGAAGTATGAGAAATATGCGAAAGTATGAGCCTGATGAGGGCAAATCCTAGACCTAACCCAGACCTAACATGCGTTATCCTCTAAAATATTTATCAAGATCAGGTTTAATTGATTGTTTCAGTGTGGTCCCACATTACTACGTGATGCAAACCAGAAAAAACCCACGATCTGTGCAACAAGTATGAGAAATATGGGAAGGAATGAGCCTGATGAGAGCAAATCCCAGACCTAACTTAGACCTAACATGAATTATTCTCTAAAATATTGATCGAAACCAGGTTTACTTGACTGTTTCAGTGTGGTCCCACATTACTACGTGAACCAAACCAGAAAAAACCCAGGATCTGTTCAACAAGTATGTAAAAAACGCGAAAGTATGAGTCTGATGATGTCAAATCCCAGACCTATCCCAGACTTAACTTGCGTTATCCTCTAAAATATTGATCGAAACCAGGTTTAATCGACTGTTTCAGCGTGGTGCCACATTACTACGTGATACAATCCAGAAACAGCCCAGGATCTAGCCATGAAGTATGAGAAATATGCGAATGTATGAGCCTGGTGAGGGCAAATCCTAGACCTAACCCAAACCTAACATGCGTTATCCTCTAAAATATTTATCAAGAAAAGGTTTAATTGAATGTTTCAGTGTGGTACCACATTACTACGTGAACCAAACCAGAAAAAACCCAGGATCTGTTCAACACATATGTTAAAACTGCGACAGTATGACCCTGATGAGGGCAAATCCCAGGCCTAACCTAGATCTAACATGCGTTGTCCTCTAAAATATTGATCGAAACCAGGTTTAATTGACTGTTTCAGTGTTGTACTACATTACTACGTGATCAAAACCAGAAAAAACCCAGGATCCGTTCAACAATTATGTGAAGAATGCGAAAGTATGACTCTGATCAGTGAAAATCTCAGGCCTTACCTAGCCCTAACTTGCGTTGTCCTCTAAAATATTGATGGAAACCAGGTTTCATTGAATGTTTCAGTGTGGTACCACATTACTACGTGATCCAATCCAGAAATAGCCCAGGAACTAGCCATGAAGTATGAGAAATATGCGAAAGTAGGGGCCTGATGAGGGCAAATCCTAGACCTATCCCAGACCTAACTTGCGTAATCCTCTAAAATATTGATCGAAACCAGGTTTAATTGACTGTTTCAGCGTGGTACCACATTACTACGTGATCCAATCCAGAAACAGCCCAGGATCTAGCCATGAAGTATGAGAAATATGCGAAAGTATGAGCCTGATGAGGGCAAATCCTAGACCAAACCCAGACCTAACATGCGTTATCCTCTAAAATATTTATCAAGATCAGGTTTAATTGATTGTGTCAGTGTGGTCCCACATTACTACGTGATCCAAACCAGAAAAAACCCAGGATCTGTTCAACATGTATGAGAAATATGCGAAAGAATGAGCCTGATGAGAGCAAATCCCAGACCTAACCTAGACCTAACATGCGTTGTCCTCTAGAATATTGATGGAAACCAGGTTTAGTTGACTGTTTCAGTGTTGTACTTCATTACTACGTGATGCAATCCACAAAAAGCCCAGGATCTAGCCATCAAGTATGAGAAATATGCGAAAGAATGAACCTGATGAGAGCAAATCCCAGACCTGACCCAGACCTAGCATGAATTATTCTCTAAAATATTGATCGAAACCAGGTTTAATTGACTGTTTCAGTGTTGTACTACATTACTACGTGATCAAAACCAGAAAAAACCCAGGATCCGTTCAACAAGTATGTGAAGAATGCGAAAGTATGAGTCTGATCAGTGAAAATCTCAGGCCTTACCTAGTCCTAACTTGCGTTGTCCTCTAAAATATTGATGGAAACCAGGTTTCATTGACTGTTTCAGTGTGGTACTACATTACTACGTGATGCAATCCAGAAAAAGCCCAGGATCTAGCCATCAAGTATGAGAAATAAGCGAAAGAATGAGCCTGATGAGAGCAAATCCCAGACCTAACCTAGACCTAACATGCGTTATCCTCTAAAATATTGAGCGAAACCAGGTATAATGGACTGTTTCAGTGTGGTACCACACTACCTCGTGATCCAAACCAGAAAAAACCCAGGATCTGTTCAACAAGTATGTGAAAAACGCTAAACTGTGAGCCTGATGAGGGCAAATCTTAGACCTAACCCAGACCTAAGATGCGTTATCCTCTAAAATATTTATCCAGACCAGGTTTAATGGACTGTTTCAGTGTGGTACCACACTACTTCGTGATCCAAACCAGAGAAAGCCCAGGATCTGTTCAAGAAGTATGTGAAAAACGCTAAACTGTGAGCCTGATGAGGGCAAATCTTAGACCTAACCCAGACCTAAGATGCGTTATCCTCTAAAATATTGATCGAAACCGGGTTTAATCGACTGTTTCAGCGTGGTACCACATTACTACGTGATACAATCCAGAAACAGCCCAGGATCTAGCCATGAAGTATGAGAAATATCCGAAAGTTTGAGCCTGATGAGGGCAAATCCTAGACCAAACCCAAACCTAACATGCGTTATCCTCTAAAATATTTATCAAGACCAGGTTTAATTGAATGTTTCAGTGTGGTACCACATTACTACGTGAACCAAACCAGAAAAAACCCAGGATCCGTTCAACAAGTATGTTAAAACTGCGACAGTATGACCCTGATGAGGGCAAATCCCAGGCCTAACCTAGACCTAACATGCGTTGTCCTCTAGAATATTGATGGAAACCAGGTTTAATTGACTGTTTCAGTGTTGTACTTCATTACTACGTGATGCAATCCAGAAAAAGCCCAGGATCTAGCCATCAAGTATGAGAAATATGCGAAAGAATGAGCCTGATGAGAGCAAATCCCAGACCTAACCTAGACCTAACATGAATTATTCTCTAAAATATTGGTCAAAACCAGGTTTAATTGACTGTTTCAGTGTAGTACCACATTACTACGTGATCCAATCCAGAAATAGCCCAGGATCTAGCCATGAAGTATGAGAAATATGCGAAAGTATGAGCCTGATGAGGACAAATCGTAGACCTAACCCAGACCTAACATGCGTTATTCTCTAAAATATTTATCAAGACCAGGTTTAATTGAATGTTTCAGTGTGGTACCATATTACTACGTGATCAAAACCAGAAAAAACCCAGGATCCGTTCAACAAGTATGTGAAGAATGCGAAAGTATGAGTCTGATGAGGTCAAATCCCAGACCTATCCCAGACTTAACTTGCGTTATCCTCTAAAATATTGATCGAAGCCAGGTTTAATGGACTGTTTCAGTGTGGTACCACACTACTTCGTGATCCAAACTAGAAAAAACCCAGGATCTGTTAAACAAGTATGTGAAAAACGCTAAACTGTGAGCCTGATGAGGGCAAATCTTAGACCTAACCCAGACCTAAGATGCGTTATCCTCTAAAATATTTATCCAGACCAGGTTTCATTGAATGTTTCAATGTGGTACCACTTTACTACGTGATCCAATCCAGAAATAGCCCAGGATCTAGCCATCAAGTATGAGAAATATGCGAAAGAATGAGCCTGATGAGAGCAAATCCCAGACCTAACCTAGACCTAACATGAATTATTCTCTAAAATATTGGTCAAAACCAGGTTTAATTGACTGTTTCAGTGTAGTACCACATTACTACGTGATCCAATCCAGAAATAGCCCAGGATCTAGCCATGAAGTATGAGAAATATGCGAAAGTATGAGCCTGATGAGGACAAATCGTAGACCTAACCCAGACCTAACATGCGTTATTCTCTAAAATATTTATCAAGACCAGGTTTAATTGAATGTTTCAGTGTGGTACCATATTACTACGTGAACCAAACCAGAAAAAACCCAGGATCTGTTCAACAAGTATGTAAAAAACGCAAAAGTATGAGTCTGATGATGTCAAATCCCAGACCTATCCCAGACTTAACTTGCGTTATCCTCTAAAATATTGATCGAAACCAGGTTTAATCGACTGTTTCAGCGTGGTGCCACATTACTACGTGATACAATCCAGAAACAGCCCAGGATCTAGCCATGAAGTATGAGAAATATGCGAATGTATGAGCCTGGTGAGGGCAAATCCTAGACCTAACCCAAACCTAACATGCGTTATCCTCTAAAATATTTATCAAGAAAAGGTTTAATTGAATGTTTCAGTGTGGTACCACATTACTACGTGAACCAAACCAGAAAAAACCCAGGATCTGTTCAACACATATGTTAAAACTGCGACAGTATGACCCTGATGAGGGCAAATCCCAGGCCTAACCTAGATCTAACATGCGTTGTCCTCTAAAATATTGATCGAAACCAGGTTTAATTGACTGTTTCAGTGTTGTACTACATTACTACGTGATCAAAACCAGAAAAAACCCAGGATCCGTTCAACAAGTATGTGAAGAATGCGAAAGTATGACTCTGATCAGTGAAAATCTCAGGCCTTACCTAGCCCTAACTTGCGTAATCCTCTAAAATATTGATCGAAACCAGGTTTAATTGACTGTTTCAGCGTGGTACCACATTACTACGTGATCCAATCCAGAAACAGCCCAGGATCTAGCCATGAAGTATGAGAAATATGCGAAAGTATGAGCCTGATGAGGGCAAATCCTAGACCTAACCCAGACCTAACATGCGTTATCCTCTAAAATATTTATCAAGATCAGGTTTAATTGATTGTGTCAGTGTGGTCCCACATTACTACGTGATCCAAACCAGAAAAAACCCAGGATCTGTTCAACATGTATGAGAAATATGCGAAAGAATGAGCCTGATGAGAGCAAATCCCAGACCTAACCTAGACCTAACATGCGTTGTCCTCTAGAATATTGATGGAAACCAGGTTTAGTTGACTGTTTCAGTGTTGTACTTCATTACTACGTGATGCAATCCACAAAAAGCCCAGGATCTAGCCATCAAGTATGAGAAATATGCGAAAGAATGAACCTGATGAGAGCAAATCCCAGACCTGACCTAGACCTAGCATGAATTATTCTCTAAAATATTGATCGAAACCAGGTTTAATTGACTGTTTCAGTGTTGTACTACATTACTACGTGATCAAAACCAGAAAAAACCCAGGATCCGTTCAACAAGTATGTGAAGAATGCGAAAGTATGAGTCTGATCAGTGAAAATCTCAGGCCTTACCTAGACCTAACTTGCGTTGTCCTCTAAAATATTGATGGAAACCAGGTTTCATTGACTGTTTCAGTGTGGTACTACATTACTACGTGATGCAATCCAGAAAAAGCCCAGGATCTAGCCATCAAGTATGAGAAATAAGCGAAAGAATGAGCCTGATGAGAGCAAATCCCAGACCTAACCTAGACCTAACATGCGTTATCCTCTAAAATATTGAGCGAAACCAGGTATAATGGACTGTTTCAGTGTGGTACCACACTACTTCGTGATCCAAACCAGAAAAAACCCAGGATCTGTTCAACAAGTATGTGAAAAACGCTAAACTGTGAGCCTGATGAGGGCAAATCTTAGACCTAACCCAGACCTAAGATGCGTTATCCTCTAAAATATTTATCCAGACCAGGTTTCATTGAATGTTTCAGTGTGGTACCACACTACTTCGTGATCCAAACCAGAGAAAGCCCAGGATCTGTTCAAGATGTATGTGAAAAACGCTAAACTGTGAGCCTGATGAGGGCAAATCTTAGACCTAACCCAGACCTAAGATGCGTTATCCTCTAAAATATTGATCGAAACCGGGTTTAATCGACTGTTTCAGCGTGGTACCACATTACTACGTGATACAATCCAGAAACAGCCCAGGATCTAGCCATGAAGTATGAGAAATATCCGAAAGTTTGAGCCTGATGAGGGCAAATCCTAGACCAAACCCAAACCTAACATGCGTTATCCTCTAAAATATTTATCAAGACCAGGTTTAATTGAATGTTTCAGTGTGGTACCACATTACTACGTGAACCAAACAAGAAAAAATCCAGGATCCGTTCAACAAGTATGTTAAAACTGCGACAGTATGACCCTGATGAGGGCAAATCCCAGGCCTAACCTAGACCTAACATGCGTTGTCCTCTAGAATATTGATGGAAACCAGGTTTAATTGACTGTTTCAGTGTTGTACTTCATTACTACGTGATGCAATCCAGAAAAAGCCCAGGATCTAGCCATCAAGTATGAGAAATATGCGAAAGAATGAGCCTGATGAGAGCAAATCCCAGACCTAACCTAGACCTAACATGAATTATTCTCTAAAATATTGGTCAAAACCAGGTTTAATTGACTGTTTCAGTGTAGTACCACATTACTACGTGATCCAATCCAGAAATAGCCCAGGATCTAGCCATGAAGTATGAGAAATATGCGAAAGTATGAGCCTGATGAGGACAAATCGTAGACCTAACCCAGACCTAACATGCGTTATTCTCTAAAATATTTATCAAGACCAGGTTTAATTGAATGTTTCAGTGTGGTACCATATTACTACGTGATCAAAACCAGAAAAAACCCAGGATCCGTTCAACAAGTATGTGAAGAATGCGAAAGTATGAGTCTGATGAGGTCAAATCCCAGACCTATCCCAGACTTAACTTGCGTTATCCTCTAAAATATTGATCGAAGCCAGGTTTAATGGACTGTTTCAGTGTGGTACCACACTACTTCGTGATCCAAACCAGAAAAAACCCAGGATCTGTTAAACAAGTATGTGAAAAACGCTAAACTGTGAGCCTGATGAGGGCAAATCTTAGACCTAACCCAGACCTAAGATGCGTTATCCTCTAAAATATTTATCCAGACCAGGTTTCATTGAATGTTTCAATGTGGTACCACTTTACTACGTGATCCAATCCAGAAATAGCCCAGGATATAGCCATGAAGTATGAGAAATATGCGAAAGTAGGAGCCTGATGAGGGCAAATCCTAGACCTATCCCAGACCTAACTTGCGTTATCCTCTAAAATATTGATCGAAACCGGGTTTAATTGACTGTTTCAGCGTGGTACCACATTACTACGTGAACCAAACCAGAAAAAACCCAGGATCTGTTCAACACATATGTTAAAACTGCGACAGTATGACCCTGATGAGGGCAAATCCCAGGCCTAACCTAGATCTAACATGCGTTGTCCTCTAAAATATTGATCGAAACCAGGTTTAATTGACTGTTTCAGTGTTGTACTACATTACTACGTGATCAAAACCAGAAAAAACCCAGGATCCGTTCAACAAGTATGTGAAGAATGCGAAAGTATGACTCTGATCAGTGAAAATCTCAGGCCTTACCTAGCCCTAACTTGCGTTGTCCTCTAAAATATTGATGGAAACCAGGTTTCATTAAATGTTTCAGTGTGGTACCACATTACTACGTGATCCAATCCAGAAATAGCCCAGGAACTAGCCATGAAGTATGAGAAATATGCGAAAGTAGGGGCCTGATGAGGGCAAATCCTAGACCTATCCCAGACCTAACTTGCGTAATCCTCTAAAATATTGATCGAAACCAGGTTTAATTGACTGTTTCAGCGTGGTACCACATTACTACGTGATCCAATCCAGAAACAGCCCAGGATTTAGCCATGAAGTATGAGAAATATGCGAAAGTATGAGCCTGATGAGGGCAAATCCTAGACCTAACCCAGACCTAACATGCGTTATCCTCTAAAATATTTATCAAGATCAGGTTTAATTGATTGTGTCAGTGTGGTCCCACATTACTACGTGATCCAAACCAGAAAAAACCCAGGATCTGTTCAACATGTATGAGAAATATGCGAAAGAATGAGCCTGATGAGAGCAAATCCCAGACCTAACCTAGACCTAACATGCGTTGTCCTCTAGAATATTGATGGAAACCAGGTTTAGTTGACTGTTTCAGTGTTGTACTTCATTACTACGTGATGCAATCCACAAAAAGCCCAGGATCTAGCCATCAAGTATGAGAAATATGCGAAAGAATGAACCTGATGAGAGCAAATCCCAGACCTGACCTAGACCTAGCATGAATTATTCTCTAAAATATTGATCGAAACCAGGTTTAATTGACTGTTTCAGTGTTGTACTACATTACTACGTGATCAAAACCAGAAAAAACCCAGCATCCGTTCAACAAGTATGTGAAGAATGCGAAAGTATGAGTCTGATCAGTGAAAATCTCAGGCCTTACCTAGACCTAACTTGCGTTGTCCTCTAAAATATTGATGGAAACCAGGTTTCATTGACTGTTTCAGTGTGGTACTACGTTACTACGTGATGCAATCCAGAAAAAGCCCAGGATCTAGCCATCAAGTATGAGAAATAAGCGAAAGAATGAGCCTGATGAGAGCAAATCCCAGACCTAACCTAGACCTAACATGCGTTATCCTCTAAAATATTGAGCGAAACCAGGTATAATGGACTGTTTCAGTGTGGTACCACACTACTTCGTGATCCAAACCAGAAAAAACCCAGGATCTGTTCAACAAGTATGTGAAAAACGCTAAACTGTGAGCCTGATGAGGGCAAATCTTAGACCTAACCCAGACCTAAGATGCGTTATCCTCTAAAATATTTATCCAGACCAGGTTTAATGGACTGTTTCAGTGTGGTACCACACTACTTCGTGATCCAAACCAGAGAAAGCCCAGGATCTGTTCAAGAAGTATGTGAAAAACGCTAAACTGTGAGCCTGATGAGGGCAAATCTTAGACCTAACCCAGACCTAAGATGCGTTATCCTCTAAAATATTGATCGAAACCAGGTTTAATTGACTGTTTCAGCGTGGTACCACATTACGACGTGATACAATCCAGAAACAGCCCAGGATCTAGCCATCAAGTATGAGAAATATGCGAAAGTATGAGCCTGATGAGGGCAAATCCTAGACTTGACCCAAACCTAACATACGTTATCCTCTCAAATATTTATCAAGATCAGGTTTAATTGAATGTTTCAGTGTGGTACCACATTACTACGTGAACCAAACCAGAAAAAACCCAGGATCCGTTCAACAAGTATGTGAAGAATGCGAAAGTATGAGACTGATGAGTGATAATCCCAGGGCTAACCTAGACCTAACATGCGTTGTCCTCTAGAATATTGATGGAAACCAGGTTTAATTGACTGTTTCAGTGTTGTACTTCATTACTACGTGATGCAATCCAGAAAAAGCCCAGGATCTAGCCATCAAGTATGAGAAATATGCGAAAGAATGAGCCTGATGAGAGCAAATCCCAGACCTAACCTAGACCTAACATGAATTATTCTCTAAAATATTGGTCAAAACCAGGTTTAATTGACTGTTTCAGTGTAGTACCACATTACTACGTGATCCAATCCAGAAATAGCCCAGGATCTAGCCATGAAGTATGAGAAATATGCGAAAGTATGAGCCTGATGAGGACAAATCGTAGACCTAACCCAGACCTAACATGCGTTATTCTCTAAAATATTTATCAAGACCAGGTTTAATTGAATGTTTCAGTGTGGTACCATATTACTACGTGATCAAAACCAGAAAAAACCCAGGATCCGTTCAACAAGTATGTGAAGAATGCGAAAGTATGAGTCTGATGAGGTCAAATCCCAGACCTATCCCAGACTTAACTTGCGTTATCCTCTAAAATATTGATCGAAGCCAGGTTTAATGGACTGTTTCAGTGTGGTACCACACTACTTCGTGATCCAAACCAGAAAAAACCCAGGATCTGTTAAACAAGTATGTGAAAAACGCTAAACTGTGAGCCTGATGAGGGCAAATCTTAGACCTAACCCAGACCTAAGATGCGTTATCCTCTAAAATATTTATCCAGACCAGGTTTCATTGAATGTTTCAATGTGGTACCACTTTACTACGTGATCCAATCCAGAAATAGCCCAGGATCTAGCCATGAAGTATGAGAAATATGCGAAAGTAGGAGCCTGATGAGGGCAAATCCTAGACCTATCCCAGACCTAACTTGCGTTATCCTCTAAAATATTGATCGAAACCAGGTTTAATTGACTGTTTCAGCGTGGTACCACATTACTACGTGATACAATCCAGAAAGAGCCCAGGATCTAGCCATGAAGTATGAGAAATATGCGAAAGTATGAGCCTGATGAGAGCAAATCCTAGACTTAACCCAGACCTAACATGCGTTATCCTCTAAAATATTTATCAAGATCAGGTTTAATTGATTGTTTCAGTGTGGTCCCACATTACTACGTGATCCAAACCAGAAAAAACCCAGGTTCCGTTCAACAAGTATGTGAAGAATGCGAAAGTTTGAGTCTGATGAGGGAAAATCCCAGGCCTAACCTAGACCTAACATGCGTTATCCTCTAAAATATTGATCGAAACCAGGTTAAGTCGACTGTTTCAGTGTGGTCCCACATTACTACGTGATCCAAACCAGAAAAAACCCAGGATCCGTTCAACAAGTATGTGAAGAATGCGAAAGTATGAGTCTGATGAGGTCAAATCCCAGACCTATCCCAGACTTAACTTGCGTTATCCTCTAAAATATTGATCGAAACCAGGTTTAATCGACTGTTTCAGCGTGGTACCACATTACTACGTGATACAATCCAGAAACAGCCCAGGATCTAGCCATGAAGTATGAGAAATATGCGAAAGTATGAGCCTGATGAGGGCAAATCCTAGACCTAACCCAAACCTAACATGCGTTATCCTCTAAAATATTTATCAAGACCAGGTTTAATTGAATGTTTCAGTGTGGTACCACATTACTACGTGAACCAAACCAGAAAAAACCCAGGATCCGTTCAACAAGTATGTTAAAACTGCGACAGTATGACCCTGATGAGGGCAAATCCCAGGCCTAACCTAGACCTAACATGCGTTGTCCTCTAAAATATTGATGGAAACCAGGTTTAATTGACTGTTTCAGTGTTGTACTTCATTACTACGTGATGCAATCCAGAAAAAGCCCAGGATCTAGCCATCAAGTATGAGAAATATGCGAAAGAATGAGCCTGGTGAGAGCAAATCCCAGACCTAACGTAGACCTAACATGAATTATTCTCTAAAATATTGATCGAAACCAGGTTTAATTGACTGTTTCAGTGTTGTACTTCATTACTACGTGATGCAATCCAGAAAAAGTCCAGGATCTAGCCATCAAGTATGAGAAATATGCGAAAGAATGAGCCTGATGAGAGCAAATCCCTGACCTAACCTAGACCTAACATGAATTATTCTCTAAAATATTGATCGAAACCTGGTTTACTTGACTGCCTCAGTGTGGTCCCACATTACTACGTGATCCAAACCAGAAAAAACCTAGGTTCCGTTCAACAAGTATGTGAAGAATGCGAAAGTATGAGTCTGATGAGGGAAAATCCCTGGCCTAACCTAGACCTAACATGCGTTATCCTCAAAAATATTGACCGAAACCAGGTTTAATCGACTGTTTCAGTGTGGTACCACATTACTACGTGATCCAAACCAGAAAAAACCCAGGACCTGTTCAACAAGTATTTGAAGTATGCGAAAGAATGAGTCTGATGAGGGCAAATCCCAGGCCTAAACTGGACCAGACATGCGTTATCCTCAAAAATATTAATCGAAACCAGGTTTAATCGACTGTTTTAGTGTGGTACCACATTACTACGTGATCCAAACCAGAAAAAAACCCAGGATCTGTTCAACAAGTATGTGAAGTATGCGAAAGTATGAGTCTGATGAGGGCAAATCCCAGGCCTAAACTAGACATAACTTTCGTTATCCTCTAAAATATTGATCGAAACCAGGTTTAATTGACTGTTTTAGTGCGTTACCACTTTACTACGTGATCCAAAGCAGAAAAAACCCTCGATCAGGTCAACATGCATGTTAAAACTGCGAAAGTATGACCCTGATGAGGGCAAATCCCAGGCCTAACCTAGACCTAACATGCGTCATCTACTAAAATATTGAGCGAAACCAGGTTTAATTGACTGTTTTAGTGTGGTCCCACATTACTACGTGATCCAATCCAGAAAGAGCCCAGGATCTAGCCATGAAGTATGAGAAATATGCGAAAGTATGAGCCTGACGAGGGCAAATCCTAGACCTAACCCAGACCTAACATGCGTTATCCTCTAAAATATTTATCAAGACCAGGTTTAATTGATTGTTTCAGTGTGGTCCCACATTACTACGTGATCCAAACCAGAAAAAACCCAGGATCCGTTCAACAAGTATGTGAAGAATGCGAAAGTATGAGTCTGATGAGTGAAAATCCCAGACCTATCCCAGACCAAACTTGCGTTATCCTCTAAAATATTGATCGAAACCAGGTTTAATCGACTGTTTCAGTGTGGTACCACTTTGCTACGTGATCCAAACCAGAAAAAACCCAGGATCAGTTCAACGAGCATGTGAAAAACGCGAAAGTATGAGCCTGATGAGGGCGAATCCCGGACCTATCCCAGACCTAACTTGCGTTATCCTATAAAATATTGATCGAAACCAGGTTTAATTGACTGTTTCAGCGTGGTACCACATTACTACGTGATACAATCCAGAAACAGCCCAGGATCTAGCCATGAAGTATGAGAAATATGCGAAAGTATGAGCCTGATGAGGGCAAATCCTAGACCTAACCCAAACCTAACATGCGTTATCCTCTAAAATATTGATCCAAACCAGGTTTAATGGACTGTTTCGGTGTGGTCCCACATTACTACGTGATCCAAACCAGAAAAAACCCAGAATCTGTTCAACAAGTATGTGAAAAACACGTAAGTATGAGCCTGATGAGGGCAAATCCTAGACCTAACCCAGACCTAACATGCGTTGTCCTCTAAAATATTTATCAAGACCAGGTTTAATTGATTGTTTCAGTGTGGTCCCACATTACTACGTGATGCAATCCAGAAAAAGCCCAGGATCTAGCCATCAAGTATGAGAAATATGCGAAAGAATGAGCCTGATGAGAGCAAATCCCAGACCTAATCTAGACCTAACATGAAGTATTCTCTAAAATATTGATCGATACCAGGTTTAATCGACTGTTTCAGTGTGGTACCACATTACTACGTGATCCAAACCAGTAAAAACCCAGGATCCGTTCAACAAGTATGTGGAGAATGCGAAAGTATGAGCCTGGTGAGGGCAAATCCCAGACCTATCCCAGACCTAACTTGCGTTGTCCTCTAAAATATTTATCATGACCAGGTTTAATTGATTGTTTCAGTGTGGCCCCACATTACTACGTGATCCAACCCAGAAAAAACCCAGGATCCGTTCAACAAGTATGTGAAGAATGCGAAAGTATGAGTCTGATGAGTGAAAATCCCAGGCCTAACCTAGACCTAACATGCGTTATCCTCAAAATTATTGATCGAAACCTGGTTTAATCGACTGTATCAGTGTGGTACCACATTACTACGTGACCCAAACCAGAAACAGCCCAGGATCTAGCCATGAAGTATGAGAAATATGCGAAAGTATGAGCCTGATGAGGGCAAATCCTAGACCTAACCCAGACCTAACATGCGTTGTCCTCTAAAATATTTATCAAGACCAGGTTTAATTGAATGTTTCAGTGTGGTACCACATTACTACGTGATACAATCCAGAAACAGCCCAGGATCCGTTCAACAAGTATGTGAAGAATACGAAAGTATGTGTCTGATGAGTGAAAATCCCAGGACTAACCTAGACCTAACATGCGCTATCCTTATAAATATTGATGGAAACCAGATTTAATTGACTGTTGCAGTGTTGTACTTCATTACTACGTGATGCAATCCAGGAAAAGCCCAGGATCTAGCCATCAAGTATGAGAAATATGCGAAAGAATGAGCCTGATGAGAGCAAATCCCAGACCTATCCTAGACCTAACATGAATTATTCTCTAAAATATTGATCGAAAACAGGTTTACTTGACTGTTTCAGTGTGGTCCCACATTACTACGTGATCCAAACCAGAAAAAACCCAGGATCCGTTCAACAAGTTTGTGAAGAATGCGAAAGTATGAGTCTGATGGGTGAAAATCCCAGGCCTAACCTAGACCTAACATGCGTTATCCTCCAAAATATTGATCGAAACCTGGTTTAATCGACTGTTTCAGTGTGGTACCACATTACTATGTGATCCAAACCAGAAAATAACCCAGGATCTGTTCAAGGAGTATGTGAAGTGTGCGAAAGTATGAGTCTGATGAGGTCAAATCCCAGACCTCTCCCAGACCTAACTTGCGCTTTCCTCTAAAATATTGATCGAAACCAGGTTTAATCGACTGTTTCAGTGTGGTACCACATTACTACGTGATCCAAACCAGAAAAAACCCAGGATCCGTTCAACAAGTATGTGAAGAATGCGATAGTATGAGTCTGATGGGTGAAAATCCCAGACCTAACCTAGACCTAACATGCGTTATCCTCTAAAATATTGATCCAAACCAGGTTTAATGGACTGTTTCAGCGTGGTACCACACTACTACGTGATCCAAACCAGAAAAAACCCAGGATCTGTTCAACAAGTGTGTGAAAGACGCGAAAGTATGAGCCTGATGAGGGCAAATCCCAGACATATCCCAGACCTAACTTGCGTTGTCCTCTAAGATATTGATGGAAACCAGGTTTAATTGACTGTTTCAGTGTTGTACTTCATTACTACGTGATGCAATCCAGAAAAAGCCCAGGAGCTAGCTATCAAGTATGAGAAATATGCGAAAGAATGAGCCTGATGAGAGCAAATCCCAGGCCTAACCTAGACCTAACATGAATTATTCTCTAAAATATTGATCGAAACCAGGTTTAATTGACTGTTTCAGTGTGGTCCCACATTACTACGTGATCCAAACGAGAAAAAACCCAGGATCCGTTCAACAAGTATGTGAAGAATGCGAAAGTATGAGTCTGATGAGGTCAAATCCCAGGCCTAACCTAGACCTAACATGCGTTATCCTCAAAAATATTGATCGAAACCTGGTTTAATCGACTGTTTCAGTGCGGTACCACATTACTATGTGATCCAAACCAGAAAATAACCCAGGATCTGTTCAACGAGTATGTGAAGTGTGCGAAAGTATGAGTCTGATGAGGTCAAATCCCAGACCATTCCCAGACTTAACTTGCGTTATCCTCTAAAATATTGATCGAAACCAGGTTTAATCGACTGTTTCAGTGTGGTACCACATTACTACGTGATCCAAACCAGAAAAAACCCAGGACCTGTTCAACAAGTATTTGAAGTATGCGAAAGAATGAGTCTGATGAGGGCAAATCCCAGGCCTAAACTGGACCAGACATGCGTTATCCTCAAAAATATTAATCGAAACCAGGTTTAATCGACTGTTTCAGTGTGGTACCACATTACTACGTGATCCAAACCAGAAAAAAACCCAGGATCTGTTCAACAAGTATGTGAAGTATGCGAAAGTATGAGTCTGATGAGGGCAAATCCCAGGCCTAAACTAGACATAACTTTCGTTATCCTCTAAAATATTGATCGAAACCAGGTTTAATTGACTGTTTTAGTGCGTTACCACTTTACTACGTGATCCAAAGCAGAAAAAACCCTCGATCAGGTCAACATGCATGTTAAAACTGCGAAAGTATGACCCTGATGAGGGCAAATCCCAGGCCTAACCTAGACCTAACATGCGTCATCTACTAAAATATTGAGCGAAACCAGGTTTAATTGACTGTTTTAGTGTGGTCCCACATTACTACGTGATCCAATCCAGAAAGAGCCCAGGATCTAGCCATGAAGTATGAGAAATATGCGAAAGTATGAGCCTGACGAGGGCAAATCCTAGACCTAACCCAGACCTAACATGCGTTATCCTCTAAAATATTTATCAAGACCAGGTTTAATTGATTGTTTCAGTGTGGTCCCACATTACTACGTGATCCAAACCAGAAAAAACCCAGGATCCGTTCAACAAGTATGTGAAGAATGCGAAAGTATGAGTCTGATGAGTGAAAATCCCAGACCAAACCTAGACCTAACTTGCGTTATCCTCAAAAATATTGATCGAAACCGAGTTTAATCGACTGTTTCTGTGTGGTACCACATTACTACCTGACCCAAACCAGAAAAAACCCAGGATCTGTTCAACAAGTATGTGAAGAATGCGAAAGTATGAGTCTGATGAGTGAAAATCCCAGACCTATGCCAGACCAAACTTGCGTTATCCTCTAAAATATTGATCGAAACCAGGTTTAATCGACTGTTTCAGTGTGGTACCACTTTGCTACGTGATCCAAACCAGAAAAAACCCAGGATCAGTTCAACGAGCATGTGAAAAACGCGAAAGTATGAGCCTGATGAGGGCGAATCCCGGACCTATCCAAGACCTAACTTGCGTTATCCTATAAAATATTGATCGAAACCAGGTTTAATTGACTGTTTCAGCGTGGTACCACATTACTACGTGATACAATCCAGAAACAGCCCAGGATCTAGCCATGAAGTATGAGAAATATGCGAAAGTATGAGCCTGATGAGGGCAAATCCTAGACCTAACCCAAACCTAACATGCGTTATCCTCTAAAATATTGATCCAAACCAGGTTTAATGGACTGTTTCGGTGTGGTCCCACATTACTACGTGATCCAAACCAGAAAAAACCCAGGATCCGTTCAGCAAGTATGTGAAGAATACGAAAGTATGTGTCTGGTGAGTGAAAATCCCAGGCCTAACCTAGACCTAACATGCGTTATCCTCTTAAATATTGATCGAAACCTAGTTTAATCGACTGTTTCAGTGTGGTACCACATTACTACCTGACCCAAACCAGGAAAAACCCAGGATCTGTTCAACAAGTATGTGAAAAACGCGAAAGTATGAGCCTGATGAGGGCAAATCCCAGACCTATCCCAGACCTAACTTGCGTTATCCTCTAAAATATTTATCCAAACCAGGTTTAATGGACTGTTTCAGTGTGGTACCACACTACTACGTAATCCAAACCAGAAAAGACCCAGGATCTGTTCAACAAGTATGTGAAAAACGCGAAAGTATGAGCCTGGTGAGGGCAAATCCCAGACCTATCCCAGACCTAACTTGCGTTGTCCTCTAAAATATTTATCATGACCAGGTTTAATTGATTGTTTCAGTGTGGCCCCACATTACTACGTGATCCAACCCAGAAAAAACCCAGGATCCGTTCAACAAGTATGTGAAGAATGCGAAAGTATGAGTCTGATGAGTGAAAATCCCAGGCCTAACCTAGACCTAACATGCGTTATCCTCAAAATTATTGATCGAAACCTGGTTTAATCGACTGTTTCAGTGTGGTACCACATTACTACCTGACCCAAACCAGAAAAAACCCAGAATCTGTTCAACAAGTATGTGAAAAACATGTAAGTATGAGCCTGATGAGGGCAAATCCTAGACCTAACCCAGACCTAACATGCGTTGTCCTCTAAAATATTTATCAAGACCAGGTTTAATTGATTGTTTCAGTGTGGTCCCACATTACTACGTGATGCAATCCAGAAAAAGCCCAGGATCTAGCCATCAAGTATGAGAAATATGCGAAAGAATGAGCCTGATGAGAGCAAATCCCAGACCTAATCTAGACCTAACATGAAGTATTCTCTAAAATATTGATCGATACCAGGTTTAATCGACTGTTTCAGTGTGGTACCACATTACTACGTGATCCAAACCAGTAAAAACCCAGGATCCGTTCAACAAGTATGTGGAGAATGCGAAAGTATGAGTCTGATGAGTGAAAATCCTCGGCCTAACCTAGACCTAACATGCGTTGTCCTCTAAAATATTGATGGAAGCAGGTTTAATTGACTGTTTCAGTGTTGCACTTCATTACTACCTGATCCAAACCAGTAAAAACCCAGGATCCGTTCAACAAGTACGTGAAGAATGCGAAAGTATGAGTGTGATGAGCGAAAATCCCAGGGCTAACCTAGACCTAACAAGCGTTACCCTCTAAAATATTTATCAAGACCAGGTTTAATTGACTGTTTCAGCGTGGTACCACATTACTACGTGACACAACCCAGAAACAGCCCAGGATCTAGCCATGAAGTATGAGAAATATGCGAAAGTATGAGCCTGATGAGGGCAAATCCTAGACCTAACCCAAACCTAACATGCGTTATCCTCTAAAATATTTATCAAGACCAGGTTTAATTGAATGTTTCAGTGTGGTACCACATTACTACGTGATACAATCCAGAAACAGCCCAGGATCCGTTCAACAAGTATGTGAAGAATACGAAAGTATGTGTCTGATGAGTGAAAATCCCAGGACTAACCTAGACCTAACATGCGTTATCCTTATAAATATTGATGGAAACCAGATTTAATTGACTGTTGCAGTGTTGTACTTCATTACTACGTGATGCAATCCAGGAAAAGCCCAGGATCTAGCCATCAAGTATGAGAAATATGCGAAAGAATGAGCCTGATGAGAGCAAATCCCAGACCTATCCTAGACCTAACATGAATTATTCTCTAAAATATTGATCGAAAACAGGTTTACTTGACTGTTTCAGTGTGGTCCCACATTACTACGTGATCCAAACCAGAAAAAACCCAGGATCCGTTCAACAAGTTTGTGAAGAATGCGAAAGTATGAGTCTGATGGGTGAAAATCCCAGGCCTAACCTAGACCTAACATGCGTTATCCTCCAAAATATTGATCGAAACCTGGTTTAATCGACTGTTTCAGTGTGGTACCACATTACTATGTGATCCAAACCAGAAAATAACCCAGGATCTGTTCAAGGAGTATGTGAAGTGTGCGAAAGTATGAGTCTGATGAGGTCAAATCCCAGACCTCTCCCAGACCTAACTTGCGCTTTCCTCTAAAATATTGACCGAAACCAGGTTTAATCGACTGTTTCAGTGTGGTACCACATTACTACGTGATCCAAACCAGAAAAAACCCAGGATCCGTTCAACAAGTATGTGAAGAATGCGATAGTATGAGTCTGATGGGTGAAAATCCCAGACCTAACCTAGACCTAACATGCGTTATCCTCTAAAATATTGATCCAAACCAGGTTTAATGGACTGTTTCAGCGTGGTACCACACTACTACGTGATCCAAACCAGAAAAAACCCAGGATCTGTTCAACAAGTGTGTGAAAGACGCGAAAGTATGAGCCTGATGAGGGCAAATCCCAGACATATCCCAGACCTAACTTGCGTTGTCCTCTAAGATATTGATGGAAACCAGGTTTAATTGACTGTTTCAGTGTTGTACTTCATTACTACGTGATGCAATCCAGAAAAAGCCCAGGAGCTAGCTATCAAGTATGAGAAATATGCGAAAGAATGAGCCTGATGAGAGCAAATCCCAGGCCTAACCTAGACCTAACATGAATTATTCTCTGAAATATTGATCGAAACCAGGTTTAACTGACTGTTTCAGTGTGGTCCCACATTACTACGTGATCCAAACCAGAAATAACCCAGGATCCGTTCAACAAGTATGTGAAGAATACGAAAGTATGAGTCTGATGAGTGAAAATCCCAGGCCTAACCTAGACCTATCATGCGTTATCCTCTAAAATATTGATCCTAACCAGGTTTAATCGACTGTTTCAGCGTGGTACCACACTACTACGTGATCCAAACCAGAAAAAACCCAGGATCTGTTCAACAAGTATGTGAAAAACGCGAAAGTATGAGCTTGATGAGTGCAATCCCCAGACATATCCCAGACCTAACTTGCGATGTCCTCTAAGATATTGATGGAAACCAGGTTTAATTGACTGTTTCAGTGTTGTACTTCATTACTACGTGATCCAAACCAGAAAAAACCCAGGATCTGTTCAACATGTATCAGAAATATGCGAAAGAATGTGCCTGATGAGAGCAAATCCCAGACCTAACCTAGACCTTACATGAATTATTCTCTAAAATATTGATCGAAACCTGGTTTAATCGACTGTTTCAGTGTGGTACCACATTACTATGTGATCCAAACCAGAAAATAACCCAGGATCTGTTCAACGAGTATGTGAAGTGTGCGAAAGTATGAGTCTGATGAGGTCAAATCCCAGACCATTCCCAGACTTAACTTGCGTTATCCTCTAAAATATTGATCGAAACCAGGTTTAATCGACTGTTTCAGTGTGGTACCACATTACTACGTGATCCAAACCAGAAAAAACCCAGGATCTAGCCATCAAGTATGTGAAGAATGCGAAAGTATGAGTCTGATGAGTGAAAATCCCAGGCCTAACCTAGACCTAACATGCGTTATCCTCAAAAATATTGATCGAAACCTGGTTTAATCGTCTGTTTCAGTAAGGTACCACATTACTATGTGATCCAAACCAGAAAATAACCCAGGATCTGTTCAACGAGTATGTGATGTGTGCGAAAGTATGAGTCTGATGAGGTCAAATCCCAGACCAATCCCAGACTTAGCTTGCGTTATCCTCTAAAATATTGATCGAAACCAGGTTTAATCGACTGTTTCAGTGTGGTACCACATTACTACGTGATCCAAACCAGATAAAACCCAGGATCCGTTCAACAGGTATGTGAAGACTGCGGAAGTATGAGTCTGATGAGTGAAAATCCCAGACCTACCCTAGACCTAACATGCGTTATCCTCTAAAATATTGATCCAAACCAGGTATAATGGACTGTTTCAGTGTGGTACCACACTACTACGTGATCCAAACCAGAAAAAACCCAGGATCTGTTCAACAAGTATGTGAAAAACGCGAAAGTATGAGCCTGATGGGGGCAAATCCAAGACCTATTCCAGACCTAACTTGCGTTGTCCTCTAAGATATTGATGGAAACCAGGTTTAATTGACTGTTTCAGTGTTGTATTTCATTACTACGTGATTCAATCCAGAAAAAGCCCAGGATCTAGCCATGAAGTATGAGAAATATGCGAAAGTATGAGCCTGATGAGGGCAAATCCTAGACCTAACCCAGACCTAACATGCGTTAGCCTCTAAAATATTTATCAAGACCAGGTTTAATTGAATGTTTCAGTGTGGTACCACATTACTACGTGATGCAATCCAGAAAAAGCCCAGGATCTAGCCATCAAGTTTGAGAAATATGCGAAAGAATGAGCCTGATGAGGGCAAATCCCAGACCTAACCTTGACCTAACATGAATTATTCTCTAAAATATTGATCGAAACCAGGTTTAATTGACCGTTTCAGTGTGGTACCACATTACTACGTGATCCAAAACAGAAAAAACCCAGGATCCGTTCAACAAGTATATGAAAAATGCGAAAGTATGAGTCCGATCAGTGAAATTCTCAGGCCTTACCTAGACCAGCATGCGTTGTCCTCTAAAATATTGATGGAAACCAGGTTTCATTGTCTGTTTCAGTGTGGTGCTACATTACTACGTGATGCAATCCAGAAAAAGCCCAGGATCTAGCCATCAAGTATGAGAAATATGCGAAAGAATGAGCCTGATGAGAGCAAATCCCAGACCTAACCTAGACATAACATGCTTTATCCTCTAAAATATTGATGGAAACCAGGTTTCATTGACTGTTTCAGTGTGGTACCACACTACTTCGTGATCCAAACCAGAAAAAACCTAGGATCTGTTCAACAAGTATGTGAAAAACGCGAAACTGTGAGCCTTATGAGGGCAAATCTTATACCTAACCCAGACCTAAGATGCGTTACCCTCTAAAATATTTATCCAGACCAGGTTTCATTGAATGTTTCAGTGTGGTACCACTTTACTAGGTGATCCAATCCAGAAAATAACCCAGGATCTGTTCAAGGAGTATGTGAAGTGTTGCGAAAGTATGAGTCTGATGAGGTCAAATCCCAGTCCTATCCCAGACCTAACTTGCGTTATCCTCTAAAATATTGATCGAAACCAGGTTTAATCGACTGTTTCAGTGTGGTCCCACATTACTACGTGATCCAAACCAGAAAGAAGCCAGGATCTGTTCAACATGTATGAGAAATATGCGAATGAATCAGCCTGATGAGAGCAAATCCCAGATCTAACATAGACCTAACATGAATTATTCTCTAAAATATTGATCGAAACCAGGTTTAACTGACTGTTTCAGTGTGGTCCCACATTACTACGTGATCCAAACCAGAAATAACCCAGGATCCGTTCAACAAGTATGTGAAGAATACGAAAGTATGAGTCTGATGAGTGAAAATCCCAGGCCTAACCTAGATCTATCATGCGTTATCCTCTAAAATATTGATCCAAACCAGGTTTAATGGACTGTTTCAGCGTGGTACCACACTACTACGTGATCCAAACCAGAAAAAACCCAGGATCTGTTCAACAAGTATGTGAAAAACGCGAAAGTATGAGCCTGATGTGGTCAAATCCCAGACCTATCCCAGACCTAACTTGCGTTATCCTCTAAAATATTGATCGAAGCCAGCTTTAATCGACTGTTTCAGTGAGGTACCACATTACTACGTGATCCAAACCAGAAAAAACCCAGGATCCGTTCAACAAGTATGTGAAGACTGCGAAAGTATGAGCCTGATGAGGGCAAATCTAACTAAACTAGACCTAACATGCGTTATCCTCAAAAATATTGATCAAAACCTGGTTTAATCTACTGTTTCAGTGTGGTACCACATTACTACGTGATCCAAACCAGAAAAAACCCAGGATCTAGCCATCAAGTATGTGAAGAATGCGAAAGTATGAGTCTGATGAGTGAAAATCCCAGGCCTAACCTAGACCTAACATGCGTTATCCTCAAAAATATTGATCGAAACCTGGTTTAATCGTCTGTTTCAGTAAGGTACCACATTACTATGTGATCCAAACCAGAAAATAACCCAGGATCTGTTCAACGAGTATGTGATGTGTGCGAAAGTATGAGTCTGATGAGGTCAAATCCCAGACCAATCCCAGACTTAGCTTGCGTTATCCTCTAAAATATTGATCGAAACCAGGTTTAATCGACTGTTTCAGTGTGGTACCACATTACTACGTGATCCAAACCAGATAAAACCCAGGATCCGTTCAACAGGTATGTGAAGACTGCGGAAGTATGAGTCTGATGAGTGAAAATCCCAGACCTACCCTAGACCTAACATGCGTTATCCTCTAAAATATTGATCCAAACCAGGTATAATGGACTGTTTCAGTGTGGTACCACACTACTACGTGATCCAAACCAGAAAAAACCCAGGATCTGTTCAACAAGTATGTGAAAAACGCGAAAGTATGAGCCTGATGGGGGCAAATCCAAGACCTATTCCAGACCTAACTTGCGTTGTCCTCTAAGATATTGATGGAAACCAGGTTTAATTGACTGTTTCAGTGTTGTATTTCATTACTACGTGATTCAATCCAGAAAAAGCCCAGGATCTAGCCATGAAGTATGAGAAATATGCGAAAGTATGAGCCTGATGAGGGCAAATCCTAGACCTAACCCAGACCTAACATGCGTTAGCCTCTGAAATATTTATCAAGACCAGGTTTAATTGAATGTTTCAGTGTGGTACCACATTACTACGTGATGCAATCCAGAAAAAGCCCAGGATCTAGCCATCAGGTTTGAGAAATATGCGAAAGAATGAGCCTGATGAGGGCAAATCCCAGACCTAACCTTGACCTAACATGAATTATTCTCTAAAATATTGATCGAAACCAGGTTTAATTGACCGTTTCAGTGTGGTACCACATTACTACGTGATCCAAAACAGAAAAAACCCAGGATCCGTTCAACAAGTATATGAAAAATGCGAAAGTATGAGTCCGATCAGTGAAATTCTCAGGCCTTACCTAGACCAGCATGCGTTGTCCTCTAAAATATTGATGGAAACCAGGTTTCATTGTCTGTTTCAGTGTGGTGCTACATTACTACGTGATGCAATCCAGAAAAAGCCCAGGATCTAGCCATCAAGTATGAGAAATATGCGAAAGAATGAGCCTGATGAGAGCAAATCCCAGACCTAACCTAGACCTAACATGCTTTATCCTCTAAAATATTGATGGAAACCAGGTTTCATTGACTGTTTCAGTGTGGTACCACACTACTTCGTGATCCAAACCAGAAAAAACCCAGGATCTGTTCAACGAGTATGTGAAGAGTGCGGAAGTATGAGTCTGATGAGGTCAAATCCCAGACCAATCCCAGACTTAACTTGCGTTATCCTCTAAAATATTGATCGAAACCAGGTTTAATCGACTGTTTCAGTGTGGTCCCACATTACTACGTGATCCAAACCAGAAAGAAGCCAGGATCTGTTCAACATGTATGAGAAATATGCGAATGAATCAGCCTGATGAGAGCAAATCCCAGATCTAACATAGACCTAACATGAATTATTCTCTAAAATATTGATCGAAACCAGGTTTAACTGACTGTTTCAGTGTGGTCCCACATTACTACGTGATCCAAACCAGAAATAACCCAGGATCCGTTCAACAAGTATGTGAAGAATACGAAAGTATGAGTCTGATGAGTGAAAATCCCAGGCCTAACCTAGATCTATCATGCGTTATCCTCTAAAATATTGATCCAAACCAGGTTTAATGGACTGTTTCAGCGTGGTACCACACTACTACGTGATCCAAACCAGAAAAAACCCAGGATCTGTTCAACAAGTATGTGAAAAACGCGAAAGTATGAGCCTGATGAGGTCAAATCCCAGACCTATCCCAGACCTAACTTGCGTTATCCTCTAAAATATTGATCGAAACCAGCTTTAATCGACTGTTTCAGTGAGGTACCACATTACTACGTGATCCAAACCAGAAAAAACCCAGGATCCGTTCAACAAGTATGTGAAGACTGCGAAAGTATGAGCCTGATGAGGGCAAATCCAAGACCTATCCCAGACCTAACTTGCGTTGTCCTCTAAGATATTGATGGAAACCAGGTTTAATTGACTGTTTCAGTGTTGTACTTCATTACTACGTGATGCAATCCAGAAAAAGCCCAGGATCTAGCCATGAAGTATGAGAAATATGCGAAAGTATGAGCCTGATGAGGGCAAATCCTAGACCAAACCCAGACCTAACATGCGTTAGCCTTTAAAATATTTATCAAGACCAGGTTTAATTAAAAGTTTCAGTGTGGTACCACATTACTACGTGATGCAATCCAGAAAAAGCCCAGGATCTAGCCATCAAGTTTGAGAAATATGCGAAAGAATGTGCCTGATGAGAGCAAATCCCAGACCTAACCTAGACCTTACATGAATTATTCTCCAAAATATTGATCGAAACCAGGTTTAATTGACTGTTTCAGTGTGGTCCCACATTACTACGTGATCCAAACCAGAAATAGCCCAGGATCTAGCCATGAAGTATGAGAAATATGCGAAAGAATGAGCCTGATGAGAGCAAATCCCAGACCTAACCTAGACCTAACATGCGTTATCCTCTAAAATATTGAGCGAAACCAGGTTTAATGGACTGTTTCAGTGTGGTACCACACTACTTCGTGATCCAAACCAGAAAAAACCCAGGATCTGTTCATCAAGTATGTGAAAAACGCTAAACTGTGTGCCTGATGAGGGCAAATCTTAGACCTAACCCAGACCTAAGATGCGTTAACCTCTAAAATATTTATCCAGACCAGGTTTAATTGAATGTTTCAGTGTGGTACCACGTTACTACGTGATCCAAACTAGAAAAAACCCAGGATCCGTTCAACAAGTATGTGAAGAATGCCATAGTATGAGTCTGATGAGTGAAAATCCCAGGCCTAACCTAGACCTAACATGCGTTATCCTCTAAAATATTGATCGAAACCTGGTTTAATCGACTGTTTCAGTGTGGTACCACATTACTACGTGATCCAAACCAGAAAAAACCCAGGATCCGTTCAACAAGTATGTGAAGAATGCGAAGGTATGAGTCTGATGAGGTCAAATCCCAGACCATTCCCAGACTTAACTTGCGTTATCCTCTAAAATATTGATCGAAACCAGGTTTAATCGACTGTTTCAGTGTGGTACCACATTACTACGTGATCCAAACCAGAAAAAACCCAGGACCTAGCCATCAAGTATGAGAAATATGCGAAAGAATGAGCCTGATGAGAGCAAATCCCAGACCTAACCTAGACCTTACATGAATTATTCTCTAAAATATTGATCGGAACCAGGTTTAATCGACTGTTTCAATGTGGTACCACATTACTATGTGATCCATTCCAGAAAATAACCCAGGATCTGTTCAACGAGTATGTGAAGTGTGCGAAAGTATGAGTCTGATGAGGTCAAATCCCAGACCATTCCCAGACTTAACTTGCGTTATCCTCCAAAATATTGATCCTAACCAGGTTTAATCGACTGTTTCAGTGTGGTACCACATTACTACGTGATCCAAACCAGAAAAAACCCCGGGATCAGTTCAACAAGTATGTGAAGAATGCGAAAGTATGAGTCCGATGAGTGAGAAACCCAGGGCTAACATAGACCTAACATGCGTTATCCTCTAGAATATTGATCGAAACCAGGTTTAATCGACTGTTTCAGTGTGGTACCACATTACTACGTGATCCAAACCAGAAAAAACCCAGGATCAGTTCGACAAGTATGTGTAAAATACGAAAGTATGAGTCCGATCAGTGAAAATCTCAGGCCTTACCTAGACCTAACATGCGCTGTACTCTAAAATATTGATGGAAACCAGGTTTCATTGACTGTTTCAGTGTGGTACCACAATACTACGTGATCCAAACCAAAAAAAACCCAGGATCAGTTCAACAAGTATGTGAAGAATGCGAAAGTATGAGTCTGATGAGTGTAATTCCCAGGGCTAACCTAGACCTAACATGCGTTGTCCTCTAAAATATTGATAGAAACCAGGTTTCTTTGACTGTTTCAGTGTGGTACTACATTACTACGTGATGCAATCCAGAAAAAGCCCAGGATCTAGCCATCAAGTATGAGAAATATGCGAAACAATGAGCCTGATGAGAGCAAATCCCTGACCTAACCTAGACCTAACATGCGCTATCCTCTAAAATATTGAGCGAAACCAGGTTTAATTGACTGTTTCAGCGTGGTACCACATTACTACGTGATACAATCCAGAAACAGCCCAGGATCTAGCCATGAAGTATGAGAAATATGCGAAAGAATGAGCCTGATGAGAGCAAATCCCAGACCTAACCTTGACCGAACATGAATTATTCTCTAAAATATTGATCGAAACCAGGTTTAATTAACCGTTTCAGTGTGGTACCACATTACTACGTGATCCAAACCAGAAAAAACCCAGGATCAGTTCGACAAGTATGTGAAAAATGCGAAAGTATGAGTCCGATCAGTGAGAATCTCAGGCCTTACCTAGACCTAACATGCGATGTCCTCTAAAATATTGATGGAAGCCAGGTTTCATTGTCTGTTTCAGTGTGGTACTACACTACTACGTGATGCAATCCAGAAAAAGCCCAGGATCTAGCCATCAAGTATGAGAAATATGCGAAAGAATGAGCCTGATGAGAGCAAATCCCAGACCTAACCTAGACCTAACATGCGTTATCCTCTAAAATATTGAGCGAAACCAGGTTTAATGGACTGTTTCAGTGTGGTACCACACTACTTCGTGATCCAAACCAGAAAAAACCCAGGATCTGTTCAACAAGTACGTGAAAAACGCGAAACTGTGAGCCTGATGAGGGCAAATCTTAGACCTAACCCAGACCTAACTTGCGTTATCCTCTAAAATATTGATCGAATCCAGGTTTAATTGACTGTTTCAGCGTGGTACCACATTACTACGTGATACAATCCAGAAACAGCCCAGCATCTAGCCATGAAGTATGAGAAATATGCGAAAGAATGAGCCTGATGAGAGCAAATACCAGACCTAACCTTGACCTAACATGAAGTATTCGCTAAATTATTGATCGAAACCAGGTTTAATTGACTGTTTCAGTGTGGTCCCACATTACTACGTGATCCAAACCAGAAAAAACCCAGGATCCGTTCAACAAGAATGTGAAGAATGCGAAAGTATGAGTCTGATGAGGTCAAAACCCAGACATATCCCAGACCTAACTTGCGTTGTCCTCTAAGATATTGATGGAAACCAGGTTTGATTGACTGTTTCAGTGTTGTACTTCATTACTACGTGATGCAATCCAGAAATAGCCCAGGATCTAGCCATGAAGTATGAGAAATATGCGAAAGTATGAGTCTGATGAGGGCAAATCCTAGACCTATCCCAGACCTAACTTGCGTTATCCTCCAAAATATTGATCGAAACCAGGTTTAATTGACTGTTTCAGTGTGGTACTAAACTACTACGTGATGCAATCCAGAAAAAGTCAAGGATCTAGCCATCAAGTATGAGAAATATGCGAAAGAATGAGCCTGGTGAGAGCAAATCCCAGACCTAACCTAGACCTAACATGCGTTATCCTCTAAAATATTGAGCGAAACCAGGTTTAATGGACTGTTTCAGTGTGGTACCACACTACTTCGTGATCCAAACCAGAAAAAACCCAGGATCTGTTCAACAAGTATGTGAAAAACGCGAAACTGTGAGACTGATGAGGGCAAATCTTAGACCTAACCCAGACCTAAGATGCGTTACCCTCTAAAATATTTATCCAGACCAGGTTTCATTGAATGTTTCAGTGTGGTACCACTTTACTACGTGATCCAATCCAGAAATAGCCCAGGATCTAGCCATGAAGGATGAGAAATATGCGAAAGTAAGAGCCTGATGAGGGCAAATCCTACACCTATCCCAGACCTAACTTTCGTTATCCTCTAAAATATTGATCGAATCCAGGTTTAATTGACTGTTTCAGCGTGGTACCACATTACTACGTGATACAATCCAGAAACAGCCCAGCATCTAGCCATGAAGTATGAGAAATATGCGAAAGAATGAGCCTGATGAGAGCAAATACCAGACCTAACCTTGACCTAACTTGCGTTGTCCTCTAAGATATTGATCGAAACCAGGTTTAATTGACTGTTTCAGTGTGGTCCCACATTACTACGTGATCCAAACCAGAAATAACCCACGATCCGTTCAACAAGTATGTAAAGACTGCGAAAGTATGAGTCTGATGAGTGAAAATCCCAGGCCTAACCTAGACCTAACATGCGTTGTCCTCTAAAATATTGATCCAAACCAGGTTTAATGGACTGTTTCAGTGTGGTACTACACTACTACGTGATGCAATCCAGAAAAAGCCCAGGATCTAGCCATCAAGAATGAGAAATATGCGAATGAATGAGCCTGATGAGAGCAAATCCCAGACCTAACCTAGACCTAACATGCGTTATCCTCTAAAATATTGAGCGAAACCAGGTTTAATGGACTGTTTCAGTGTGGTAGCACACTACTTCGTGATCCAAACCAGAAGAAACCCAGGATCTGTTCAAGAAGTATGTGAAAAACCCTAAACTGTGAGCCTGATGGGGGCGAATCGTAGACCTAACCCAGACCTAAGATGCGTTATCCTCCAAAATATTGATCGAAACCAAGTTTAATTGACTGTTTCAGCGTGGTACCACATTACTACGTGATACAATCCAGAAACAGCCCAGGATCTAGCCATGAAGTATGAGAAATATGCGAAAGTATGAGTCTGATGAGGGCAAATCCTAGACCTAACCCAGACCTAACATGCGTTATCCTCTAAAATATTTATCAAGATCAGGTTTAATTGACCGTTTCGGTGTGGTACCACATTACTACGTGATCCAAACCAGAAAAAACCCAGGATCCGTTCAACAAGTATGTGAAGAATGCGAAAGTATGAGTCTGATGAGGTCAAATCCCAGACCTATCCCAGACCTAACTTGCGTTATCCTCCAAAATATTGATCGAAACCAGGTTCAATTGACCGTTTCGGTGTGGTACCACATTGCTACGTGATCCAAACCAGAAAAAACCCAGGATCCGTTCAACAAGTATGTGAAGAATGCGAAAGTATGAGTCTGATGAGTGAAAATCCCAGGCCTAACCTAGACCTAACATGCGTTAGCCTCAAAAATATTGATCGAAACCTGGTTTAATCGACTGTTTCATTGTGGTACCACATTACTATGTGATCCAAACCAGAAAATAACCCAGGATCTGTTCAACGAGTATGTGAAGGGTGCGAAAGTATGAGTCTGATGAGGTCAAATCCCAGACCTCTCCCAGACCTAACTTGCGTTATCCTCTAAAATATTGATCGAAACCAGGTTTAGTGGACTGTTTCAGTGTGGTACTACACTACTACGTGATGCAATCCAGAAAAAGCCCAGGATCTAGCCATCAAGTATGAGAAATATGCGAAAGAATGAGCCTGATGAGAGCAAAACCCAGACCTAACCTAGACCTAACATGCGTTATCCTCTAAAATATTGAGCGAAACCAGGTTTAATGGACTGTTTCAGCGTGGTACCACACTACTACGTGGTCCAAACCAGAAAAAACCCAGGATCTGTTCAACAAGTATGTGAAAAACGCGAAAGTATGAGCCTGATGAGGGTAAATCCCAGACATATCCCAGACCTAACTTGCGTTGTCCTCTAAGATATTGATCGAAACCAGGTTTAATCGACTGTTTTAGTCTGGCACCACATTACTACGTGATCCAAACCAGAAAAAACCCAGGATCCGTTCAGCAAGTATGTAAAGACTGCGAAAGTATGAGTCTGATGAGTGAAAATCCCAGACCTAACCTAGACCTAACATGAATTATTCTCTAAAATATTGATCGAAACCAGGTTTAATTGACTGTTTCAGTGTGGTCCCACATTACTACGTGATCCAAACCAGAAAGAACCCAGGATCCGTTCAACAAGTATGTGAAGTATGCGAAAGTATGAGTCTGATGAGTGAAAATCCCAGGCCTAACCTAGACCTAACATGCTTTATCCTCTAAAATATTGATCCAAACCAGGTTTAATGGACTGTTTCAGTGTGGTACTACACTACTACGTGATGCAATCCAGAAAAAGCCCTGGATCTAGCCATCAAGTATGAGAAATATGCGAATGAATGAGCCTGATGAGAGCAAATCCCAGACCTAACCTAGACCTAACATGAATTATTCTCTAAAATATTGATCGAAACCAGGTTTAATTGACTGTTTCAGTGTGGTACCACACTACTTCGTGATCCAAACCAGACAAAACCCAGGATTTTCAACAAGAAAGTGAAAAACGCGAAACTGTGAGCCTGATGAGGGCAAATCTTAGACCTAACCCAGACCTAAGATGCGTTATCCTCTAAAATAATTATCCAGACCAGGTTTCATTGAATGTTTCAGTGTGGTACCACATTACTATGTGATCCAAACCAGAAAATAACCCAGGATCTAGCCATCAAGTATGAGAAATATGCGAAAGAATGAGCCTGATGAGAGCAAATCCCAGACCTAACCTACACCTAACATGAATTATTCTCTAAAATATTGATCGAAACCAGGTTTAATTGACTGTTTCAGTGTGGTCCCACATTACTACGTGATCCAAACCAGAAAAAACCCAGGGTCCGTTCAACAAGTATGTGAAGAATGCGAAAGTATGAGTCTCATGAGTGAAAATCCCAGGCCTAACCTAGACCTAAAACGCGTTATCCTCTAAAATATTGATCGAAACCTGGTTTAATCGACTGTTTCAGTGTGGTACCACATTACTATGTGATCCAAACCAGAAAATAACCCAGGATCTGTTCAAGGAGTATGTGAAGTGAGCGAAAGTATGAGTCTGATGAGTGAAAATCCCAGGCCTAACCTAGACCTAACATGCGTTATCCCCTAAAATATTGATCCAAACCAGGTTTAATGGACTGTTTCAGTGTGGTACCACACTACTACGTGATCCAAACCAGAAAAAACCCAGGATCTGTTCAACGAGTATGTGAAGTGTGCGAAAGTATGAGTCTGATGAGGTCAAATCCCAGACCAATCCCAGACTTAACTTGCGTTATCCTCTAAAATATTGATCGAAACCTGGTTTAATCGACTGTTTCAGTGTGGTACCACATTACTATGTGATCCAAACCAGAAAATAACCCAGGATCTGTTCAAGGAGTATGTGAAGTGTGCGAAAGTATGAGTCTGATGAGGTCAAATCCCAGACCTATCCCAGACCTAACTTGCGTTATCCTCTAAAATTTTGATCGAAACCAGGTTTAATCGACTGTTTCAGTGTGGTACCACATTACTACGTGATCCAAACCAGAAAAAACCCAGGATCCGTTCAACAAGTATGTGAAGAATGCGAAAGTATGAGTCTGATGAGTGAAAATCCCAGTCCTAACCTAGACCTAACATGCGTTATCCTCTAAAATATTGATCCAAACCAGGTTTAATGGACTGTTTCAGTGTGGTACCACACTACGACGTGATCCAAACCAGAAAAAACCTAGGATCTAGCCATGAAGTATGAGAAATATGCGAAAGTATGAGCCTGATGAGGGCAAATCCTAGACTTGACCCAAACCTAACATACGTTATCCTCTCAAATATTTATCAAGATCAGGTTTAATTGAATGTTTCAGTGTGGTACCACATTACTACGTGAACCAAACCAGAAAAAACCCAGGATCCGTTCAACAAGTATGTGAAGAATGCGAAAGTATGAGTCTGATGACGGCGAATCCCAGACCTATGCCAGACCTAACTTGCGTTATCCTCTAAAATATTGATCGAAACCAGGTTTAATTGACTGTTTCAGCGTGGTACCACATTACGACGTGATACAATCCAGAAACAGCCCAGGATCTAGCCATCAAGTATGAGAAATATGCGAAAGTATGAGCCTGATGAGGGCAAATCCTAGACTTGACCCAAACCTAACATACGTTATCCTCTCAAATATTTATCAAGATCAGGTTTAATTGAATGTTTCAGTGTGGTACCACATTACTACGTGAACCAAACCAGAAAAAACCCAGGATCCGTTCAACAAGTATGTGAAGAATGCGAAAGTATGAGACTGATGAGTGATAATCCCAGGGCTAACCTAGACCTAACATGCGTTATCCTCTAAAATATTGATCCAAACCAGGTTTAATGGGCTGTTTCAGTGTGGTACCACTTTACTACGTGATGCAAAGCAGAAAAAACCCTCGATCAGGTCAACATGTATGCTAAAACTGCGAAAGAATGCCCCTGATGAGGGCAAATCCCAGGCCTAACCTAGACCAAGCATGCGTTGTCCTCTAAAATATTGATGGAAACCAGGTTTAATTGACTGTGTCAGTGTTGTACTTCATCACTACGTAATGCAATCCAGAAAAAGCCCAGGATCTAGCCATCAAGTATGAGAAATATGCGAAAGAATGAGCCTGATGAGAGCAAATCCCAGACCTAACCTAGACCTAACATGAATTATTCTCTAAAATATTTATCAAAACCAGGTTTAATTGACTGTTTCAGTGTGGTACCACATTACTACGTGATCCAATCCAGAAATAGCCCAGGATCTAGCCATGAAGTATGAGAAATATGCGAAAGTATGTGCCTGATGAGGGCAAATCCTAGACCTAACCCAGACCTAACATGCGTTATCCTCTAAAATATTGATGGAAACCAGGTTTAATTGACTGTTTCAGTGTTGTACTTCATTACTACGTGATGCAATCCAGAGAAAGCCCAGGATCTATCCAACAAGTATGAGAAATATGCGAAAGTATGAGCCTGATGAGGGCAAATCCTAGACCTAACCCAGACCTAACATGCGTTATCCTCTAAAATATTGATGGAAACCAGGTTTAATGGACTGTTTCAGCGTGGTACCACATTACTACGTGATACAATCCAGAAACAGCCCAGGATCTAGCCATCAAGTATGAGAAATATGCGAAAGTATGAGCCTGATGAGGGCAAATCCTAGACTTAACCCAAACCTAACATGCGTTATCCTCTCAAATATTTATCAAGATCAGGTTTAATTGAATGTTTCAGTGTGGTACCACATTACTACGTGAACCAAACCAGAAAAAACCCAGGATCCGTTCAACAAGTATGTGAAGAATGCGAAAGTATGAGTCTGATGAGTGATAATCCCAGGGCTAACCTAGACCTAACATGCGTTATCCTCTAAAATATTGATCCAAACCAGGTTTAATGGACTGTTTCAGTGTGGTACCACTTTACTACGTGATGCAAAGCAGAAAAAACCCTCGATCAGGTCAACATGTATGTTAAAACTGCGAAAGAATGCCCCTGATGAGGGCAAATCCTAGGCCTAACCAAGACCAAACATGCGTTGTCCTCTAAAATATTGATGGAAACCAGGTTTAATTGACTGTTTCAGTGTTGTACTTCATTACTACGTGATGCAATCCAGAAAAAGCCCAGGATCTAGCCATCAAGTATGAGAAATATGCGAAAGAATGAGCCTGATGAGAGCAAATCCCAGACCTAACCTAGACTTAACTTGCGTTATCCTCTAAAATATTGATCCAAACCAGGTTTAATGGTCTGTTTCAGTGTGGTACCACTTTACTACGTGATCCGAAGCAGAAAAAACACTCGATCAGGTCAACATGTATGTTAAAACTGCGAAAGTATGACCCTCATGAGAGCAAATCCCAGGCCTAACCTAGACCTAACATGTGTTGTCCTCTAAAATATTGTTGGAAACCAGGTTTAATTGACTGTTTCAGTGTTGTACTTCATTACTACGTGATGCAATCCGGAAACAGCCCAGGATCTAGCCATGAAGTATGAGAAATATGCGAAAGTATGAGCCTGATGAGTGAAAATCCCCGGCCAAACCTAGACCTAACATGCGTTATCCTCAAAAATATTGATCCAAACCAGGTTTAATGGACTGTTTCAGTGTGGTACCACTTTACTACGTGATCCAAAGCAGAAAAAACACTCGATCAGGTCAACATGTATGTTAAAACTGCAAAAGTATGACCCTCATGAGAGCAAATCCCAGGCCTAACCTAGACCTAACATGTGTTGTCCTCTAAAATATTGATGGAAACCAGGTTTAATCGACTGTTTCAGCGTGGTACCACATTACTATGTGATACAATCCGGAAACAGCCCAGGATCTAGCCATGAAGTATGAGAAATATGCGAAAGTATGAGCCTGATGAGTGAAAATCCCCGGCCAAACCTAGACCTAACATGCGTTATCCTCAAAAATATTGATCCAAACCAGGTTTAATGGACTGTTTCAGTGTGGTACCACTTTACTACGTGATCCAAAGCAGAAAAAACACTCGATCAGGTCAACATGTATGTTAAAACTGCGAAAGTATGACCCTCATGAGAGCAAATCCCAGGCCTAACCTAGACCTAACATGTGTTGTCCTCTAAAATATTGTTGGAAACCAGGTTTAATTGACTGTTTCAGTGTTGTACTTCATTACTACGTGATGCAATCCAGAGAAAGCCCAGGATCTATCCATCAAGTATGAGAAATATGCGAAAGTATGAGCCTGATGAGTGAAAATCCCCGGCCAAACCTAGACCTAACATGCGTTATCCTCAAAAATATTGATCCAAACCAGGTTTAATGGACTGTTTCAGTGTGGTACCACTTTACTACGTGATCCAAAGCAGAAAAAACACTCGATCAGGTCAACATGTATGTTAAAACTGCGAAAGTATGACCCTCATGAGAGCAAATCCCAGGCCTAACCTAGACCTAACATGTGTTGTCCTCTAAAATATTGTTGGAAACCAGGTTTAATTGACTGTTTCAGTGTTGTACTTCATTACTACGTGATGCAATCCAGAGAAAGCCCAGGATCTATCCATCAAGTATGAGAAATATGCGAAAGAATGAGCCTGATGGGAGCAAATCCCAGACCTAACCTAGACCTAACATGAATTATACTCTAAAATATTGATCGAAACCAGGTTTAATTGAGTGTTTCAGTGTTGTACTTCATTACTACGTGATGCAATCCAGAAAAAGCCCAGGATCTAGCCGCCAAGTACGAGAAATATGCGAAAGAATGAGCCTGATGAGAGCAAATCCCAGACCTAACCTAGACCTAACATGAATTATTCTCTAAAATATTGATCAAAACCAGGTTTAATTGACTGTTTCAGTGTGGTACCACATTACTACCTGATCCAATCCAGAAATAGCCCAGGATCCGTTCAACAAGTATGTGAGGAATGCGAAAGTATGAGTCTGATGAGTGAAAATCCCAGACCTAACCTAGACCTAACATGCGTTATCCTCTAAAATATTGATCCAAACCAGGTTTAATGGACTGTTTCAGTGTTGTACTTCATTACTACGTGATGCAATCCAGAGAAAGCCCAGGATCTATCCATCAAGTATGAGAAATATGCGAAAGAATGAGCCTGATGGGAGCAAATCCCAGACCTAACCTAGACCTAACATGAATTATACTCTAAAATATTGATCGAAACCAGGTTTAATTGAGTGTTTCAGTGTTGTACTTCATTACTACGTGATGCAATCCAGAAAAAGCCCAGGATCTAGCCGCCAAGTATGAGAAATATGCGAAAGAATGAGCCTGATGGGAGCAAATCCCAGACCTAACCTAGACCTAACATGAATTATTCTCTAAAATATTGATCGAAACTAGGTTTAATTGACTGTTTCAGTGTGGTCCCACATTACTTCGTGATCCAAACCAGAAAAAACCCAGGATCCGTTCAACAAGTATGTGAAGAATGCGAAAGTATGAGCCTGATGAGTGAAAACCCCAGGCCTAACCTAGACCTAACATGCGTTATTCTCTAAAATATTGATCGAAACCTGGTTTGATCGACTGTTTCAGTGTGGTACCACATTACTATGTGATCCAAACCAGAAAATAACCCAGGATCTGTTCAAGGAGTATGTGAAGTGCGCGAAAGTATGAATCTGATGAGGTCAAATCCCAGACCTATCGCAGACCTAACTTGCATTATCCTCTAAAATATTCATCGAAACCAGGTTTAATCGACTGTTTCAGTGTGGTACCACATTACTACGTGATCCAAACCAGAAAAAACCCAGGATCCGTTCAACAAGTATGTGGAGAATGCGAAAGTATGAGTCTGATGAGTGAAAATCCCAGACCTAACCTAGACCTAACATGCGTTATCCTCAAAAATATTGATCCAAACCAGGTTTAATGGACTGTTTCAGTGTGGTACCACACTACTACGTGACCCAACCAGAAATAACCCAGGATCTGTTCAACAAGTATGTGGAGAATGCGAAAGTATGAGTCTGATGAGTGAAAATCCCTGGGCTAACCTAGACCTAACATGCGTTATCCACTAAAATATTGATCGAAACCAGGTTTAATCGACAGTTTCAGTGTGGTATCACACTACTATGTGATCCAAACCAGACAAAACCCAGGATCTGTTCAACAAGAATGTGAAAAACGCGAAACTGTGAGCCTGATGAGGGCAAATCTTAGACCTAACCCAGACCTAAGATGCGTTATCCTCTAAAATATTTATCCAGACCAGGTTTCATTGAATGTTTCAGTGTGGTACCACTTTACTACGTGATCCAATCCAGAAGTAGCCCAGGATCTAGCCATGAAGTATGAGAAATATGCGAAAGTATGAGCCTGATGAGGGCAAATCCCAGACATATCCCAGACCTAACTTGCGTTGTCCTCTAAGATATTGATGGAAACCAGGTTTAATTGACTGTTTCAGTGTGGTACCACATTACTACGTGATCCAATCCAGAAAAAGCCCAGGATCTAGCCATCAAGTATGAGAAATATGCGAAAGAATGAGCCTGATGAGAGCAAATCCCAGACCTAACCTAGACCTAACTTGCGTTGTCCTCTAAAATAGTGATGGAAACCGGGTTTCATTGACTGTTTCAGTGTGGTACTACATTACTACGTGATGCAATCCAGAAAAAGCCCAGGATCTAGCCATGAAGTATGAGAAATATGCGAAAGTAAGAGCCTGATGAGGGCAAATCCTAGACCTATCCCAGACCTAACTTGCGTTATCCTCTAAAATATTGATCGAAACCAGGTTTAATTGACTGTTTCAGCGTGGTACCACACTACTTCGTGATCCAAACCAGTCAAAACCCAGGATCTGTTCAACAAGAATGTGAAAAACGCGAAACTGTGAGCCTGATGAGGGCAAATCTTAGACCTAACCCAGACCTAAGATGCGTTATCCTCTAAAATATTTATCCAGACCAGGTTTCATTGAATGTTTCAGTGTGGTACCACTTTACTACGTGATCCAATCCAGAAATAGCCCAGGATCTAGCCATGAAGTATGAGAAATATGCGAAAGTGAGAGCCTGATGAGGGCAAATCCTAGACCTATCCCAGACCTAACTTGCGTTATCCTCTAAAATATTGATCGAAACCAGGTTTAATTGACTGTTTCAGCGTGGTACCACATTACTACGTGATACAATCCAGAAACAGCCCAGGATCTGTTCAACATGTATGAGAAATATGCGAAAGAAAGAGCCTGATGAGAGCAAATCCCAGACCTAACCTAGACCTAACATGAATTATTCTCTAAAATATTGATCGAAACCAGGTTTAATTGACTGTTTCAGTGTGGTCCCACATTACTACGTGATCCAAACTAGAAAAAACCCAGGATCCGTTCAACAAGTATGTGAAGAATGCGAAAGTATGAGTCTGATGAGTGGAAATCCCAGGCCTAACCTAGACCAAACATGCGTTATCCGCTAAAATATTGATCGAAACCTGGTTTAATCGACTGTTTCAGTGTGGTACCACATTAATATGTGATCCAAACCAGAAAATAACCCAGGATCTGTTCAAGGAGTATGTGGAGAATGCGAAAGTATGAGTCTGATGAGTGAAAATCCCTGGGCTAACCTAGACCTAACATGCGTTATCCTCTAAAATATTGATCGAAACCAGGTTTAATCGACTGTTTCAGTGTGGTACCACATTACTACGTGATCCAAACCAGAAAAAACCCAGGATCAGTTCAACAAGTATGAGAAGAATGCGAAAGTATGAGTCTGATGTGTGAAAATCCCAGGGCTAACCTAGACCTAACATGCGTTATCCACTAAAATATTGATCGAAACCAGGTTTAATCGACAGTTTCAGTGTGGTATCACACTACTACGTGATCCAAACCAGACAAAACCCAGGATCTGTTCAACAAGAATGTGAAAAACGCGAAACTGTGAGCCTGATGAGGGCAAATCTTAGACCTAACCCAGACCTAAGATGCGTTATCCACTAAAATATTTATCCAGACCAGGTTTCATTGAATGTTTCAGTGTGGTACCACTTTACTACGTGATCCAATCCAGAGAAAGCCCAGGATCTATCCATCAAGTATGAGAAATATGCGAAAGAATGAGCCTGATGAGAGCAAATCCCAGACCTAACCTAGACCTAACATGAATTATTCTCTAAAATATTGATCGAAACCAGGTTTAAATGAGTGTTTCAGTGTTGTACTTCATTACTACGTGATGCAATCCAGAAAAAGCCCAGGATCTAGCCGTCAAGTATGAGAAATATGCGAAAGAATGAGCCTGATGAGAGCAAATCCCAGACCTAACCTAGACCTAACATGAATTATTCTCTAAAATATTGATCGAAACCAGGTTTAGTTGACTGTTTCAGTGTGGTCCCACATTACTACGTGATCCAAACCAGAAAAAACCCAGGATCCGTTCAACAAGTATGTGAAGAATGCGAAAGTATGAGTCTGATGAGTGAAAATCCCAGGCCTAACCTAGACCAAACATGCGTTATCCGCTAAAATATTGATCGAAACCTGGTTTAATCGACTGTTTCAGTGTGGTACCACATTAATATGTGATCCAAACCAGAAAATATCCCAGGATCTGTTCAAGGAGTATGTGAAGTGTGCGAAAGTATGAGTCTGATGAGGTCAAATCCCAGACCTATCCCAGACCTAACTTGCGTTATCCTCTAAAATTTTGATCGAAACCAGGTTTAATCGACTGTTTCAATGTGGTACCACATTACTACGTGATCCAAACCAGAAAAAACCCAGGATCCGTTCAACAAGTATGTGAAGAATGCGAAAGTTTGAGTCTGATGAGTGAAAGTCCCAGACCTAACCTAGACCTAACATGCGTTATCCTCTAAAATATTGATCCAACCCAGGTTTAATGGACTGTTTCAGTGTGGCACCACACTACTACGTGTTCCAAACCAGAAGAAACCCAGGATCTGTTCAACAAGTATGTGAAAAACGCGAAAGTATGAGCCTGATGAGGGCAAATCCCAGACATATCCCAGACCTAACTTGCGTTGTCCTCTAAGATATTGATGGAAACCAGATTTAATTGACTGTTTCAGTGTTGTACTTCATTACTACGTGATGCAATCCAGAAAAAGCCCAGGATCTAGCCATCAAGTATGAGAAATATGCGAAAGAATGAGCCTGATGAGAGCAAATCCCAGACCTAACCTAGACCTAACATGAATTATTCTCTAAAATATTGATCGAAACCAGGTTTAATTGACTGTTTCAGTGTGGTCCCACATTACTACGTGATCCAAACCAGAAAATAACACAGGATCTGTTCAAGGAGTATGTGAAGTGTGCGAAAGTATGAGTCTGATGAGGTCAAATCCCAGACCTATCCCAGACCTAACTTGCGTTATCCTCTAAAATATTGATCGAAACCAGGTTTAAACGACTGTTTCAGTGTGGTACCACATTACTACGTGATCCAAACCAGAAAAAACCCAGGATCCGTTCAACAAGTATGTGAAGAATGCGAAAGTTTGAGTCTGATGAGTGAAAGTCCCAGACCTTACCTAGACCTAACATGCGTTATCCTCTAAAATATTGATCCAACCCAGGTTTAATGGACTGTTTCAGTGTGGCACCACACTACTACGTGTTCCAAACCAGAAGAAACCCAGGATCTGTTCAACAAGTATGTGAAAAACGCGAAAGTATGAGCCTGATGAGGGCAAATCCCAGACATATCCCAGACCTAACTTGCGTTGTCCTCTAAGATATTGATGGAAACCAGGTATATTTGACTGTTTCAGTGTTGTACTTCATTACTACGTGATGCAATCCAGAAAAAGCCCAGGATCTAGCAGACAAGTATGGGAAATATGCGAAAGAATGAGCCTGATGTGAGCAAATCCCAGACCTAACCTAGACTTAACATGAATTATTCTCTAAAATATTGATCAAAACCAGGTTTAATCGACTGTTTCAGTGTGGTACCACATTACTACGTGACCCAATCTAGAAATAGCCCAGGATCCGTTCAACAAGTATGTGAAGAATGCGAAAGTATGAGTCTGATGAGTGAAAATCCCAGACCTAACCTAGACCTAACATGCGTTATCCTCTAAAATATTGATCCAAACCAGGTTAAATGGACTGTTTCAGTGTGGTACCACACTACTCCGTGATCCAAACCAGAAAAAACCCAGGATCTGTTCAACAAGTATGTGAAAAACGCGAAAGTATTAGCCTGATGAGAGCAAATCCCAGACATATCCCAGACCTAACTTGAGTTGTCCTCTAAGATATTGATGGAAACCAGGTTTAATTGACTGTTTCAGTGCTGTACTTCATTACTACGTGATGTAATCCAGAAAAAGCCCAGGATCTGTTCAACAAGTATGTGGAGAATGCGAAAGTATGAGTCTGATGAGTGAAAATCCCTGGGCTAACCTAGACCTAACATGCGTTATCCTCAAAAATATTGATCGAAACCTGGTTTAATCGACTGTTTCACTGTGGTACCACATTACTATGTGATCCAAACCAGAAAATAACCCAGGATCTGTTCAAGGAGTATGTGAAGTGTGCGAAAGTATGAGTCTGATGAGGGCTAATCCCAGACCTATACCAGACCTAACTTGCGTTATCGTCTAAAATAATGATCGAAACCAGGTTTAATTGACTGTTTTAGTTGTGGTACCACATTACCACGTGATCCAAAGCAGAAAAAACCCTCGATCAGGTCAACATGCATGTTAAAACTGCGAAAGTATGACCCTGATGAGGTCAAATCCCAGACTTATCCCAGACCTGACATGCGTTATCCTCTAAAATAGTTATCAAGACCAGGTTTAATTGATTGTTTCGGTGTGGTCCCACATTACTACGTGATCCAAACCAGAAAAAACCCAGGATCCGTTCAACAAGTATGTGAAGAATGCGTAAGTATGAGTCTGATGAGTGAAAATCCCAGACATAACTTAGACCTAACATGCGTTATCCTCTAAAATATTGATCCAAACCAGGTTTAATGGACTGTTTCAGTGGGGTACCACTTTACTACGTGATCCAAAGCATTAAGAATCCTCGATCAGGTCAACATGCATGTTAAAACTGCGAAAGTATGACCCTGATGAGGGCAAATCCCAGGCCTAACCTAGACCTAACATGAATTATTCTCTAAAATATTGATCGAAACCTGGTTTAATCTATTGTTTCAGTGTGGTACCACATTACTATTAGATCCAAACCAGAAAATAACCCAGGATCTGTTCAACGAGTATGTGAAGTGTGCGAAAGTATGAGTCTGATGAGTGAAAATCCCAGACCTAACCTAGACCTAACATGAATTATTCTCTAAAATATTGATCGAAACCAGGTTTAATTGACTGTTTCAGCGTGGTACCACATTACTACGTGATACAATCCAGAAACAGCCAAGGATCTAGCCATGAAGTATGAGAAATATGCGAATGTATGAGCCTGATGAGGATAAATCCTAGACCTAACCCAAACCTAACATGCGTTATCCTCTAAAATATTTATCAAGACCAGGTTTAATTGAATGTTTCAGTGTGGTACCACATTACTACGTGAATCAAACCAGAAAAAACCCAGGATCCGTTCAACAAGTATGTGAAGAATGCGAAAGTATGAGTCTGATGAGTGAAAATCCCAGGTCTAACCCAGACCTAACATGCGTTATCCTCCAAAATATTGATCCAAACCAGGTTTAATGGACTGTTTCAGTGTGGTACCACTTTACTACGTGATCCAAAGCATTAAGAATCCTCGATCAGGTCAACATGCATGTTAAAACTGCGAAAGTATGACCCTGATGAGGGCAAATCCCAGGCCTTACCTAGACCTAACATGCGTTGTCCTCTAAAATATTGATGGAAACCAGGTTTAATTGACTGTTTCAGTGTGGTACCACCTTACTACGTGAACCAAACCAGAAAAAACCCAGGATCCGTTCAACAAGTATGTGAGGAATGCGAAAGTATGAGTCTGATGAGTGAAAATCCCAGGGCTAACCTAGACCTAACATGCGTTATCCTCTAAAATATTGATCCAAACCAGGTTTAATGGACTGTATCAGTGTGGTACCACTTTACTACGTGATCGAAAGCATTAAGAACCCTCGATCAGGTCAACATGTATGTTAAAACTGCGAAAGTATGACCCTGATGAGGGCAAATCCCAGGCCTTACCTAGACCTAACATGCGTTGTCCTCTAAAATATTGATGGAAACCAAGTTTAATTGACTGTTTCAGTGTTGTACTTCATTACCACGTGATGCGATCCAGAAAAAGCCCAGGATCTAGCCATCAAGTATGAGAAATATGCGAAAGAATGAGCCTGATGAGAGCAAATCCCAGACCTAACCTAGACATAACATGAATTACTTTCTAAAATATTGATCAAAACCAGGTTTAATTGACTGTTTCAGCGTGGTACCACATTACAACGTGATACAATCCAGAAACAGCCAAGGATCTAGCCATGAAGTATGAGAAATATGCGAATGTATGAGCCTGATGAGGATAAATCCTAGACATAACCCAAACCTAACATGCGTTATCCTCTAAAATATTTATCAAGACCAGGTTTAATTGAATGTTTCAGTGTGGTACCACATTACTACGTGAATCAAACCAGAAAAAACCCAGGATCCGTTCAACAAGTATGTGAAGAATGCGAAAGTATGAGTCTGATGAGTGAAAATCCCAGGTCTAACCCAGAACTAACATGCGTTATCCTCCAAAATATTGATCCAAACCAGGTTTAATGGACTGTTTCAGTGTGGTACCACTTTACTACGTGATCCAAAGCATTAAGAATCCTCGATCAGGTCAACATGCATGTTAAAACTGCGAAAGTATGACCCTGATGAGGTCAAATCCCAGACTTATCCCAGACCTGACATGCGTTATCCTCTAAAATAGTTATCAAGACCAGGTTTAATTGACTGTTTCAGCGTGGTACCACATTACTACGTGATACAATCCAGAAACAGCCAAGGATCTAGCCATGAAGTATGAGAAATATGCGAATGTATGAGCCTGATGAGGATAAATCCTAGACCTAACCCAAACCTAACATGCGTTATCCTCTAAAATATTTATCAAGACCAGGTTTAATTGAATGTTTCAGTGTGGTACCACATTACTACGTGAATCAAACCAGAAAAATCCCAGGATCCGTTCAACAAGTATGTGAAGAATGCGAAAGTATGAGTCTGATGAGTGAAAATCCCAGGGCTAACCTAGACCTAACATGCGTTATCCTCTAAAATATTGATCCAAACCAGGTTTAATGGACTGTTTCAGTGTGGTACCACTTTACTACGTGATCGAAAGCATTAAGAACCCTCGATCAGGTCAACATGTATGTTAAAACTGCGAAAGTATGACCCTGATGAGGGCAAATCCCAGGCCTTACCTAGACCTAACATGCGTTGTCCTCTAAAATATTGATGGAAACCAGGTTTAATTGACTGTTTCAGTGTGGTACCACCTTACTACGTGAACCAAACCAGAAAAAACCCAGGATCCGTTCAACAAGTATGTGAGGAATGCGAAAGTATGAGTCTGATGAGTGAAAATCCCAGGGCTAACCTAGACCTAACATGCGTTATCCTCTAAAATATTGATCCAAACCAGGTTTAATGGACTGTTTCAGTGTGGTACCACTTTACTACGTGATCGAAAGCATTAAGAACCCTCGATCAGGTCAACATGTATGTTAAAACTGCGAAAGTATGACCTTGATGAGGGCAAATCCCAGGCCTTACCTAGACCTAACATGCGTTGTCCTCTAAAATATTGATGGAAACCAGGTTTAATTGACTGTTTCAGTGTTGTACTTCATTACCACGTGATGCGATCCAGAAAAAGCCCAGGATCTAGCCATCAAGTATGAGAAATATGCGAAAGAATGAGCCTGATGAGAGCAAATCCCAGACCTAACCTAGACATGACATGAATTATTCTCTAAAATATTGATCAAAACCAGGTTTAATTGACTGTTTCAGTGTGGTACCACATTACTACGTGATCCAATCCAGAAATAGCCCAGGATCTAGCCATGAAGTATGAGAAATATGCGAAAGTATGAGCCTGACGAGGGCAAATCCTAGACCTTACCCAGACCTAACATGCGTTATCCTCTAAAATATTTATCATAACCAGGTTTAATTGATTGTTTCAGTGTGGTCGCACATTACTACGTGATCCAAACCAGAAAAAACCCAGGATCCGTTCAACAAGTATGTGAAGAATGCGAAAGTATGAGTCTGATGAGGGCTAATCCCAGACCTATCCCAGACCTAACTTGCGTTATCGTCTAAAATAATGATCGAAGCCAGTTTTAATTGACTGTTTTAGTTGTGGTACCACATTACCACGTGATCCAAAGCAGAAAAAACCCTCGATCAGGTCAACATGCATGTTAAAACTGCGAAAGTATGACCCTGATGAGGTCAAATCCCAGACTTATCCCAGACCTGACATGCGTTATCCTCTAAAATAGTTATCAAGACCAGGTTTAATTGATTGTTTCGGTGTGGTCCCACATTACTACGTGATCCAAACCAGAAAAAACCCAGGATCCGTTCAACAAGTATCTGAAGAATGCGAAAGTATGAGTCTGATGAGTGAAAATCCCAGACATAACTTAGACCTAACATGCGTTATCCTCTATAATATTGATCCAAACCAGGTTTAATGGACTGTTTCAGTGGGGTACCACTTTACTACGTGATCCAAAGCAGAAAAAACACTCGATCAGGTCAACATGTATGTTAAAACTGCGAAGGTATGACCCTGATGAGGGCAAATCCCAGACCAATCCGAGACCTAACTTGCGTTGTCCTCTAAGATATTGATCCAAACCAGGTTTAATTGACCGTTTCAGTGTGGTCCCACATTACTACGTGATCCAAACCAGAAAAAACCCAGGATCTAGCCATCAAGTATGAGAAACATTGCGAAAGAATGAGCCTGATGATAGCAAATCCCAGACCTAACCTAGACCTAACATGAATTATTCTCTAAAATATTGATCGAAACCAGGTTTAATTGATTGTTTCAGTGTGGTCCCACATTACTACGTGATCCAAACCAGAAAAAACCCAGGATCCATTTAACAAGTATGTGAAGAATGCGAAAGTATGAGTCTGATGAGTGAAAATCCCAGGCCTAACCTAGACCTAACATGAATTATTCTCTAAAATATTGATCGAAACCTGGTTTAATCTATTGTTTCAGTGTGGTACCACATTACTATTAGATCCAAACCAGAAAATAACCCAGGATCTGTTCAACGAGTATGTGAAGTGTCCGAAAGTATGAGTCTGATGAGTGAAAATCCCAGACCTAACCTAGACCTAACATGAATTATTCTCTAAAATATTGATCGAAACCTGGTTTAATCTATTGTTTCATTGTGGTACCACATTACTACGTGATACAATCCAGAAACAGCCAAGGATCTAGCCATGAAGTATGAGAAATATGCGAATGTATGAGCGTGATGAGGATAAATCCTAGACCTAACCCAAACCTAACATGCGTTATCCTCTAAAATATTTATCAAGACCAGGTTTAATTGAATGTTTCAGTGTGGTACCACATTACTACGTGAATCAAACCAGAAAAAACCCAGGATCCGTTCAACATGCATGTTAAAACTGCGAAAGTATGACCCTGATGAGGGCAAATCCCAGGCCTTACCTAGACCTAACATGCGTTGTCCTCTAAAATATTGATGGAAACCAGGTTTAATTGACTGTTTCAGTGTGGTACCACCTTACTACGTGAACCAAACCAGAAAAAACCCAGGATCCGTTCAACAAGTATGTGAAGAATGCGAAAGTATGAGTCTGATGAGTGAAAATCCCAGGGCTAACCTACACCTAACATGCGTTATCCTCTAAAATATTGATCCAAACCAGGTTTAATTGACTGTTTTAGTTGTGGTACCACTTTACTACGTGATCCAAAGCAGAAAAAACCCTCGATCAGGTCAACATGCATGTTATAACTGCGAAAGTATGACCCTGATGAGGTCAAATCCCAGACCTATCCCAGACCTGACATGCGTTATCCTCTAAAATATTGATCCAAACCAGGTTTAATTGACTGTTTCAGTGTGGTCCCACATTACTACGTGATACAATCCTGAAACAGCCCAGGATCTAGCCATGAAGTATGAGAAATATGCGAATGTATGAGCCTGATGAGGACAAATCCTAGACCTAACGCAAACCTAACATGCGTTATCCTCCAAAATATTTATCAAGACCAGGTTAAATTGAATGTTTCAGTGTGGTACCACTTTACTACGTGATCCAAAGCATTAAGAACCCCCGATCAGGTCAACATGTATGTTAAAACTGCGAAAGTATGACCCTGATGAGGGCAAATCCCAGGCCTTACCTAGACCTAACATGCGTTGTCCTCTAAAATATTGATGGAAACCAGGTTTAATTGACTGTTTCAGTGTTGTACTTCATTACCACGTGATGCGATCCAGAAAAAGCCCAGGATCTAGCCATCAAGTATGAGAAATATGCGAAAGAATGAGCCTGATGAGAGCAAATCCCAGACCTAACCTAGACATAACATACATTATTCTCTAAAATATTGATCAAAACCAGGTTTAATTGACTGTTTCAGTGTGGTACCACATTACTACGTGATCCAATCCAGAAATACCCCAGGATCTAGCCATGAAGTATGAGAAATATGCGAAAGTATGAGCCTGACGAGGGCAAATCCTAGACCTTACCCAGACCTAACATGCGTTATCCTCTAAAGTATTTATCATAACCAGGTTTAATTGATTGTTTCAGTGTGGTCCCACATTACTACGTGATCCAAACCAGAAAAAACCCAGGATCCGTTCAACAAGTATGTGAAGAATGCGAAAGTATGAGTCTGATGAGGGCTAATCCCAGACCTATCCCAGACCTAACTTGCGTTATCGTCTAAAATAATGATCGAAACCAGGTTTAATTGACTGTTTTAGTTGTGGTACCGCTTTACCACGTGATCCAAAGCAGAAAAAACCCTCGATCAGGTCAACATGCATGTTAAAACTGCGAAAGTATGACCCTGATGAGGTCAAATCCCAGACTTATCCCAGACCTGACATGCGTTATCCTCTAAAATAGTTATCAAGACCAGGTTTAATTGATTGTTTCAGTGTGGTATCACTTTACTACGTGATCCAAAGCAGAAAAAACCCTCGATCAGGTCAACATGCATGTTAAAACTGCGAAAGTATGACCCTGATGAGGTCAAATCCCAGACCTATCCCAGACCTGACATGCGTTATCCTCTAAAATATTGATCCAAACCAGGTTTAATTGACTGTTTCAGTGTGGTCCCACATTACTACGTGATACAATCCAGAAACAGCCCAGGATCTAGCCATGAAGTATGAGAAATATGCGAATGTATGAGCCTGATGAGGACAAATCCTAGACCTAACCCAAACCTAACATGCGTTATCCTCCAAAATATTTATCAAGACCAGGTTTAATTGAATGTTTCAGTGTGGTACCACATTACTACGTGAACCAAACCAGAAAAAACCCAGGATCCGTTCAACAAGTATGTGAAGAATGCGAAAGTATGAGTCTGATGAGGGCTAATCCCAGACCTATCCCAGACCTAACTTGCGTTATCGTCTAAAATAATGATCGAAACCAGGTTTAATTGACTGTTTTAGTTGTGGTACCGCTTTACCACGTGATCCAAAGCAGAAAAAACCCTCGATCAGGTCAACATGCATGTTAAAACTGCGAAAGTATGACCCTGATGAGGTCAAATCCCAGACTTATCCCAGACCTGACATGCGTTATCCTCTAAAATAGTTATCAAGACCAGGTTTAATTGATTGTTTCAGTGTGGTATCACTTTACTACGTGATCCAAAGCAGAAAAAACCCTCGATCAGGTCAACATGCATGTTAAAACTGCGAAAGTATGACCCTGATGAGGTCAAATCCCAGACCTATCCCAGACCTGACATGCGTTATCCTCTAAAATATTGATCCAAACCAGGTTTAATTGACTGTTTCAGTGTGGTCCCACATTACTACGTGATACAATCCAGAAACAGCCCAGGATCTAGCCATGAAGTATGAGAAATATGCGAATGTATGAGCCTGATGAGGACAAATCCTAGACCTAACCCAAACCTAACATGCGTTATCCTCCAAAATATTTATCAAGACCAGGTTTAATTGAATGTTTCAGTGTGGTACCACATTACTACGTGAACCAAACCAGAAAAAACCCAGGATCCGTTCAACAAGTATGTGAAGAATGCGAAAGTATGAGTCTGATGAGTGAAAATCCCAGACCTATCCCAGACCTGACATGCGTTATCCTCTAAAATATTGATCCAAACCAGGTTTAATGGACTGTTTCGGTGTGGTACCACTTTACTACGTGATCCAAAGCATTAAGAACCCTCGATCAGGTCAACATGTATGTTAAAACTGCGAAAGTATGACCCTGATGAGGGCAAATCCCAGGCCTTACCTAGACCTAACATGCGTTGTCCTCTAAAATATTGATGGAAACCAGGTTTAATTGACTGTTTCAGTGTTGTACTTCATTACCACGTGATGCGATCCAGAAAAAGCCCAGGATCTAGCCATCAAGTATGAGAAATATGCGAAAGAATGAGCCTGATGAGAGCAAATCCCAGACCTAACCTAGACATAACATGAATTATTCTCTAAAATATTGATCAAAACCAGGTTTAATTGATTGTTTCAGTGTGGTCCCACATTACTACGTGATCCAAACCAGAAAAAACCCAGGATCCGTTCAACAAGTATGTGAAGAATGCGAAAGTATGAGTCTGGTGAGGGCTAATCCCAGACATATCCCAGACCTAACTTGCGTTATCGTCTAAAATAATGATCGAAACCAGGTTTAATTGACGGTTTTAGTTGTGGTACCACTTTACCACGTGATCCAAAGCAGAAAAAACCCTCGATCAGGTCAACATGCATGTTAAAACTGCGAAAGTATAACCCTGATGAGGTCAAATCCCAGACTTATCCCAGACCTGACATGCGTTTTCCTCTAAAATAGTTATCAAGACCAGGTTTAATTGATTGTTTCGGTGTGGTCCCACATTACTACGTAATCCAAACCAGAAAAAACCCAGGATCCGTTCAACAAGTATGTGAAGAATGCGAAATTATGAGTCTGATGAGTGAAAATCCCAGACATAACCTAGACCTAACATGCGTTATCCTCTAAAATATTGATCCAAACCAGGTTTAATGGACTGTTTCAGTGGGGTACCACTTTACTACGTGATCCAAAGCAGAAAAAACCCTCGATCAGGTCAACATGCACGTTAAAACTGCGAAAGTATGACCCTGATGAGGTCAAATCCCAGACTTATCCCAGACCTGACATGCGTTATCCTCTAAAATATTGATCGAAACCAGGTTTAATTGACTGTTTCAGTGTGGTCCCACATTACTACGTGATCCAAACCAGAAAAAACCCAGGATCCGTTCAACAAGTATGTGAAGAATGCGAAAGTATGAGTCTGATGAGTGAAAATCCCAGGTCTAACCCAGACCTAACATGCGTTATCGTCTAAAATATTGATCGAAACCTGGTTTAATCTATTGTTTCAGTGTGGTACCACATTACTATTAGATCCAAACCAGAAAATAACCCAGGATCTGTTCAACGAGTATGTGAAGTGTGCGAAAGTATGAGTGTGATGAGGTCAAATCCCTGACCTATCCCAGACCTAACCTGCGTTATCCTCAAAAATATTGATCGAAACCAGGTTTAATTGACTGTTTCAGCGTGGTACCACATTACTACGTGATACAATCCAGAAACAGCCCAGGATCTAGCCATGAGGTATGAGAAATATGCGAATGTATGAGCCTGATGAGGACAAATCCTAGACCTAACCCAAACCTAACATGCGTTATCCTCTAAATTATTTATCAAGACCAGGTTTAATTGAATGTTTCAGTGTGGTACCACATTACTACGTGAACCAAACCAGAAAAAACCCAGGATCCGTTCAACAAGTATGTGAAGAATGCGAAAGTATGAGTCTGATGAGTGAAAATCCCAGGTCTAACCCAGACCTAACATGCGTTATCGTCTAAAATAATGATCGAAACCAGGTTTAATTGACTGTTTTAGTTGTGGTACCACTTTACCACGTGATCGAAAGCAGAATAAACCCTCGATCAGGTCAACATGCATGTTAAAACTGCGAAAGTATGACCCTGATGAGGTCAAATCCCAGACTTATCCCAGACCTGACATGCGTTATCCTCTAAAATAGTTATCAAGAGCAGGTTTAATTGATAGTTTCGGTGTGGTCCCACATTACTACGTAATCCAAACCAGAAAAAACCCAGGATCCGTTCAACAAGTATGTGAAGAATGCGAAAGTATGAGTCTGATGAGTGAAAATCCCAGACATAACCTAGACCTAACATGCGTTATCCTCTAAAATATTGATCCAAACCAGGTTTAATGGACTGTTTCAGTGGGGTACCACATTACTATTAGATCCAAACCAGAAAATAACCCAGGATCTGTTCAACGAGTATGTGAAGAATGCGAAAGTATGAGTCTGATGAGTGAAGATCCCAGGCCTAACCTAGACCTAACATGAATTATTCTCTAAAATATTGATCGAAACTTGGTTTAATCTATTGTTTCAGTGTGGTACCACATTACTATTAGATCCAAACCAGAAAATAACCCAGGATCTGTTCTACGAGTATGTGAAGTGTGCGAAAGTATGAGTCTGATGAGGTCAAATCCCTGACCTATCCCAGACCTAACTTGCGTTATCCTCAAAAATATTGATCGAAACCAGGTTTAATTGACTGTTTCAGCGTGGTACCACATTACTACGTGATACAATCCAGAAACAGCCAAGGATCTAGCCATGAAGTATGAGAAATATGCGAATGTATGAGCCTGATGAGGACAAATCCTAGACCTAACCCAAACCTAACATGCGTTATCCTCTAAAATATTTATCAAGACCAGGTTTAATTGAATGTTTCAGTGTGGTACCACGTTACTACGTGAACCAAACCAGAAAAAACCCAGGATCCGTTCAACAAGTATGTGAAGAATGCGAAAGTATGAGTCTGATGAGTGAAAATCCCAGGTCTAACCCAGACCTAACATGCGTTATCCTCTAAAATATTGATCCAAACCAGGTTTAATGGACTGTTTCAGTGTGGTACCACTTTACTACGTGATCCAAAGCATTAAGAATCCTCGATCAGGTCAACATGTATGTTAAAACTGCGAAAGTATGACCCTGATGAGGGCAAATCCCAGGCCTTACCTAGACCTAACATGCGTTGTCCTCTAAAATATTGATGGAAACCAGGTTTAATTGACTGTTTCAGTGTTGTACTTCATTACTACGTGATGCAATCCAGAAATAGCCCAGGATCTAGCCGTGAAGTATGAGAAATATGCGAAAGTATGAGTCTGTCGAGGGCAAATCCTAGACCTAACTCAGACCTAACATGCGTTATCCTCTAAAATATTTATCATGACCAGGTTTAATTGATTGTTTCAGTGTGGTCCCACATTACTACGTGATCCAAACCAGAAAAAACCCAGGATCCGTTTAAGAAGTATGTGAAGAATGCGAAAGTATGAGTCTGATGAGTGAAAATCCCAGGCCTAACCTAGACCTAACATGCATTATCCTCAAAAATATTGATCGCAACCAGGTTTAATTGACTGTTTCTGCGTGGTACCACATTACTACATGATACAATCCAGAAACAGCCAAGGATCTAGCCATGAAGTATGAGAAATATGCGAATGTATGAGCCTGATGAGGACAAATCCTAGACCTAACCCAAACCTAACATGCGTTATCCTCTAAAATATTTATCAAGACCAGGTTTAATTGAATGTTTCAGTGTGGTACCACATTACTACGTAAACCAAACCAGAAAAAACCCAGGATCCGTTCAACAAGTATGTGAAGAATGCGAAAGTATGAGTCTGATGAGTGAAAATCCCAGGCCTAACCTAGACCTAACATGCGTTATCCTCAAAAATATTGATCGAAACCAGGTTTAATTGACTGTTTCAGTGTGGTACCACATTACTATGTGATCCAATCCAGAAATAGCCCAGGATCTAGCCGTGAAGTATGAGAAATATGCGAAAGTATGAGTCTGACGAGGGCAAATCCTAGACCTAAATCAGACCTAACATGCGTTATCCTCTAAAATATTTATCATGACCAGGTTTAATTGATTGTTTCAGTGTGGTCCCACATTACTACGTAATCCAAACCAGAAAAAACCCAGGATCCGCTTAACAAGTATGTGAAGATTGCGAAAGTATGAATCTGATGAGTGAAAATCCCCGGCCTAGCCTAGACCTAACATGCGTTATCCTCAAAAATATTCATCAAAACCAGGTTTAATTGACTGTTTCAGTGTGGTACCACACTACTACGTGACCCAAACCGGAAAAAACCCAGGATCTGTTCAACAAGTATGTGAAAAACGCGAAAGCATGAGCCTGATGAGGGTAAATCCCAGACCTACCCCAGACCTAACTTGCGTTATCCTCTAACATATTGAACGAAACCAGGTTTAATTGACTGTTTCAGCGTGGTACCACATTACTACGTGATACAATACAGAAACAGCCCAGGATCTAGCCATGAAGTATGAGAAATATGCGAAAGTATGAGCCTGATGAGGGCAAATCCTAGACCTAACCCAAACCTAACATGTGTTATCCTCTAAAATATTTATCAAGACCAGATTTAATTGAATGTTCCAGTGTGGTACCACATTACTACGTGAACCAAACCAGAAAAAACCCAGGATCCGTTCAACAAGTATGTGAAAAACGCGAAAGTATGAGCCTGATGAGGGCAAATCACAGACCTATCCCAGACCTAACTTTCGTTATCCTCTAAAATATTGATCGAAACCAGGTTTAATTGACTGTTTCAGTGTGGTACCACATTGCTACGTGATCCAAACCAGAAATAGCCCAGGATCTAGCCATGAAGTATGAGAAATATGCGAATGTATGAGCCTGACGAGGGCAAATCCTAGACCTAACCCAGACCTAACTTGCGTTATCCTCTAAAATATTTATCAAGACCAGGTTTAATTGATCGTTTCAGTGTGGTCCGACATTACTACGTGATCCAAACCAGAAAAAACCCAGGATCCGTTCAACAAGTATGTGAAGAATGCGAAAGTATGAGACTGATGAGTGAAAATCCCAGGCCTAACCTAGACCTAACATGCGTTATCCTCAAAACTATTGCTCGAAACCTGGTTTAATCGACTGTTTCAGTGTGGTACCACATTACTATGTGATCCAAACCAGAAAATAACCCAGGATCTGTTCAACGAGTATGTGAAGTGTGCGAAAGTATGAGTCTGATGAGGGCAATTCCTAGACCTATCCCAGACCTAACATGCGTTATCCTCTAAAATATTTATCAAGACCAGGTTTAATTGACTGTTTCAGTGTGGTACCACATTGCTACGTGATCCAAACCAGAGAAAACCCAGGATCCGTTCAACAAGTATGAGAAATATGCGAAAGTATGAGCCTGATGTGGGCAAATCCCAGGCCTAACCTAGACCTAACATGCGTTGTCCTCTAAGATATTGATGGAAACCAGGTTTAATTGACTGTTTCAGTGTTGTACTTCATTACTACGTGACGCAATGCAGAAAAAGCCCAGGATCTAGCCATCAAGTATGAGAAATATGCGAAAGAATGAGCCTGATGAGAGCAAATCCAACACCTAACCTAGACCTAACATGAATTATTCTCTAAAATATTGATGAAAACCAGGTTTAATTGACTGTTTCAGTGTGGTACCACATTACTACGTGATCTAATCCAGAAATAGCCCAGGATCTAGCCATGAAGTATGAGAAATATGCGAATGTATGAGCCTGACGAGGGCAAATCCTAGACCTAACCCAGACCTAACTTGCGTTATCCTCTAAAATATTTATCAAGACCAGGTTTAATTGATCGTTTCAGTGTGGTCCGACATTACTACGTGATCCAAACCAGAAAAAACCCAGGATCCGTTCAACAAGTATGTGAAGAATGCGAAAGTATGAGTCTGATGAGTGAAAATCTCAGGCCTAACCTAGACCTAACATGCGTTATCCTCAAAACTATTGCTCGAAACCTGGTTAAATCGACTGTTTCAGTGTGGTACCACATTACTATGTGATCCAAACCAGAAAATAACCCAGGTTCTGTTCAACGAGTATGTGAAGTGTGCGAAAGTATGAGTCTGATGAGGGCAATTCCTAGACCTATCCCAGACCTAACATGCGTTATCCTCTAAAATATTTATCAAGACCAGGTTTAATTGACTGTTTCAGTGTGGTACCACATTGCAACGTGATCCAAACCAGAGAAAACCCAGGATCCGTTCAACAAGTAAGAGAAATATGCGAAAGTATGAGCCTGATGTGGGCAAATCCCAGGCCTAACCTAGACCTAACATGCGTTGTCCTCTAAAATATTGATGGAAACCAGGTTTAATTGACTGTTTCAGTGTTGTACTTCATTACTACGTGACGCAATCCAGAAAAAGCCCAGGATCTAGCCATCAAGTATGAGAAATATGCGAAAGAATGAGCCTGATGAGAGCAAATCCCAGACCTAACCTAGACCTAACATGAATTATTCTCTAAAATATTGATGAAAACCAGGTTTAATTGACTGTTTCAGTGTGGTACCACATTACTACGTGATCTAGTCCAGAAATAGCCCAGGATCTAGCCATGAAGTATGAGAAATATGCGAAAGTATGACCCTGACGATGGCAAATCCTAGACCTAGCCCAGACATAACTTGCGTTATCCTCTAAAATATTTATCAAGACCAGGTTTAATTGATTGTTTCAGTGTGGTCCGACATTACTACGTGATCCAAACCAGAAAAAACCCAGGATCCGTTCAACAAGTATGTGAAGAATGCGAAAGTATGAGTCTGATGAGTGAAAATCCCAGGCCTAACCTAGACCTAACATGCGTTATCCTCAAAAATATTGATCGAAACCTGGTTTAATCGACTGTTTCAGTGTGGTACCACATTACTATGTGATCCAAACCAGAAAATAACCCAGGATCTGTTCAACGGGTATGTGAAGTGTGCGAAAGTATGAGTCTGATGAGGGCAAATCCTAGACCTATCCCAGACCTAACATGCGTTATCCTCTAAAATATTGATCGAAATCAGGTTTAATTGACTGTTTCAGCGTGGTACCACATTACTACGTGATACAATCCAGAAACAGCCCAGGGTCTAGCCATGAAGTATGAGAAATATGCGAAAGTATGAGCCTGATGAGGGCGAATCCCAGAACTATCCCAGACCTAACTTGCGTTATCCTCTAAAATATTGATCGAAATCAGGTTTAATTGACTGTTTCAGCGTGGTACCACATTACTACGTGATACAATCCAGAAACAGCCCAGGGTCTAGCCATGAAGTATGAGAAATATGCGAAAGTATGAGCCTGATGAGGGCAAATCCAAGACCTAACCCAAACCTAACATGAGTTATCCTCTAAAATATTTATCATGACCAGGTTTAATTGAATGTTTCAGTGTGGTACCACATTACTACGTGAACCAAACCAGAAAAAACCCAGGATCCGTTCAACAAGTATGTGAAGAATGCGAAAGTATGAGTCTGATGAGTGAAAGTCCCAGGGCTAACCTAGACCTAACAAGCGTTATCCTCTAAAATATTCATCCAAACCAGGTTTAATGGACTGTTTCAGTGTGGTACCACTTTACTGCGTGATCCAAAGCAGAAGAAACCCTCGATCAGGTCAACATGTATGTTAAAACTGCGAAAGTATACCCTGGTGTGGGCAAATCCCAGGCCTAACCTAGACCTAACATGCGTTGTCCTCTAAAATATTGATGGAAACCAGGTTTAATTGACTGTTTCAGTGTTGCACTTCATTACTACGTGATCCATACCAGTAAAAACCCAGGATCCGTTCAACAAGTATGTGAAGAATGCGAAAGTATGAGTGTGGTGAGTGAAAAACCCCGGCCTAACCTAGACCTAACATGCGTTATCCTCAAATATATTGATCGAAACCTGGTTTAATCGTCGGTTTCAGTGTGTTACCACATTACTACGTGATCCAATCCAGAAATAGCCCAGGATCTAGCCATGAAATAAGAGAAATATGCGAAAGTATGAGCCTGACGAGGGCAAATCCTAGACCTAACCCAGACCTAACATGCGTTATCCTCTAAAATATTGATCGAAACCAGGTTTAATCGACTATTTCAGTGTGGTACCACATTACTACGTGATCCAAACCAGAGAATGACCCAGGATCTGTTCAACGAGTATGTGAAGTGTGCGAAAGTATGAGTCTGATGAGGGCAAATCCCAGACCTATCCGAGACCTAAAATGCATTATCCTCTCAAATATTTATCAAGACCAGGTTTAATTGAATGTTTCAGTGTGGTACCACATTACTACGTGATCCAATCCAGAAATAGCCCAGGATCCAGCCATGAAGTATGAGAAATATGCGAAAGTATGAGCCTGATGGGGGCAAATCCTAGAACTAACCCAGACCTAACATGCGTTATCCTCTAAAATATTGATCGAAACCAGGTTTAATCGACTGTTTCAGTGTGGTACCACACTACTACGTGACCCAAACCGGGAAAAACCCAGGATCTGTTCAACAAGTGTGTGAAAAACGCGAAAGTATGAGCCTGATGAGGGCAAATCCCAGTCCTATCCCAGACCTAACTTGCGTTATCCTCAAAAATATTGATCGAAACCTGGTTTAATCGACTGTTTCAGTGTGGTACCACATTACTACGTGACCCAATCCAGAAATAGCCGAGGATCTAGCCATGAAGTATGAGAAATATGCGAAAGTATGAGCCTGACGAGGACAAATCCTAGACCTAACCCAGACCAAACATGCGATATCCTCAAAAATATTGATCGAAACCGGGTTTAATCGACTGTTTCAGAGTGGTACCACATTACTACGTGATCCAAACCAGAAAAAACCCAGGATCCGTTCAACAAGTATGTGAAGAATGCGAAAGTATGAGTCTGATGAGTGAAAATCCCAGGCCTAACCTAGACCTAACAAGCGTTATCCTCAAAAATATTGATCAAAACCTGGTTTAATCGACTGTTTCAGTGAGGTACCACATTACTATGTGATCCAAACCAGAAAATAACCCAGGATCTGTTCAACGAGTATGTGAAGTGTGCGAAAGTATGAGTATGATGAGGGCAAATCCCAGACCTATCCCAGACCTAACATGCGTTATCCTCTAAAATATTTATCAAGACCAGGTTTAGTTGATTGTTTCAGTGTGGTCCCACATTACTACCTGATCCAAACCAGAAAAAACCCAGGATCCGTTGAACAAGTATGTGAAGAATGCGACAGTATGAGTCTGATGAGTGAAATTCCCCGGCCTAACCTGGACCTAACATGCGTTATCCTCAAAAATATTGATCGAGGCCAGGCTTAATCGACTGTTACAGTGTGGTACCACACTACTACGTGACCCAAACCGGAAAAAACCCAGGATCTGTTCAACAAGTATGTGAAAACGCGAAAGTATGAGTCTGATGAGTGAAAATCCCAGACCTATCCCAGACCTAACATGCGTTATCCTGTAAAATATTTATCAAGACCAGGTTTAATCGACTGTTTCAGTGTGGTACCACATTACTACGTGATCCAAACCAGTAAAAACCCAGGATCCGTTCAACAAGTATGTGGAGAATGCGAAAGTATGAGTCTGATGAGTGAAAATCCTCGGCCTAACCTAGACCTAACATGCGTTGTCCTCTAAAATATTGATCGAAACCAGGTTTAATTGACTGTTTCAGTGTTGCACTTCATTACTACGTGATCCAAACCAGTAAAAACCCAGGATCCGTTCAACAAGTATGTGAAGAATGCGAAAGTATGAGTGTGATGAGTGAAAAACCCCGGCCTAACCTAGACCTAACATGCGTTATCCTCAAAAATATTGATCGAAACCTGGTGTAATCGTCTGTTTCAGTGTGGTGCCACATTACTATGTGATCCAAACCAGAAAAAACCCTGTATCTGTTCAACAAGTATGTGAAGAATGCGAAAGTATGAGTCTGATGAGTGAAAATCCCAGGGCTAACCTAGACCTAACAAGCGTTATCCTCTAAAATATTTATCAAGACCAGGTTTAATTGACTGTTTCAGCGTGGTACCACATTACTACGTGACACAATCCAGAAACAGCCCAGGATCTAGCCATGAAGTATGAGAAATATGCGAAAGTATGAGCCTGATGAGGGCAAATCCTAGACCTAACCCAAACCTAACATGCGTTATCCTCTAAAATATTCATCAAGACCAGGTTTAATTGATTGTTTCAGTGTGGTCCCACATTACTACGTGATCCAAACCAGTAAAAACCCAGGATCCGTTCAACAAGTATGTGGAGAATGCGAAAGTATGAGTCTGATGAGTGAAAATCCTCGGCCTAACCTATACCTAACATGCGTTATCCTAAAAAATATTGATCGAAACCAGGTTTAATCGACTGTTTCAGTGTGTTAGCACATGACTACGTGATCCAAACCAGAAAAAAACCCAGGACCTGTTCAACAAGTATTTGAAGTATGCGAAAGAATGAGTCTGATGAGGGCAAATCCCAGGCCTAAACTAGACCTAACATGCGTTATCCTCAAAAATATTGGGCAAAACCTGGTTTAATCGACTGTTTCAGTGTGGTACCACATTACTATGTGATCCAAACCTGAAAATAATCCAGGATCTGTTCAAGGAGTATGTGAAGTGTGCGAAAGTATGAGTATGATGAGGGCAAATCCCAGACCTATCCCAGACCTAACATGCGTTATTCTCTAAAATATTTATCAAGACCAGCTTTAATGGAATGTTTCAGTGTGGTACCACATTACTACGTGATCCAAACCAGTAAAAACCCAGAATCCGTTCAACAAGTATGTGAAGAATGCGAAAGTACGAGTTTGATGAGTGAAAATCCTCGGCCTAACCTAGACCTAACATGCGTTATCCTCAAAAATATTGATCGAAACCAGGTTTAATCGACTGTTTCAGTGTGGTATCACATTACTACGTGATCCAAACCAGTAAAAACCCAGGATCCGTTCAACAAGTATGTGGAGAATGCGAAAGTATGAGTCTGATGAGTGAAAATCCTCGGCCTAACCTAGACCTAACATGCGTTGTCCTCTAAAATATTGATGGAAACCAGGTTTAATTGACTGTTTCAGTGTTGCACTTCATTACTACGTGATCCAAGCCAGTAAAAACCCAGGATCCGTTCAACAACTATGTGAAGAATGCGACAGTATGAGTGTGATGAGTGAAAACCCCCGGCCTAACCTAGACCTAACATGCGTTATCCTCAAAAATATTGATCGAAACCTGGTTTAATCGTCTGTTTCAGTGTGGTGCCACATTACTATGTGATCCAATCCAGAAAAAACCCTGTATCTGTTCAACAAGTATGTGAAGAATGCGAAAGTATGAGTCTGATGAGTGAAAATCCCAGAGCAAACCTAGACCTAACAAGCGTTATCCTCTAAAATATTTATCAAGACCAGGTTTAATTGACTGTTTCAGCGTGGTACCACATTATTACGTGACACAATGCAGAAACAGCCCAGGATCTAGCCATGAAGTATGAGAAATATGCGAAAGTATGAGCCTGATGAGGGCAAATCCTAGACCTAACCCAAACCTAACATGCGTTATCCTCTAAAATATTTATCAAGACCAGGTTTAATTGATTGTTTCAGTGTGGTCCCACATTACTACGTGACACAATCCAGAAACAGCCCAGGATCTAGCCATGAAGTATGAGAAATAAGCGAAAGTATGAGCCTGATGAGGGCAAATCCTAGACCTAACCCAAACCTAACATGCGTTATCCTCTAAAATATTTATCAAGACCAGCTTTAATTGTATGTTTCAGTGTGGTACCACATTACTACGTGATCCAAACCAGTAAAAACCCAGGATCCGTTCGACAAGTATGTGAAGAATTCGAAAGTATGAGTGTTATGAGTGAAAAACCCCGGCCTAACCTAGACCTAACATGCGTTATCCTCAAAAATATTGATCGAAACCTGGTTTTTATCGTCTGTTTCAGTGTGGTACCACATTACTATGTGATCCAAACCAGAAAATACTCAGGATCCGTTCAAGAAGTATGTGGAGAATGCGAAAGTATGAGTCTGATGAGTGAAAATCCTCGGCCTAAACTATACCTAACATGCGTTATCCTCAAAAATATTGATCGAAACCAGGTTTAATCGACTGTTTCAGTGTGGCGCCACATTACTACGTGATCCAAACCAGAAAAAAACCCAGGACCTGTTCAACAAGTATTTGAAGTATGCGAAAGTATGAGTCTGATGAGGGCAAATCCCAGGCCTAAACTAGACCTAACATGCGTTATCCTCAAAAATATCGATCAAAACCTGGTTTAATCTACTGTTTCAGTGTGGTACCACATTACTATGTGATCCAAACCAGAAAATAACCCAGGATCTGTTCAACGAGTTTGTGAAGTGTGCGAAAGTATGAGTATGATGAGGGCAAATCCCAGACCTATCCCAGACCAAACATGCGTTATCCTCTAAAATATTTATCAAGACCAGGTTTAATTGATTGTTTCAGTGTGGTCCCACATTACTACGTGATCCAAGCCAGAAAAAACCCAGGATCCGTCCTACAAGTATGTGAAGAATGCGAAAGTATGAGTCTGATGACTGAAAATCCCCGGCCTAACCTAGACCTAACATGCGTTATCCTCAAAAATATTGGTCGAAGCCAGGTTTAATCGACTGTTTCAGTGTGGTGCCACACTACTACGTGACCTAAACCGGAAAAAACCCAGGATCTGTTCAACAAGTATGTGAAAAACGCGAAAGTATGGGCCTGATGAGGGCAAATCCCAGACCTATCCCAGACCTAACTTGCGTTATCCTCAAAAATATTTATCAAGACCAGGTTTAATTCATTGTTTCAGTGTGGTCCCACATTACTACGTGATCCAAACCAGAAAAAACCCAGGATCCGTTCAACAAGTATGTGAAGAATGCGAAAGTATGAGTCTGATGAGTGAAAGTCGCAGGCCTAACCTAGACCAAACATGCGTTATCCTCAAAAATATTGATCGAAACCTGGTTTAATTGACTGTTTCAGTGTGGTACCACATTACTACGGGACCCTAACCAGAAAAAACCCAGGATCTGTTCAACAAGTATGTGAAGAATGCGAAGGTATGAGTCTGATGAGTGAAAATCCCAGACCTATCCCAGACCAAACTTGGGTTATCCTCTAAAATATTGATCCAAACCAGGTTTAATCGACTGTTTCAGTGTGGTACCACACTACTACGTGACCCAAACCGGAGAAAACCCAGGATCTGTTCAACAAGTATGTGAAAAACGCGAAAGTATGAGCCTGATGAGGGCAAATCCCAGACCTATCCCAGACCTAACATGCGTTATCCTCTAAAATATTTATCAAGACCAGGTTTAATTGATTGTTTCAGTGTGGTCCCACATTACTACGTGATCCAAACCAGAAAAAACCCAGGATCCGTCCAACAAGTATGTGGAGAATGCGAAAGTATGAGTCTGATCAGTGAAAATCCCCGGCCTAACCTAGACCTAACATGCGTTATCCTCAAAAATATTGATCGAAACCAGGTTTAATCGACTGTTTCAGTGTGGTACCACACTACTACGTGACCCATACCGGAAAAAACCCAGGATCTGTTCAACAAGTATGTGAAGAATGCGAAAGTATGAGTATGATGAGGGCAAATCCCAGACCTATCCCAGACCTAACATGCGTTATCCTCTAAAATATTTATCAAGACCAGGTTTAATTGATTGTTTCAGTGTGGTCCCACATTACTACGTGATCCAAACCAGAAAAAACCCAGGATCCGTCCAACAAGTATGTGCAGAATGCGAAAGTATGAGTCTGATGAGTGAAAATCCCCGGCCTAACCTAGACCTAACATGCGTTATCCTCAAAAATATTGATCGAAACCAGGTTTAATCGACTGTTTCAATGTGGTACCACATTACTACGTGATCCAAGCCAGAAAAAAACCCAGGACCTGTTCAACAAGTATTTGAAGTACGCGAAAGTATGAGTCTGATGAGGGCAAATCCCAGACCTATCCCAGACCTAACATGCGTTATCCTCTAAAATATTTATCAAGACCAGGTTTAATTAATTGTTTCAGTGTGGTCCCACATTACTACGTGATCCAAACCAGAAAAAACCCAGGATCCGTCCAACAAGTATGTGAAGAATGCGAAAGAATGAGTCTGATGAGTGAAAATCCCCGGCCTAACCTAGACCTAACATGCGTTATCCTCAAAAATATTGATCGAAACCAGGTTTAATCGACTGTTTCAGTGTGGTACCACATTACTACGTGATCCAAACCAGAAAAAAACCCAGGACCTGTTCAACAAGTATTTGAAGTATGCGAAAGTATGAGTCTGATGAGGGCAAATCCCAGGCCTAAACTAGACCTAACATGCGTTATCCTCAAAAATATTGATCAAAACCTGGTTTAATCGACTGTTTCAGTGTGGTACCACATTACTATGTGATCCAAACCAGAAAATAACCCAGGATCTGTTCAACGAGTTTGTGAAGTGTGCGAAAGTATGAGTATGGTGAGGGCAAATCCCAGACTTATCCCAGACCTAACATGCGTTATCCTCTAAAATATTTATCATGACTAGGTTTAATTGATTGTTTCAGTGTGGTCCCACATTACTACGTGATCCAAACCGGAAAAAACTCAGGATCCGTTTAACAAGTATGGGAAGAATGCGAAAGTATGAGCCTGACGAGGGCAAATCCTAGACCTAACCCAGACCTAACATGCGTTACCCTCAAAAATATTGATCGAAACCTGGTTTAATCGACTGTTTCAGTGTGGTACCACATTACTACCGGACCCAAACCAGAAAAAACCCAGGATCTGTTCAACAAGTATGTGAAGAATGCGAAAGTATGAGTCTGATGAGTGAAAATCCCAGACCTAACTTGCGTTATCCTCTAAAATATTGATCGAAACCAGGTTTAATTGGCTGTTTCAGCGTGGTACCACATTACTACGTGATACAATCCAGAAACAGCCCAGGATCTAGCCATGAAGTAAGAGAAATATGCGAAAGTATCAGCCTGATGAGGGCAAATCCTAGACCTAACCCAAACCTAACATGCGTTATCCTCTAAAATATTGATCCAAACCAGGTTTAATGGACTGCTTCAGTGTGGTACCTCTTTACTACGTGATCCAAACCAGAAAAAAACCCAGGATCAGTTCAACAAGTATGTGAAGTATGCGAAAATATGAGTCTGATGAGGGCAAATCCCAGGCCTAAACTAGACATAACTTTCGTTATCCTCTAAAATATTGATCGAAACCAGGTTTAATTGACTGTTTTAGTGTGGTACCACTTTACTACGTGATCCAAAGCAGAAAAAACCCTCGATCAGGTCAACATGCATGTTAAAACTGCGAAAGTATGAGTCTGATGAAGGCAAATCCCAGACCTATCCCAGACCTAACATGCGTTATCCTCAAAAATATTAATCGAAACCAGGTTTAATCGACTGTTTCAATGTGGTACCACATTACTACGTGATCCAAACCAGAAAAAAACCCTGGATCTTGTCAAGGAGTATGTGAAGTGTGCGAAAGTATGAGTCTGATGAGGGATAATCCGAGACCTATCCCAGACCTAACTTGCGTTATCCTCTAAAATAGTGATCGAAACCAGGTTTAATTGACTGTTTTAGTTGTGGTACCACTTTACTACGTGATCCAAAGCAGAAAAAACCCTCGATCAGGTCAACATGCATGTTAAAACTGTGAAAGTATGACCCTGATGAGGGCAAATCCCAGGCCTAACCTAAACCTAACACGCGTCATCTTCTAAAATATTGAGCGAAACCAGGTTTAATTGATTGTTTCAGTGTGGTACCACATTACTACGTGATGCAATCCAGAAATATCCCAGGATATAGCCATGAAGTATAAGAAATATGCGATAGTATGAGTCTGATGGGGGCAAATCCCAGACCTATCCCAGACCAAACTTGCGTTATCCTCTAAAATATTGATCCAAACCAGGTTTAATGGACTGTTTCAGTGAGGTCCCACATTACTACGTGATCCAAACCAGAAAAAACCCAGGATCCGTTCAACAAGTATGTGAAGAATACGAAAGTATGTGTCTGATGAGTGAAAATCCAGGCCTAACCTAGACCTAACATGCGTTATCCTCATAAATATTGATCGAAACCTGGTTTAATCGACTGTTTCAGTGTGGTACCACATTACTACGTGACCCAAACCAGAAAAAACCCAGGATCCGTTCAACAAGTATGTGGAGAATGCGAAAGTATGAGTCTGATGAGTGAAAATCCTCGGCCTAACCTAGACCTAACATGCGTTGTCCTCTAAAATATTGATGGAAACCAGGTTTAATTGACTGTTTCAGTGTTGCACTTCATTACTACGTGATCCAAACCAGTAAAAACCCAGGATCCGTTCAACAACTATGTGAAGAATGCGACAGTATGAGTGTGATGTGTGAAAACCCCCGGCCTAACCTAGACCTAACATGCGTTATCCTCAAAACTATTGATCGAAACCTGGTTTAATCGTCTGTTTCAGTGTGGTGCCACATTACTATGTGATCCAATCCAGAAAAAACCCTGTATCTGTTCAACAAGTATGTGAAGAATGCGAAAGTATGAGTCTGATGAGTGAAAATCCCAGAGCTAACCTAGACCTAACAAGCGTTATCCTCTAAAATATTTATCAAGACCAGGTTTAATTGACTGTTTCAGCGTGGTACCACATTATTACGTGACACAATGCAGAAACAGCCCAGGATCTAGCCATGAAGTATGAGAAATATGCGAAAGTATGAGCCTGATGAGGGCAAATCCTAGACCTAACCCAAACCTAACATGCGTTATCCTCTAAAATATTTATCAAGACCAGGTTTAATTGATTGTTTCAGTGTGGTCCCACATTACTACGTGACACAATCCAGAAACAGCCCAGGATCTAGCCATGAAGTATGAAAAATAAGCGAAAGTATGAGCCTGATGAGGGCAAATCCTAGACCTAACCCAGACCTAACATGCGTTATCCTCAAAAATATTGATCGAAACCAGGTTTAATCGACTGTTTCAGTGTGGTACCACATTACTATGTGATACATACCTGAAAATAATCCAGGATCTGTTCAAGGAGTATGTGAAGTGTGCGAAAGTATGAGTATGATGAGGGCAAATCCCAGACCTATCCCAGACCTAACATGCGTTATCCTCTAAAATATTTATCAAGACCAGGTTTAATTGATTGTTTCAGTGTGGTCCCACATTACTACGTGACACAATCCAGAAACAGCCCAGGATCTAGCCATGAAGTATGAGAAATATGCGAAAGTATGAGCCTGATGAGGGCAAATCCTAGACCTAACCCAAACCTAACATGCGTTATCTTCTAAAATATTTATCAAGACCAGCTTTAATTGAATGTTTCAGTGTGGTACCACATTACTACGTGATCCAAACCAGTAAAAACCCAGGATCCGTTCAACAAGTATGTGAAGAATTCGAAAGTATGAGTGTTATGAGTGAAAAACCCCGGCCTAACCTAGACCTAACATGCGTTATCCTCAAAAATATTGATCGAAACCTGGTTTTATCGTCTGTTTCAGTGTGGTACCACATTACTATGTGATCCAAACCAGAAAATACTCAGGATCCGTTCAACAAGTATGTGGAGAATGCGAAAGTATGAGTCTGATGAGTGAAAATCCTCGGCCTAAACTATACCTAACATGCGTTATCCTCAAAAATATTGATCGAAGCCAGGTTTAATCGACTGTTTCAGTGTGGTGCCACACTACTACGTGACCCAAACCGGAAAAAACCCAGGATCTGTTCAACAAGTATGTGAAAAACGCGAAAGTATGGGTCTGATGAGGGCAAATCCCAGACCTATCCCAGACCTAACTTGCGTTATCCTCAAAAATATTGATCGAAACCAGGTTTAATTGACTGTTTCAGTGTGGCGCCACATTACTACGTGATCCAAACCAGAAAAAAACCCAGGACCTGTTCAACAAGTATTTGAAGTATGCGAAAGTATGAGTCTGATGAGGGCAAATCCCAGGCCTAAACTAGACCTAACATGCGTTATCCTCAAAAATATCGATCAAAACCTGGTTTAATCTACTGTTTCAGTGTGGTACCACATTACTATGTGATCCAAACCAGAAAATAACCCAGGATCTGTTCAACGAGTTTGTGAAGTGTGCGAAAGTATGAGTATGATGAGGGCAAATCCCAGACCTATCCCAGACCAAACATGCGTTATCCTCTAAAATATTTATCAAGACCAGGTTTAATTGATTGTTTCAGTGTGGTCCCACATTACTACGTGATCCAAACCAGAAAAAACCCAGGATCCGTCCTACAAGTATGTGAAGAATGCGAAAGTATGAGTCTGATGACTGAAAATCCCCGGCCTAACCTAGACCTAACATGCGTTATCCTCAAAAATATTGATCGAAGCCAGGTTTAATCGACTGTTTCAGTGTGGTGCCACACTACTACGTGACCCAAACCGGAAAAAACCCAGGATCTGTTCAACAAGTATGTGAAAAACGCGAAAGTATGGGTCTGATGAGGGCAAATCCCAGACCTATCCCAGACCTAACTTGCGTTATCCTCAAAAATATTTATCAAGACCAGGTTTAATTCATTGTTTCAGTGTGGTCCCACATTACTACGTGATCCAAACCAGAAAAAACCCAGGATCCGTTCAACAAGTATGTGAAGAATGCGAAAGTATGAGTCTGATGAGTGAAAGTCGCAGGCCTAACCTAGACCAAACATGCGTTATCCTCAAAAATATTGATCGAAACCTGGTTTAATTGACTGTTTCAGTGTGGTACCTCATTACTACGGGACCCAAACCAGAAAAAACCCAGGATCTGTTCAACAAGTATGTGAAGAATGCGAAGGTATGAGTCTGATGAGTGAAAATCCCAGACCTATCCCAGACCAAACTTGGGTTATCCTCTAAAATATTGATCCAAACCAGGTTTAATCGACTGTTTCAGTGTGGTACCACACTACTACGTGACCCAAACCGGAAAAAACCCAGGATCTGTTCAACAAGTATGTGAAAAACGCGAAAGTATGAGCCTGATGAGGGCAAATCCCAGACCTATCCCAGACCTAACATGCGTTATCCTCTAAAATATTTATCAAGACCAGGTTTAATTGATTGTTTCAGTGTGGTCCCACATTACTACGTGATCCAAACCAGAAAAAACCCAGGATCCGTCCAACAAGTATGTGGAGAATGCGAAAGTATGAGTCTGATCAGTGAAAATCCCCGGCCTAACCTAGACCTAACATGCGTTATCCTCAAAAATATTGATCGAAACCAGGTTTAATCGACTGTTTCAGTGTGGTACCACACTACTACGTGACCCATACCGGAAAAAACCCAGGATCTGTTCAACAAGTATGTGAAGAATGCGAAAGTATGAGTATGATGAGGGCAAATCCCAGACCTATCCCAGACCTAACATGCGTTATCCTCTAAAATATTTATCAAGACCAGGTTTAATTGATTGTTTCAGTGTGGTCCCACATTACTACGTGATCCAAACCAGAAAAAACCCAGGATCCGTCCAACAAGTATGTGCAGAATGCGAAAGTATGAGTCTGATGAGTGAAAATCCCCGGCCTAACCTAGACCTAACATGCATTATCCTCAAAAATATTGATCGAAACCAGGTTTAATCGACTGTTTCAATGTGGTACCACATTACTACGTGATCCAAGCCAGAAAAAAACCCAGGACCTGTTCAACAAGTATTTGAAGTACGCGAAAGTATGAGTCTGATGAGGGCAAATCCCAGACCTATCCCAGACCTAACATGCGTTATCTTCTAAAATATTTATCAAGACCAGGTTTAATTAATTGTTTCAGTGTGGTCCCACATTACTACGTGATCCAAACCAGAAAAAACCCAGGATCCGTCCAACAAGTATGTGAAGAATGCGAAAGAATGAGTCTGATGAGTGAAAATCCCCGGCCTAACCTAGACCTAACATGCGTTATCCTCAAAAATATTGATCGAAACCAGGTTTAATCGACTGTTTCAGTGTGGTACCACATTACTACGTGATCCAAACCAGAAAAAAACCCAGGACCTGTTCAACAAGTATTTGAAGTATGCGAAAGTATGAGTCTGATGAGGGCAAATCCCAGGCCTAAACTAGACCTAACATGCGTTATCCTCAAAAATATTGATCAAAACCTGGTTTAATCGACTGTTTCAGTGTGGTACCACATTACTATGTGATCCAAACCAGAAAATAACCCAGGATCTGTTCAACGAGTTTGTGAAGTGTGCGAAAGTATGAGTATGGTGAGGGCAAATCCCAGACCTATCCCAGACCTAACATGCGTTATCCTCTAAAATATTTATCATGACTAGGTTTAATTGATTGTTTCAGTGTGGTCCCACATTACTACGTGATCCAAACCGGAAAAAACCCAGGATCCGTTTAACAAGTATGGGAAGAATGCGAAAGTATGAGCCTGACGAGGGCAAATCCTAGACCTAACCCAGACCTAACATGCGTTACCCTCAAAAATATTGATCGAAACCTGGTTTAATCGACTGTTTCAGTGTGGTACCACATTACTACCGGACCCAAACCAGAAAAAACCCAGGATCTGTTCAACAAGTATGTGAAGAATGCGAAAGTATGAGTCTGATGAGTGAAAATCCCAGACCTAACTTGCGTTATCCTCTAAAATATTGATCGAAACCAGGTTTAATTGGCTGTTTCAGCGTGGTACCACATTACTACGTGATACAATCCAGAAACAGCCCAGGATCTAGCCATGAAGTATGAGAAATATGCGAAAGTATCAGCCTGATGAGGGCAAATCCTAGACCTAACCCAAACCTAACATGCGTTATCCTCTAAAATATTGATCCAAACCAGGTTTAATGGACTGCTTCAGTGTGGTACCTCTTTACTACGTGATCCAAACCAGAAAAAAACCCAGGATCAGTTCAACAAGTATGTGAAGTATGCGAAAATATGAGTCTGATGAGGGCAAATCCCAGGCCTAAACTAGACATAACTTTCGTTATCCTCTAAAATATTGATCGAAACCAGGTTTAATTGACTGTTTTAGTGTGGTACCACTTTACTACGTGATCCAAAGCAGAAAAAACCCTCGATCAGGTCAACATGCATGTTAAAACTGCGAAAGTATGAGTCTGATGAAGGCAAATCCCAGACCTATCCCAGACCTAACATGCGTTATCCTCAAAAATATTAATCGAAACCAGGTTTAATCAACTGTTTCAGTGTGGTACCACATTACTACGTGATCCAAACCAGAAAAAAACCCTGGATCTTGTCAAGGAGTATGTGAAGTGTGCGAAAGTATGAGTCTGATGAGGGATAATCCGAGACCTATCCCAGACCTAACTTGCGTTATCCTCTAAAATAGTGATCGAAACCAGGTTTAATTGACTGTTTTAGTTGTGGTACCACTTTACTACGTGATCCAAAGCAGAAAAAACCCTCGATCAGGTCAACATGCATGTTAAAACTGTGAAAGTATGACCCTGATGAGGGCAAATCCCAGGCCTAACCTAAACCTAACACGCGTCATCTTCTAAAATATTGAGCGAAACCAGGTTTAATTGATTGTTTCAGTGTGGAACCACATTACTACGTGATGCAATCCAGAAATATCCCAGGATATAGCCATGAAGTATAAGAAATATGCGATAGTATGAGTCTGATGGGGGCAAATCCCAGACCTATCCCAGACCAAACTTGCGTTATCCTCTAAAATATTGATCCAAACCAGGTTTAATGGACTGTTTCAGTGAGGTCCCACATTACTACGTGATCCAAACCAGAAATAACCCAGGATCCGTTCAACAAGTATGTGAAGAATACGAAAGTATGTGTCTGATGAGTGAAAATCCAGGCCTAACCTAGACCTAACATGCGTTATCCTCATAAATATTGATCGAAACCTGGTTTAATCGACTGTTTCAGTGTGGTACCACATTACTACGTGACCCAAACCAGAAAAAACCCAGGATCTGTTCAACAAGTATGTGAAAAACGCGAAAGTATGAGCCTGATGAGGGCAAATCCCAGACCTGTCCCAGACCTAACTTCCGTTATCCTCTAAAATATTGATCGAAGCCAGGTTTAATTGACTGTTTCAGTGTGGTACCACATTACTACGTGATCCAGTCCAGAAATAGCCCAGGATCTAGCCATGAAGTATGAGAAACATGCGAAAGTATGAGCCTGACGAGGGCAAAGCCTAGACCTAACCCAGACCTAACATGCGTTATCCTCTAAAATATTTACCATGACCAGGTTTAATTGATTGTTTCAGTGTGGCCCCACATTACTACGTGATCCAAACCAGAAAAAACCCAGGATCCGTTCAACAAGTATGTGAAGAATGCGAATGTATGAGTCTGATGAGTGAAAATCCCAGGCCTAACCTAGACCTTACATGCGTTATCTTCAAAATTATTGATCGAAACCTGGTTTAATCGACTGTTTCAGTGTGGTACCACATTACTACGTGACCCAAACCAGAAAAAACCCAGAATCTGTTCAACAAGTATGTGAAAAACGCGTAAGTATGAACCTGATGAGGGCAAATCCCAGACCTATCCCAGACTAAACTTGCGTTATCCTCTAAAATATTGATCGAAACCTGGTTTAATCGACTGTTTCAGTGTGGTACCACATTACTACGTGACCCAAACCAGAAAAAACCCAGAATCTGTTCAACAAGTATGTGAAAAACGCGTAAGTATGAGCCTGATGAGGGCAAATCCCAGACCTATCCCAGACCAAACTTGCGTTATCCTCTAAAATATTGATCGAAACCAGGTTTAATTGACTGTTTCAGCGTGGTACCGCATTACTACGTGATACAATCCAGAAACAGCCCAGGATCTAGCCATGAAGTATGAGAAATATGCGAAAGTATGAGCCTGATGAGGGCAAATCCTAGACCTAATCCAGACCTAACATGCGTTGTCCTCTAAAATATTTATCAAGACCAGATTTAATTGATTGTTTCAGTGTGGTCCCACATTACTACGTGATGCAATCCAGAAAAAGCCCGGGATCAAGCCATCATGTATGAGAAATATGCGAAAGAATGAGCCTGATGAGAGCAAATCCCAGACCTAACCTAGACCTAACATGCGTTATCCTCTAAAATATTGATTCAAACCAAGTTTAATGGACTTTTTTTTTTTTTTTTTTTTTTTTTTATTTTGTCGTGGGGAAAATCTTCGAAAGACTCCCTCCCACCTCCTTGGGGAGAGGTGGGAGGGGTGTGTGGGATTCCCCGCGCCCGTACAACGACAGGCGCGGGACCTACCCACTAAAAACCCCACGGTGACCCTTCGGCACGCTTTGGGAGGATACCGGGAATCGCTCGAAGCATTCTTCCGGTATCCTCCCCGTGCCCGCGCTTTCGCGCCCATCCCCCGGGGGGACCGGTCCCCCCAGTAGACACACTGCCTCATAGCGGCGGGACGGGGCCACTCCATCCCGCCGCTATCCGTCCCGGGGTCGCGTTTAGTGGCGGCTGCGAGCCCCAACTCGCAACCGCCCGCGACCCCGTTTCCACCCCTCGGCGGCCGGGCGTTCATGGCCGCACCAGACCGCCGAGGGTGCCTCCCCTTGCGTCGGACCGGTAGGGGGAGGCACTCCTACCCCCAACCGGTCCGACCCGGCGCCGCCTGGCGGGAGGAGGGTCCCCTCAGGACCCCCCTCCCAGCCTAGGTCATCCGCCACGCCGAGGCGGCCGCCCGCGACGCCTCGCGACCGGGCGACGACCTCGGGCCACCGCACGAGCGCGCGCTTCAGCACGCCGCTGAAGCTCGCGCTCCCTCCCCGCGGCCTCCTTCTGCAACATTACGTTCTCGCAGAAGGAGGCCACGGCCCTCCACTTCTCCTCGCTGCCGAGCATGGCGCGCACCACGCCCGGCAGCGAGACATCCCGCCCGACGACGCCGACCAGGACACGGCGCTCCCCCTCCCACGCGGGGCATACCTCCAGGGTATGATCCGCCGTGTCCTGCTCAGCGTCGCAGTGGCAGCAACGCGCCGTCGGCTCCTTCCCTATCCGGCACAGGTATCTTCCGAAGCTGCCATGCCCGGAAAATACCTGTGCCAGCCGGTAGGTGAGGCTGCCATGGCCTCTGTCCAGCCACTCCTTCAGGAGTGGCCGAACAGCCCCGACAGTCCGGTGCCCCGCGGTTGGCAGAGCCAGCCGCTCCTGCCACGCGAGCAACACGGACTGCCGGGCCTGGCGCTTCAAATCGCCCCAAGCAGGTTCCTGCCCGCCCGGGACCGCCCCCACCCCCGCGCGACGGTCGACGCGGTGCCGGTACATCACCGCGTGCGACCGCGCGAGCAGGTCCATGGGCGGCATCCCCGCTAAAACCGTCGCCGCCTCATGTGACATGGTCCGATACCCGCGGACGACCCTGAGCGCCATGCGCCTCTGCACCCGACGCAGCATAGTCATGCTGCGCCGGGAGGCAGCCAGGTCGTCCGCCCAGACGGGGGCCCCGTATAGGGCCACCGACTGGACCATTGCCACATAGAGGCGACGAACTCGGCCCGCCGGGCCCCCCAGGTTGGGCAGGATCCGGCCCAGAGCCGCAACCATCCTTTCCAACCGGGGGACCAGGCAGCGGAAATGCTTCTCGAAACGCCAGTGGCTATCGAGGATCAGCCCCAGATACCTGATCTGGGGCTTCACCTCGATGTCAGCCCCACCCACCCGAATCAGAGAGGGTGGCGGATCCTGCCGAGGTGAATGAAACGCAATCACCTCGGTCTTATGGACCGCCACCGTCATCCCCATCCCCCTGATCCGGTCGACGACGCGTTGCGACCCCTCCTCCGCGCGACGCATGGCCCTCCCCCAGTGCGCCCCGACGGCCAGCACCAGTGTGTCATCCGCATAACACACCGTGCTGACGCCGTCGGGGAGGCCGGCCCGCAACACCGAGTCGTACGCGATGTTCCACAGGAGTGGCCCGAGGACCGACCCCTGCGGAACACCGCAGTACACCTCCCTCCGCATATCACCATCCCGGCCCGGATACTCGATCCACCTGCCGCGGAGATAATCCCCGACGACCGCCCTGAGACAAGGGGGGACTCGATGATATTCGAGTCCCCTCCTTATCTCTTCCCAGGGGAGGGTGTTAAAAGCATTGGCAATATCCAAGGATATTGCCAATGCCACCCCTCCCCGGGTGACGGCCGCCTCCGAGAGGGCCCTCACACGACCTATCGCGTCGATAGTCGATCGGCCCCCCCGGAAACCGAACTGGCAGTCGGCCAGACCGGGATCACCCCGCGACAGGTGCTCGACGAGGCGGGCAGCAATCACACGCTCGAAGAGCTTGCCCACCTCGTCGAGGAGACAAATGGGCCGGTATGCGGAGGGAGACTCCGCGGGCCGACCCTCCTTCCGGAGGAGGACCATCCTGGCCACCTTCCAACTGGGGGGGAATCGCCCGTCCCTCAGGCAGCGGTCGAACAACCGCCTGAGGTCGGCCCCAAGGACGCCCTGGGTCAAGACCCAAACCCGGCCGGGCACACCATCCGGACCCGGGGCCGTGTTACGAACCCCGAGCCGTCTGATGGCCGCTGCCAGCTCCTCCTGCGTGACCCCCAGCTCGGCCGTCCACTCCACTGGGACAGCCGCCGCCGCCGGAGGACGCGGTCCCCTCTCCCCAATTGGGAAGAGTGTATTGACCACGTCCTCCAGCAGCCGGGGGTCAAGACCCTCGGTGACGGGGGGCGCCCACGGGCGGAGCTTATTCAGCACCACCTTATATGGGCGCCCCCATGGATCGTCATCAAGGGTCTGGAGGAGCTCCTTCCATGCCTGGGTCTTGGCCCAAGTTTAATGGACTGCTTCAGTGTGGTACCACTTTACTACGTGATGCAAAGCAGAAAAAACCCTCGATCAGGTCAACATGTATGTTAAAACTACGAAAGTATGATCCTGATGAGGGCAAATCCCAGGCCTATCCCAGACCTAACATGCGTTGTCCTCTAAAATATTGATTCAAACCAGGTTTAATTGACTGTTTCAGTGTGGTACCACATTACTACGTGATGCAATCCAGAAAAACTCCAGGATCTAGCCATCGAGTATGAGAAATATGCGAAAGAATGTGCCTGACGAGAGCAAATCCCAGACCTAACCTAGACCTAACATGAATTATTCTCTAAAATATTTATCAAGACCAGGTTTCATTGATTGTTTCAGTGTGGTCCCACATTACTACGTGATGCAAATCAGAAAAAACCCAGGATCCGTTCAACAAGTATGTGAAAAACGCGAAAGTATGAGCCTGATGAGGGCAAATCCCAGGCCTAACCTAGACCTAACATGCGTGGTCCTCTAAAATATTGATGGAAACCAGGTTTAATTGTCTGTTTCAGTGTTGTACTTCCTTACTACGTGATGCAATCCAGAAAAAGCCCAGGATCTATCCATCAAGTATGAGAAATATGCGAAAGAATGAGCCTGATGAGAGCAAATCCCAGACCTAACCTAGACCTAACATGGATTATTCTCTAAAATATTGATCAAAACCAGGTTTAATTGACTGTTTCAGTGTGGTACCACATTACTACGTGATCCAATCCAGAAATAGCCCAGGATCCAGCCATGAAGTATCAGAAATATGCGAAAGTATGAGCCTGATGGGGGCAAATCCTAGACCTAACCCTAACCTAACATGCGTTATCCTCTAAAATATTTATCAAGACCAGGTTTAATTGAATGTTTCAGTGTGGTACCACATTACTACGTGAACCAAACTAGAAAAAACCCAGAAAGCCGTTCAACAACTATGTGAAGAATGCGAAAGTGTGAGTCTGATGAGTGAATATCCCCGGCCTAATCTAGACCTAACATGCGTTATCCCCAAAAATATTGATCGAAACCAGCTTTAATCGACTGTTTCAGTGTGGTACCACATTACTACGTGATCCAAACCAGAAAAAACCCCAGGATCTTTTCAACAAGTATGTGAAGAATGCGAAAGTATGAGTATGATGAGGGCAAATCCCAGACCTAAACTAGACATAACTTTCGTTATCCTCTAAAATATTGATCGAAACCAGGTTTAATTGACTGTTTTAGCGTGGTACCACTTTTCTACGTGATCCAAAGCAGAGAAAACCCTCGATCAGGTCAACATGCATGTTAAAACTGCGGAAGTATGAGCCTGATGTGGGCAAATCCCAGACCTATCCCAGACCTAACATGCGTTATCCTCAAAAATATTAATCGAAACCAGGCTTAATCGACTGTTTCAGTGTGGTACTACATTACTACGTGATCCAAACCAGAAAAAAACCCAGAATCTTGTCAACGAGTAAGTGAAGTGTGCGAAAGTATGAGTCTGATGAGGGCTAATCCCAGACCTATCCCAGACCTAACTTGCGTTATCCTCTAAAATAGTGATCGAAACCAGGTTTGATTGACTGTTTTAGTTGTGGTACCACTTTACTACGTGATCCAAAGCAGAAAAAACCCTCGATCAGGTCAACATGCATGTTAAAACTGCGGAAGTATGAGCCTGATGAGGGCAAATCCCAGACCTATCCCAGACCTAACATGCGTTATCCTCAAAACTATTGATCGAAACCAGGTTTAATCGACTGTTTCAGTGTGGTACCACATTACTACGTGACCCAAGCCGGAAAAAACCCAGGATCTGTTCAACAAGTATGTGAAAAACGCGAAAGTATGAGCCTGATGAGGGCAAATCCCAGACCTATCCCAGACCTAACTTGCGTTATCCTCTAAAATATTGAACGAAACCAGGTTTAATTGACTGTTTCAGCGTGGTACCACATTACTACGTGATACAATCCAGAAACAGCCCAGGATCTAGCCATGAAGTATGAGAAGTATGCGAAAGTATGAGCCTGATGTGGGCAAATCCCAGGCCTAGCCTAGACCTAACATGCGTTGTCCTCTAAAATATTGATCGAAACCAGGTTTAATTGACTGTTTTAGTGTGGTACCACTTTACTACGTGATCCAAAGCAGAAAAAACCCTCGATCAGGTCAACATGCATGTTAAAACTGCAAAAGTATGAGCCTGATGAGGGCAAATCCCAGACCGATCTCAGTCCTAACATGCGTTATCCTCAGAAATATTAATCGAAACCAGGTTTAATCGACTGTTTCAGTGTGGTACCACATTACTACGTGATCCAATCCAGAAATAGCCCAGGATCTAGCCATGAAGTATGAGAAATATGCGAAAGTATGAGCCTGATGGGGGCAAATCCTAGACCTAACCCAGACCTAACATGCGTTGTCCTCTAAAATATTTATCAAGACCAGGTTTATTGATTGTTTCAGTGTGGTCCCACATTACTACGTGATGCAATCCAGAAAAAGCCCAGGATCTAGCCATCATGTATGAGAAATATGCGAAAGAATGAGCCTGATGAGAGCAAATCCCAGACCTTACCTAGACCTAACATGAATTATTCTCTAAAATATTGATCGAAACCAGGTTTAATTGACTGTTTCAGTGTGGACCCACATTACTACGTGATCCAAATCAGAAAAAACCCAGGATCCGTTCAACAAGTATGTGAAGAATGCCAAAGTATGAGTCTGATTTGTGAAAATCCCAGACCTAACCTAGACCTAACATGCGTTATCCTCTAAAATATTGATCCAAACCAGGTTTAATGGACTGTTTCAGTGTGGTACCACACTACTACGTGATCCAAACCAGAAAAAACCCAGGATCTATTCAACAAGTATGTGAAAAACGCGAAAGTATGAGCCTGATGAGAGCAAATCCCAGACCTATCCCAGACCTAACATGCGTTATCCTCTAAAATATTTATCAAGACCAGCTTTAATTGAATGTTTCAGTGTGGTACCACATTACTACGTGATCCAAACCAGTAAAAACCCGGGATCCGTTCAACAAGTATGTGGAGAATGCGAAAGTACGAGTTTGATGAGTGAAAATCCTCGGCCTAACCTAGACCTAACATGCGTTATCCTCAAAAATATTGATCGAAACCAGGTTTAATCGACTGTTTCAGTGTGGTACCACATTACTACGTTATCCAAACCAGTGAAAACCCAGGATCCGTTCAACAAGTATGTGGAGAATGCGAAAGTATGAGTCTGATGAGTGAAAATCCTCGGCCTAACCTAGACCTAACATGCGTTGTCCTCTAAAATATTGATGGAAACCAGGTTTAATTGACTGTTTCAGTGTTGCACTTCATTACTACGTGATCCAAACCAGTAAAAACCCAGGATCCGTTCAACAACTATGTGAAGAATGCGACAGTATGAGTGTGATGAGTGAAAAACCCCGGCCTAACCTAGACCTAACATGCGTTATCCTCAAAAATATTGATCGAAACCTGGTTTAATCGTCTGTTTCAGTGTGGTGCCACATTACTATGTGATCCAAACCAGAAAAAACCCTGTATCTGTTCAACAAGTATGTGAAGAATGCGAAAGTATGAGTCTGATGAGTGAAAATCCCAGAGCTAACCTAGACCTAACAAGCGTTATCCTCTAAAATATTTATCAAGACCAGGTTTAATTGACTGTTTCAGCGTGGTACCACATTATTACGTGACACAATCCAGAAACAGCCCAGGATCTAGCCATGAAGTATGAAAAATATGCGAAAGTATGAGCCTGATGAGGGCAAATCCTAGACCTAACCCAAACCTAACATGCGTTATCCTCTAAAATATTCATCAAGACCAGGTTTAGTTGATTGTTTCAGTGTGGTACCACATTACTACGTGATCCAAACCAGTAAAAACCCAGGATCCGTTCAACAAGTATGTGGAGAATGCGAGAGTATGAGTCTGATGAGTGAAAATCCTCGGCCTAACCTATACCTAACATGCGTTATCCTCAAAAATATTGATCGAAACCATGTTTAATCGACTGTTTCAGTGTGGTACCACATGACTACGTGATCCAAACCAGAAAAAAAACCAGGACCTGTTCAAGAAGTATTTGAAGTATGCGAAAGAATGAGTCTGATGAGGGCAAATCCCAGGTCTAAACTAGACCTAACATGCGTTATCCTCAAAAATATTGATCAAAACCTGGTTTAATCGACTGTTCCAGTGTGGTACCACATTACTATGTGATCCAAACCAGAACATAATCCAGGATCTGTTCAACGAGTATGTGAAGTGTGCGAAAGTATGAGTATGATGAGGGCAAATCCCAGACCTATCCCAGACCTAACATGCGTTATCCTCTAAAATATTTATCAAGACCAGGTTTAATTGATTGTTTCAGTGTGGTCCCACATTCCTACGTGACACAATCCAGAAACAGCCCAGGATCTAGCCATGAAGTATGAGAAATATGCGAAAGTATGAGCCTGATGAGGGCAAATCCTAGACCTAACCCAAACCTAACATGCGTTATCCTCTAAAATATTTATCAAGACCAGCTTTAATTGAATGTTTCAGTGTGGTACCACATTACTACGTGATCCAAACCAGTAAAAACCCAGGATCCGTTCAACAAGTATGTGAAGAATTCGAAAGTATGAGTGTGTTGAGTGAAAACCCCCGGCCTAACCTAGACCTAACATGCGTTATCCTCAAAAATATCGATCGAAACCTGGTTTAATCGTCTGTTTCAGTGTGGTACCACATTACTATGTGATCCAAACCAGAAAAAACTCAGGATCCGTTCAACAAGTATGTGGAGAATGCGAAAGTATGAGTCTGATGAGTGAAAATCCTCGGCCTAACCTATACCTAACATGCGTTATCCTCAAAAATATTGATCGAAACCAGGTTTAATCGACTGTTTCAGTGTGGCGCCACATTACTACGTGATCGAAACCAGAAAAAAACGCAGGACCTGTTCAACAAGTATTTGAAGTATGCGAAAGTATGAGTCTGATGAGGGCAAATCCCAGGCCTAAACTAGACCTAACATGCGTTATCCTCAAAAATATTGATCAAAACCTGGTTTAATCTACTGTTTCAGTGTGGTACCACATTACTATGTGATCCAAACCAGAAAATAACCCAGGATCTGTTCAACGAGTTTGTGAAGTATGCGAAAGTATGAGTATGATGAGGGCAAATCCCAGACCTATCCCAGACCAAACATGCGTTATCCTCTAAAATATTTATCAAGACCAGGTTTAATTGATTGTTTCAGTGTGGTCCCACATTACTACGTGATCCAAACCAGAAAAAACCCAGGATCCGTCCTACAAGTATGTGAAGAATGCGAAAGTATGAGTCTGATGACTGAAAATCCCCGGCCTAACCTAGACCTAACATGCGTTATCCTCAAAAATATTGATCGAAACCTGGTTTAATTGACTGTTTCAGTGTGGTACCACATTACTACGGGACCCAAACCAGAAAAAACCCAGGATCTGTTCAACAAGTATGTGAAGACTGCGAAGGTATGAGTCTGATGAGTGAAAATCCCAGACCTATCCCAGACCAAACTTGGGTTATCCTCTAAAATATTGATCCAAACCAGGTTTAATCGACTGTTTCAGTGTGGTACCACACTACTACGTGACCCAAACCGGAAAAAACCCAGGATCTGTTCAACAAGTATGTGAAAAACGCGAAAGTATGAGCCTGATGAGGGCAAATCCCAGACCTATCCCAGACCTAACATGCGTTGTCCTCTAAAATATTTATCAAGACCAGCTTTAATTGAATGTTTCAGTGTGGTACCACATTACTACGTGATCCAAACCAGTAAAAACCCAGGATCCGTTCAACAAGTATGTGAAGAATTCGAAAGTATGAGTGTGTTGAGTGAAAAACCCCGGCCTAACCTAGACCTAACATGCGTTATCCTCAAAAATATCGATCGAAACCTGGTTTAATCGTCTGTTTCAGTGTGGTACCACATTACTATGTGATCCAAACCAGAAAAAACTCAGGATCCGTTCAACAAGTATGTGGAGAATGCGAAAGTATGAGTCTGATGAGTGAAAATCCACGGCCTAACCTATACCTAACATGCGTTATCCTCAAAACTATTGATCGAAACCAGGTTTAATCGACTGTTTCAGTGTGGCGCCACATTACTACGTGATCGAAACCAGAAAAAAACGCAGGACCTGTTCAACAAGTATTTGAAGTATGCGAAAGTATGAGTCTGATGAGGGCAAATCCCAGGCCTAAACTAGACCTAACATGCGTTATCCTCAAAAATATTGATCAAAACCTGGCTTAATCTACTGTTTCAGTGTGGTACCACATTACTATGTGATCCAAACCAGAAAATAACCCAGGATCTGTTCAACGAGTTTGTGAAGTGTGCGAAAGTATGAGTATGATGAGGGCAAATCCCAGACCTATCCCAGACCAAACATGCGTTATCCTCTAAAATATTTATCAAGACCAGGTTTAATTGATTGTTTCAGTGTGGTCCCACATTACTACGTGATCCAAACCAGAAAAAACCCAGGATCCGTCCTACAAGTATGTGAAGAATGCGAAAGTATGAGTCTGATGACTGAAAATCCCCGGCCTAACCTAGACCTAACATGCGTTATCCTCAAAAATATTGATCGAAACCTGGTTTAATTGACTGTTTCAGTGTGGTACCACATTACTACGGGACCCAAACCAGAAAAAACCCAGGATCTGTTCAACAAGTATGTGAAGACTGCGAAGGTATGAGTCTGATGAGTGAAAATCCCAGACCTATCCCAGACCAAACTTGGGTTATCCTCTAAAATATTGATCCAAACCAGGTTTAATCGACTGTTTCAGTGTGGTACCACACTACTACGTGACCCAAACCGGAAAAAACCCAGGATCTGTTCAACAAGTATGTGAAAAACGCGAAAGTATGAGCCTGATGAGGGCAAATCCCAGACCTATCCCAGACCTAACATGCGTTGTCCACTAAAATATTTATCAAGACCAGCTTTAATTGAATGTTTCAGTGTGGTACCACATTACTACGTGATCCAAACCAGTAAAAACCCAGGATCCGTTCAACAAGTATGTGAAGAATTCGAAAGTATGAGTGTGTTGAGTGAAAAACCCCGGCCTAACCTAGACCTAACATGCGTTATCCTCAAAAATATCGATCGAAACCTGGTTTAATCGTCTGTTTCAGTGTGGTACCACATTACTATGTGATCCAAACCAGAAAAAACTCAGGATCCGTTCAACAAGTATGTGGAGAATGCGAAAGTATGAGTCTGATGAGTGAAAATCCACGGCCTAACCTATACCTAACATGCGTTATCCTCAAAACTATTGATCGAAACCAGGTTTAATCGACTGTTTCAGTGTGGCGCCACATTACTACGTGATCGAAACCAGAAAAAAACCCAGGACCTGTTCAACAAGTATTTGAAGTATGCGAAAGTATGAGTCTGATGAGGGCAAATCCCAGGCCTAAACTAGACCTAACATGCGTTATCCTCAAAAATATTGATCAAAACCTGGTTTAATCTACTGTTTCAGTGTGGTACCACATTACTACGTGACCCAAACCGGAAAAAACCCAGGATCTGTTCAACAAGTATGTGAAAAACGCGAAAGTGTGAGCCTGATGAGGGCAAATCCCAGACCTATCCCAGACCTAACATGCGTTATCCTCTAAAATATTTATCAAGACCAGGTTTAATTCATTGTTTCAGTGTGGTCCCACATTACTACGTGATCCAAACCAGAAAAAACCCAGGATCCGTTCAACAAGTATGTGAAGAATGCGAAAGTATGAGTCTGTGAGTGAAAGTCCCAGGCCTAACCTAGACCAAACATGCGTTATCCTCAAAAATATTGATCGAAACCTGGTTTAATTGACTGTTTCAGTGTGGTACCACATTACTACGGGACCCAAACCAGAAAAAACCCAGGATCTGTTCAACAAGTATGTGAACAGATGAATGAATCCCAGACCTATCCCAGACCAAACTTGGGTTATCCTCTAAAATATTGATCGAAACCTGGTTTAATTGACTGTTTCAGTGTGGTACCACACTACTACGTGACCCAAACCGGAAAAAACCCAGGATCTGTTCAACAAGTATGTGAAAAACGCGAAAGTGTGAGCCTGATGAGGGCAAATCTCAGACCTATCCCAGACCTAACATGCGTTATCCTCTAAAATATTTATCAAGACCAGGTTTAATTGATTGTTTCAGTGTGGTCCCACATTACTACGTGATCCAAACCAGAAAAAACCCAGGATCCGTCCAACAAGTATGTGCAGAATGCGAAAGTATGAGTCTGATGAGTGAAAATACCCGGCCTAACCTAGACCTAACATGCGTTATCCTCAAAAATATTGATCGAAACCAGGTTTAATCGACTGTTTCAGTGTGGTACCACATTACTACGTGATCCAAACCAGAAAAAAACCCAGGACCTGTTCAACAAGTGTTTGATGTATGCGAAAGTATGAGTCTGATGAGGGCAAATCCCAGGCCTAAACTAGACCTAACATGCGTTATCCTCAAAAATATTGATCAAAACCTGGTTTAATCGACTGTTTCAGTGTGGTACCACATTACTATGTGATCCAAACCAGAAAATAACCCAGGATCTGTTCAACGAGTTTGTGAAGTGTGCGAAAGTATGAGTATGGTGAGGGCAAAGCCCAGACCTATCCCAGACCTAACATGCGTTATCCTCTGAAATATTTATCATGACTAGGTTTAATTGAGTGTTTCAGTGTGGTCCCACATTACTACGTGATCCAAACCGGAAAAAACCGAGGATCCGTTTAACATGTATGGGAAGAATGCGAAAGTATGAGCCTGATGGGGGCAAATCCTAGACCTAACCCTGACCTAACATGCGTTATCCTCAAAAATATTGACCGAAACCTGGTTTAATCGACTGTTTCAGTGTGGTACCACATTACTACGTGATCCAAACCAGAAAAAAACCCAGGACCTGTTCAACAAGTATGTGAAGAATGCGAAAGTATGAGTCTGATGAGGGCAAATCCCAGGCCTAAACTAGACCTAACATGCGTTATCCTCAAAAATATTGATCAAAACCTGGTTTAATCGACTGTTTCAGTGTGGTACCACATTACTATGTGATCCAAACCAGAAAATAACCCAGGATCTGTTCAACGAGTTTGTGAAGTGTGCGAAAGTATGAGTATGGTGAGGGCAAATCCCAGACCTATCCGAGACCTAACATGCGTTATCCTCTAAAATATTTATCATGACTAGGTTTAATTGAGTGTTTCAGTGTGGTCCCACATTACTACGTGATCCAAACCGGAAAAAACCCAGGATCCGTTTAACAAGTATGGGAAGAATGCGAAAGTATGAGCCTGACGAGGGCAAATCCTAGACCTAACCCAGACCTAACATGCGTTATCCTCAAAAATATTGACCGAAACCTGGTTTAATCGACTGTTTCAGTGTGGTACCACATTACTACCGGACCCAAACCAGAAAAAACCCGGGATCTGTTCAACAAGTATGTGAAGAATGCGAAAGTATGAGTCTGATGTGTGAAAATCCCAGACCTATCCCAGACCTAACTTGCGTTATCCTCTAAAATATTGATCGAAACCAGGTTTAATTGACTGTTTCAGCGTGGTACCACATTACTACGTGATACAATCCAGAAACAGCCCAGGATCTAGCCATGAAGTATGAGAAATATGCGAAAGTATGAGCCTGATGAGGGCAAATCCTAGACCTAACCAAAACCTAACATGCGTTATCCTCTAAAATATTGATCCAAACCAGGTTTAATGGACTGCTTCAGTGTGGTACCTCTTTACTACGTGATCCAAAGCAGAAAAAAACCCAGGATCTGTTCAATAAGTATGTGAAGTATGCGAAAGTATGAGTCTGATGAGGGCAAATCCCAGGCCTAAACTAGACCTAACATGCGTTATCCTCTAAAATATTCATCAAGACCAGGTTTAATTGATTGTTTCAGTGTGGTCCCACATTACTACGTGATCCAAACCAGAAAAAACCCAGGATCCGTTCAACAAATATGTGAAGAATGCGAAAGTATGAGTGTGATGAGTGAAAAACGCCGGCCTAACCTAGACCTAACATGCGTTATCCTCAAAAATATTGATCGAAAGCTGGTTTAATCGTCTGTTTCAGTGTGGTACCACATTACTATGTGATCCAATCCAGAAATAGCCCAGGATCTAGCCATGAAATATGAGAAATATGCGAAAGTATGAGCCTGACGAGGGCAAATCCCAGACCTAACCCAGACCTAACATGCGTTATCCTCTAAAATATTTATCAAGACCAGGTTTAATTGATTGTTTCAGTGTGGTCCCACATTACTACGTGACCCAAACCGGAAAAAACCCAGGATCTGTTCAACAAGTATGTGAAGAACGCGAAAGTATGAGCCTGATGAGGGCAAATCCCAAACCTATCCCAGACCTAACTTGCGTTATCCTCAAAAATATTGATAGAAACCTGGTTTAATCGACTGTTTCAGTGTGGTACCACATTACTACCTGATCCAATCCAGAAATAGCCCAGGATCTAGCCATGAAATATGAGAAATATGCGAAAGTATGAGCCTGACGAGGGCAAATCCCAGACCTAACCCAGACCTAACATGCGTTATCCTCTAAAATATTTATCAAGACCAGGTTTAATTGATTGTTTCAGTGTGGTCCCACATTACTACGTGATCCAAACCAGAAAAAACCCAGGATCCGTTCAACAAATATGTGAAGAATGCGAAAGTATGAGTGTGATGAGTGAAAAACGCCGGCCTAACCTAGACCTAACATGCGTTATCCTCAAAAATATTGATCGAAAGCTGGTTTAATCGTCTGTTTCAGTGTGGTACCACATTACTATGTGATCCAAACCAGAAAATAACCCAGGATCTGTTCAACGAGTATGTGAAGTGTGCGAAAGTATGAGTCTGATGAGGGCAAATCCCAGACCTATCCCAGACCTAACATGCATTATCCTCTAAAATATTTATCAAGACCAGGTTTAATTGATTGTTTCAGTGTGGTCCCACATTACTACCTGACACAATCCAGAAACAGCCCAGGATCTAGCCATGAAGTATGAGAAATATGCGAAAGTATGAGCCTGATGAGGGCAAATCCTAGACCTAACCCAAACCTAACATGCGTTATCCTCTAAAATATTGATCGAAACCAGGTTTAATTGACTGTTGCAGCGTGGTACCACATTACTACGTGATACAATCCAGAAACAGCCCAGGATCTAGCCATGAAGTATGAGAAATATGCGAAAGTATGAGCCTGATGAGGGCAAATCCTAGACCTAACCCAAACCTAACATGCGTTATCCTCTAAGATAGTGATCGAAACCAGGTTTAATTGACTGTTTCAGTGTGGTACCACATTACTACGTGATCCAGTCCAGAAATAGCCCAGGATCTAGCCATGAAGTATGAGAAACATGCGAAAGTATGAGCCTGACGAGGGCAAAGCCTAGACCTAACCCAGACCTAACATGCGTTATCCTCTAAAATATTTACCATGACCAGGTTTAATTGATTGTTTCAGTGTGGCCCCACATTTCTACGTGATCCAAACCAGAAAAAACCCAGGATCCGTTCAACAAGTATGTGAAGAATGCGAATGTATGAGTCTGATGAGTGAAAATCCCAGGCCTAGCCTAGACCTAACATGCGTTATCCTCAAAATTATTGATCGAAACCTGGTTTAATCGACTGTTTCAGTGTGGTACCACATTACTACGTGACCCAAACCAGAAAAAACCCAGAATCTGTTCAACAAGTATGTGAAAAACGCGTAAGTATGAGCCTCATGAGGGCAAATCCCAGACCAAACTTGCGTTATCCTCTATAATATTGATGGAAACCAGGTTTAATTGACTGTTTCAGTGTGGTACCACATTACTACGTGATGCAATCCAGAAAAACTCCAGGATCTAGCCATCAAGTATGAGAAATATGCGAAAGAATGAGCCTGATGAGAGCAAATCCCAGACCTAACCTAGACCTAACATGAATTATTCTCTAAAATATTTATCAAGACCAGGTTCCATTGATTGTTACAGTGTGGTCCCACATTACTACGTGATGCAAACCAGAAAAAACCCAGGATCCGTTCAACAAGTATGTGAAAAACGCGAAAGTATGAGCCTGATGAGGGCAAATCCCAGGCCTAACCTAGACCTAACATGCGTGGTCCTCTAAAATATTGATGGAAACCAGGTTTAATTGTCTGTTTCAGTGTTGTACTTCCTTACTACGTGATGCAATCCAGAAAAAGCCCAGGATCTATCCATCAAGTATGAGAAATATGCGAAAGAATGAGCCTGATGAGAGCAAATCCCAGACCTAACCTAGACCTAACATGGATTATTCTCTAAAATATTGATCAAAACCAGGTTTAATTGACTGTTTCAGTGTGGTACCACATTACTACGTGGTCCAATCCAGAAATAGCCCAGGATCCAGCCATGAAGTATGAGAAATATGCGAAAGTATGAGCCTGATGGGGGCAAAGCCTAGACCTAACCCAGACCTAACATGCGTTATCCTCTAAAATATTTACCATGACCAGGTTTAATTGATTGTTTCAGTGTGGACCCACATTACTACGTGATCCAAATCAGAAAAAACCCAGGATCCGTTCAACAAGTATGTGAAGAATGCCAAAGTATGAGTCTGATGAGTGAAAATCCCAGACCTAACCTAGACCTAACATGCGTTATCCTCTAAAATATTGATCCAAACCAGGTTTAATTGATTGTTTCAGTGTGGTCCCACATTACTACCTGATCCAAACCAGAAAAAACCCAGGATCTGTTCAACAAGTATGTGAAAATCGCGAAAGTATGAGCCTGATGAGGGCAAATCCCAGACCTATCCCAGACCGAACTTGCGTTATCCTCTAAAATATTGATCGAAACCAGGTTTAGTCGACTGTTTCAGTGTGGTACCACATTGCTACGTGATCCAAACCAGAAAATAACCCAGGATCTGTTCAACGAGTATGTGATGTGTGCGAAAGTATGAGTCTGATGAGGGCAAATCCCAGACCTATCCCAGACCTAACATGCATTATCCTCTAAAATATTTATCAAGACCAGGTTTAATTGATTGTTTCAGTGTGGTCCCACATTACTACGTGACACAATCCAGAAACAGCTCAGGATCTAGCCATGAAGTATGAGAAATATGCGAAAGTATGAGCCTGATGAGGGCAAATCCTAGACCTAACCCAAACCTAACATGCGTTATCCTCTGAAATATTTATCATGACTAGGTTTAATTGAGTGTTTCAGTGTGGTCCCACATTACTACGTGATCCAAACCGGAAAAAACCGAGGATCCGTTTAACATGTATGGGAAGAATGCGAAAGTATGAGCCTGATGGGGGCAAATCCTAGACCTAACCCTGACCTAACATGCGTTATCCTCAAAAATATTGACCGAAACCTGGTTTAATCGACTGTTTCAGTGTGGTACCACATTACTACGTGATCCAAACCAGAAAAAAACCCAGGACCTGTTCAACAAGTATGTGAAGAATGCGAAAGTATGAGTCTGATGAGGGCAAATCCCAGGCCTAAACTAGACCTAACATGCGTTATCCTCAAAAATATTGATCAAAACCTGGTTTAATCGACTGTTTCAGTGTGGTACCACATTACTATGTGATCCAAACCAGAAAATAACCCAGGATCTGTTCAACGAGTTTGTGAAGTGTGCGAAAGTATGAGTATGGTGAGGGCAAATCCCAGACCTATCCGAGACCTAACATGCGTTATCCTCTAAAATATTTATCATGACTAGGTTTAATTGAGTGTTTCAGTGTGGTCCCACATTACTACGTGATCCAAACCGGAAAAAACCCAGGATCCGTTTAACAAGTATGGGAAGAATGCGAAAGTATGAGCCTGACGAGGGCAAATCCTAGACCTAACCCAGACCTAACATGCGTTATCCTCAAAAATATTGACCGAAACCTGGTTTAATCGACTGTTTCAGTGTGGTACCACATTACTACCGGACCCAAACCAGAAAAAACCCGGGATCTGTTCAACAAGTATGTGAAGAATGCGAAAGTATGAGTCTGATGTGTGAAAATCCCAGACCTATCCCAGACCTAACTTGCGTTATCCTCTAAAATATTGATCGAAACCAGGTTTAATTGACTGTTTCAGCGTGGTACCACATTACTACGTGATACAATCCAGAAACAGCCCAGGATCTAGCCATGAAGTATGAGAAATATGCGAAAGTATGAGCCTGATGAGGGCAAATCCTAGACCTAACCAAAACCTAACATGCGTTATCCTCTAAAATATTGATCCAAACCAGGTTTAATGGACTGCTTCAGTGTGGTACCTCTTTACTACGTGATCCAAAGCAGAAAAAAACCCAGGATCTGTTCAATAAGTATGTGAAGTATGCGAAAGTATGAGTCTGATGAGGGCAAATCCCAGGCCTAAACTAGACCTAACATGCGTTATCCTCTAAAATATTCATCAAGACCAGGTTTAATTGATTGTTTCAGTGTGGTCCCACATTACTACGTGATCCAAACCAGAAAAAACCCAGGATCCGTCCAACAAGTATGTGAAGAATGCGAAAGAATGAGTCTGATGAGTGAAAATCCCCGGCCTAACCTAGACCTAACATGCGTTATCCTCAAAAATATTGATCGAAAGCTGGTTTAATCGTCTGTTTCAGTGTGGTACCACATTACTATGTGATCCAATCCAGAAATAGCCCAGGATCTAGCCATGAAATATGAGAAATATGCGAAAGTATGAGCCTGACGAGGGCAAATCCCAGACCTAACCCAGACCTAACATGCGTTATCCTCTAAAATATTTATCAAGACCAGGTTTAATTGATTGTTTCAGTGTGGTCCCACATTACTACGTGACCCAAACCGGAAAAAACCCAGGATCTGTTCAACAAGTATGTGAAGAACGCGAAAGTATGAGCCTGATGAGGGCAAATCCCAAACCTATCCCAGACCTAACTTGCGTTATCCTCAAAAATATTGATAGAAACCTGGTTTAATCGACTGTTTCAGTGTGGTACCACATTACTACCTGATCCAATCCAGAAATAGCCCAGGATCTAGCCATGAAATATGAGAAATATGCGAAAGTATGAGCCTGACGAGGGCAAATCCCAGACCTAACCCAGACCTAACATGCGTTATCCTCTAAAATATTTATCAAGACCAGGTTTAATTGATTGTTTCAGTGTGGTCCCACATTACTACGTGATCCAAACCAGAAAAAACCCAGGATCCGTTCAACAAATATGTGAAGAATGCGAAAGTATGAGTGTGATGAGTGAAAAACGCCGGCCTAACCTAGACCTAACATGCGTTATCCTCAAAAATATTGATCGAAAGCTGGTTTAATCGTCTGTTTCAGTGTGGTACCACATTACTATGTGATCCAAACCAGAAAATAACCCAGGATCTGTTCAACGAGTATGTGAAGTGTGCGAAAGTATGAGTCTGATGAGGGCAAATCCCAGACCTATCCCAGACCCAACATGCAGTATCCTCTAAAATATTTATCAAGACCAGGTTTAATTGATTGTTTCAGTGTGGTCCCACATTACTACCTGACACAATCCAGAAACAGCCCAGGATCTAGCCATGAAGTATGAGAAATATGCGAAAGTATGAGCCTGATGAGGGCAAATCCTAGACCTAACCCAAACCTAACATGCGTTATCCTCTAAAATATTGATCGAAACCAGGTTTAATTGACTGTTGCAGCGTGGTACCACATTACTACGTGATACAATCCAGAAACAGCCCAGGATCTAGCCATGAAGTATGAGAAATATGCGAAAGTATGAGCCTGATGAGGGCAAATCCTAGACCTAACCCAAACCTAACATGCGTTATCCTCTAAGATAGTGATCGAAACCAGGTTTAATTGACTGTTTCAGTGTGGTACCACATTACTACGTGATCCAGTCCAGAAATAGCCCAGGATCTAGCCATGAAGTATGAGAAACATGCGAAAGTATGAGCCTGACGAGGGCAAAGCCTAGACCTAACCCAGACCTAACATGCGTTATCCTCTAAAATATTTACCATGACCAGGTTTAATTGATTGTTTCAGTGTGGCCCCACATTTCTACGTGATCCAAACCAGAAAAAACCCAGGATCCGTTCAACAAGTATGTGAAGAATGCGAATGTATGAGTCTGATGAGTGAAAATCCCAGGCCTAGCCTAGACCTAACATGCGTTATCCTCAAAATTATTGATCGAAACCTGGTTTAATCGACTGTTTCAGTGTGGTACCACATTACTACGTGACCCAAACCCAAAAAACCCAGAATCTGTTCAACAAGTATGTGAAAAACGCGTAAGTATGAGCCTCATGAGGGCAAATCCCAGACCAAACTTGCGTTATCCTCTATAATATTGATGGAAACCAGGTTTAATTGACTGTTTCAGTGTGGTACCACATTACTACGTGATGCAATCCAGAAAAACTCCAGGATCTAGCCATCAAGTATGAGAAATATGCGAAAGAATGAGCCTGATGAGAGCAAATCCCAGACCTAACCTAGACCTAACATGAATTATTCTCTAAAATATTTATCAAGACCAGGTTCCATTGATTGTTACAGTGTGGTCCCACATTACTACGTGATGCAAACCAGAAAAAACCCAGGATCCGTTCAACAAGTATGTGAAAAACGCGAAAGTATGAGCCTGATGAGGGCAAATCCCAGGCCTAACCTAGACCTAACATGCGTGGTCCTCTAAAATATTGATGGAAACCAGGTTTAATTGTCTGTTTCAGTGTTGTACTTCCTTACTACGTGATGCAATCCAGAAAAAGCCCAGGATCTATCCATCAAGTATGAGAAATATGCGAAAGAATGAGCCTGATGAGAGCAAATCCCAGACCTAACCTAGACCTAACATGGATTATTCTCTAAAATATTGATCAAAACCAGGTTTAATTGACTGTTTCAGTGTGGTACCACATTACTACGTGGTCCAATCCAGAAATAGCCCAGGATCCAGCCATGAAGTATGAGAAATATGCGAAAGTATGAGCCTGATGGGGGCAAAGCCTAGACCTAACCCAGACCTAACATGCGTTATCCTCTAAAATATTTACCATGACCAGGTTTAATTGATTGTTTCAGTGTGGACCCACATTACTACGTGATCCAAATCAGAAAAAACCCAGGATCCGTTCAACAAGTATGTGAAGAATGCCAAAGTATGAGTCTGATGAGTGAAAATCCCAGACCTAACCTAGACCTAACATGCGTTATCCTCTAAAATATTGATCCAAACCAGGTTTAATTGATTGTTTCAGTGTGGTCCCACATTACTACCTGATCCAAACCAGAAAAAACCCAGGATCTGTTCAACAAGTATGTGAAAATCGCGAAAGTATGAGCCTGATGAGGGCAAATCCCAGACCTATCCCAGACCGAACTTGCGTTATCCTCTAAAATATTGATCGAAACCAGGTTTAGTCGACTGTTTCAGTGTGGTACCACATTGCTACGTGATCCAAACCAGAAAAAACCCAGGATCAGTTCAACAAGTATGTGAAAAACTCGAAAGTATGAGCCTGATGAGGGCAAATCCCAGACCTATCCCAGACCTAACTTGCGTTATCCTCAAAAATATTGATCGAAACCAGGTTTAATTGACTGTTTCAGTGTGGTACCACATTACTACGTGATCCAATCCAGAAACAGCCCCGGATCTAGCCATGAAGTATGAGAAATATGCGAAAGTATGAGCCTGATGTGGGCAAATCCCATGCCTAACCTAGACCTAACATGCGTTGTCCTCTAAAATATTGATCGAAACCAGGTTTAATTGACCGTTTTAGTGTGGTGCCACTTTACTACGTGATCCAAAGCAGAAAAAACCCTCGATCAGGTCAACATGCATGTTAAAACTGCAAAAGTATGAGCCTGATGAGGGCGAATCCCAGACCTATCTCAGACCTAACATGCGTTATCCTCAGAAATATTAATCGAAACCAGGCTTAATCGACTGTTTCAGTGTGGTACCACATTACTACGTGATCCAAACCAGAAAAAAACCCAGGACCTTGTCAAGGAGTATGTGAAGTGTGCGAAAGTATGAGCCTGATGAGGGCAAATCCCAGACCTATCCCAGACCTAACTTGCGTTATCCTCAAAAATATTGATAGAAACCTGGTTTAATCGACTGTTTCAGTGTGGTACCACATTACTACGTGATCCAATCCAGAAATAGCCCAGGATCTAGCCATGAAATATGAGAAATATGCGAAAGTATGAGCCTGACGATGGCAAATCCTAGACCTAACCCAGACCTAACATGCGTTATCCTCTAATATATTTATCAAGAACAGGTTTAATTGATTGTTTCAGTGTTGCACTTCTTTACTACGTGATCCAAACCAGTAAAAACCCAGGATCCGTGCAACAAGTATGTGAAGAATGCGAAAGTATGAGTCTGATGAGTGAAAATCCCAGACCTATCGTCAGACCTAACATGCGTTATCCTCTAAAATATTTATCTAGACCAGGTTTAATTGAATGTTTCAGTGTGGTACCACATAACTAAGTGAACCAAACCAGAAAAAACCCTGTATCTGTTCAACAAGTATGTGAAGAATGCGAAAGTATGAGTGTGATGAGTGAAAAACGCCGGCCTAACCTAGACCTAACATGCGTTATCCTCAAAAATATTGATCGAAAGCTGGTTTAATCGTCTGTTTCAGTGTGGTACCACATTACTATGTGATCCAAACCAGAAAATAACCCAGGATCTGTTCAACGAGTATGTGATGTGTGCGAAAGTATGAGTCTGATGAGGGCAAATCCCAGACCTATCCCAGACCTAACATGCATTATCCTCTAAAATATTTATCAAGACCAGGTTTAATTGATTGTTTCAGTGTGGTCCCACATTACTACGTGACACAATCCAGAAACAGCTCAGGATCTAGCCATGAAGTATGAGAAATATGCGAAAGTATGAGCCTGATGAGGGCAAATCCTAGACCTAACCCAAACCTAACATGCGTTATCCTCTAAAATATTTATCAAGACCAGGTTTAATTGAATGTTTCAGTGTGGTACCACATTACTACGTGATCCAAACCAGTAAAAACCCAGGATCCGTTCAACAAGTACGTGGAGAATGCGAAAGTATGAGTTTGATAAGTGAAAATCGTCGGCCTAACCTAGACCTAACATGCGTTATCCTCAAAAATATTGATCGAAACCAGGTTTAATCGACTGTTTCAGTGTGGTACCACATTACTACGTGATCCAAACCAGTAAAAACCCAGGATCCGTTCAACAAGTACGTGGAGAATGCGAAAGTATGAGTTTGATAAGTGAAAATCGTCGGCCTAACCTAGACCTAACATGCGTTGTCCTCTAAAATATTGATGGAAACCAGGTTTAATTGACTGTTTCAGTGTTGCACTTCACTAGTACGTGATTCAAACCAGTAAAAACCCAGGATCCGTTCAACAAGTATGTGAAGAATGCGAAACTATGAGTGTGATGAGTGAAAAACCCCGGCCTAACCTAGACCTAACATGCGTTATCCTCAAAAATATTGATCGAAACCTGGTTTAATCGTCTGTTTCAGTGTGGTACCACATTACTATGTGTTCCAAACCAGAAGAAACCCTGTATCTGTTCAACAAGTATGTGAAGAATGCGAAAGTATGAGTCTGATAAGTGAAAATCCCAGGGCTAAACTAGACCTAACAAGCGTTATCCTCTAAAATATTTATCAAGACCAGGTTTAATTGACTGTTTCAGCGTGGTACCACATTACTACGTGACACAATCCAGAAACAGCCCAGGATCTAGCCATGAAGTATGAGAAATATGCGAAAGTATGAGCCTGATGAGGGCAAATCCTAGACCTAACCCAAACCTAACATGCGTTATCCTCTAAAATATTGATCGAAACCAGGTTTGACTGACTGTTTCAGCGTGGTACCACATTACTACGTGATACAATCCAGAAACAGCCCAGGATCTAGCCATGAAGTATGAGAAATATGCGAAAGTATGAGCCTGATGAGGGCAAATCCTAGACCTAACCCAAACCTAACATGCGTTATCCTCTAAAATATTGATCCAAACCAGGTTTAATGGACTGTTTCAGTGTGGTCCCACATTACTACGTGATCCAAACCAGAAAAAACCCAGGATCCGTTCAACAAGTATGTGAAGAATACGAAAGTATGTGTCTGATGAGTGAAAATCCCAGGCCTAACCTAGACCTAACATGCGTTATCCTCATAAATATTGATCGAAACCTGGTTTAATCGACTGTTTCAGTGTGGCACCACATTACTACGTGATCCAAACCAGTAAAAACCCAGGATCCGTTCAACAAGTACGTGAAGAATGCGAAAGTATGAGTGTGATGAGTGAAAATCCCAGGGCTAACCTAGACCTAACAAGCGTTACCCTCTAAAATTTATGAAGACCAGGTTTAATTGACTGTTTCAGTGTGGTCCCACATTACAACGTGATGCAATCCAGGAAAAGCCCAGGATCTAGCCATCAAGTATGAGAAATATGCGAAAGAATGAGCCTGATGAGAGCAAATCCCAGACCTAACCTAGACCTAACATGAATTATTCTCTTAAATATTGATCGAAACCTGGTTTAATCGACTGTTTCAGTGTGGTACCACATTACTACCGGACCCAAACCAGAAAAAACCCAGGATCTGTTCAACAAGTATGTGAAGAATGCGAAAGTATGAGTCTGATGAGTGAAAATCCCAGACCTATCCCAGACCAGACTTGCGTTATCCTCTAAAATATTGATCGAAACCAGGTTTAATCGACTGTTTCAGTGTGGTACCACTTTGCTACGTGATCCAAACCAGAAAAAACCCAGGATCAGTTCAACAAGTATGTGAAAAACGCGAAAGTATGAGCCTGATGAGGGCGAATCCCAGACCTATCCCAGACCTAACTTGCGTTATCCTCTAAAATATTTACCAAGACCAGGTTTAATTTATTGTTTCAGTGTGGTCCCACATTACTACGTGATCCAAACCAGAAAAAACCCAGGATCCGTTCAACAAGTATGTGAAGAATGCGAATGTATGAGCCTGATGAGTGAAAATCCCAGGCCTAACCTAGACCAAACTTGCGTTGTCCTCTAAAATATTGATCGAAACCAGGTTTAATTGCCTGTTTCAGCGTGGTACCACATTACTACGTGACACAACCCAGAAACAGCCCAGGATCTAGCAATCAAGTATGAGAAATATGCGAAAGAATGGGCCAGATGAGAGCAAATCCCAGGACTAACCTAGACCTAACATGCGTTATCCTCATAAATATTGATGGAAACCAGATTTAATTGACTGTTGCAGTGTCGTACTTCATTACTACGTGATGCAATCCAGGAAAAGCCCAGGATCTAGCCATCAAGTATGAGAAATATGCGAAAGAATGGGCCAGATGAGAGCAAATCCCAGAGCTAACCTAGACCTAACGTGAATTATTCTCTTAAATATTGATCGAAACCTGGTTTAATCGACTGTTTCAGTGTGGCACCACATTACTACGTGATCCAAACCAGTAAAAACCCAGGATCCGTTCAACAAGTACGTGAAGAATGCGAAAGTATGAGTGTGATGAGCGAAAATCCCAGGGCTAACCTAGACCTAACAAGCGTTACCCTCTAAAATATTTATCAAGACCAGGTTTAATTGACTGTTTCAGCGTGGTACCACATTACTACGTGACACAACCCAGAAACAGCCCAGGATCTAGCCATGAAGTATGAGAAATATGCGAAAGTATGAGCCTGATGAGGGCAAATCCCAGACCTATCCCAGACCGAACTTGCGTTATCCTCTAAAATATTGATCGAAACCAGGTTTAATTGACTGTTTCAGCGTGGTACCACATTACTACGTGATCCAAACCAGAAAAAACCCAGGCTCCGTTCAACAAGTATGTGAAGAATGCGAAAGTATGAGTCTGATGAGTGAAAATCCCAGGCCTAACCTAGACCTAACATGCGTTATCCTCAAAAATATTGACCGAAACCTGGTTTAATCGACTGTTTCAGTGTGGTACCACATTACTACCGGACCCAAACCAGAAAAAACCCGGGATCTGTTCAACAAGTATGTGAAGAATGCGAAAGTATGAGTCTGATGTGTGAAAATCCCAGACCTATCCCAGACCTAACTTGCGTTATCCTCTAAAATATTGATCGAAACCAGGTTTAATTGACTGTTTCAGCGTGGTACCACATTACTACGTGATACAATCCAGAAACAGCCCAGGATCTAGCCATGAAGTATGAGAAATATGCGAAAGTATGAGCCTGATGAGGGCAAATCCTAGACCTAACCAAAACCTAACATGCGTTATCCTCTAAAATATTGATCCAAACCAGGTTTAATGGACTGCTTCAGTGTGGTACCTCTTTACTACGTGATCCAAAGCAGAAAAAAACCCAGGATCTGTTCAATAAGTATGTGAAGTATGCGAAAGTATGAGTCTGATGAGGGCAAATCCCAGGCCTAAACTAGACCTAACATGCGTTATCCTCTAAAATATTCATCAAGACCAGGTTTAATTGATTGTTTCAGTGTGGTCCCACATTACTACGTGATCCAAACCAGAAAAAACCCAGGATCCGTTCAACAAATATGTGAAGAATGCGAAAGTATGAGTGTGATGAGTGAAAAACGCCGGCCTAACCTAGACCTAACATGCGTTATCCTCAAAAATATTGATCGAAAGCTGGTTTAATCGTCTGTTTCAGTGTGGTACCACATTACTATGTGATCCAATCCAGAAATAGCCCAGGATCTAGCCATGAAATATGAGAAATATGCGAAAGTATGAGCCTGACGAGGGCAAATCCCAGACCTAACCCAGACCTAACATGCGTTATCCTCTAAAATATTTATCAAGACCAGGTTTAATTGATTGTTTCAGTGTGGTCCCACATTACTACGTGACCCAAACCGGAAAAAACCCAGGATCTGTTCAACAAGTATGTGAAGAACGCGAAAGTATGAGCCTGATGAGGGCAAATCCCAAACCTATCCCAGACCTAACTTGCGTTATCCTCAAAAATATTGATAGAAACCTGGTTTAATCGACTGTTTCAGTGTGGTACCACATTACTACCTGATCCAATCCAGAAATAGCCCAGGATCTAGCCATGAAATATGAGAAATATGCGAAAGTATGAGCCTGACGAGGGCAAATCCCAGACCTAACCCAGACCTAACATGCGTTATCCTCTAAAATATTTATCAAGACCAGGTTTAATTGATTGTTTCAGTGTGGTCCCACATTACTACGTGATCCAAACCAGAAAAAACCCAGGATCCGTTCAACAAATATGTGAAGAATGCGAAAGTATGAGTGTGATGAGTGAAAAACGCCGGCCTAACCTAGACCGAACATGCGTTATCCTCAAAAATATTGATCGAAAGCTGGTTTAATCGTCTGTTTCAGTGTGGTACCACATTACTATGTGATCCAAACCAGAAAATAACCCAGGATCTGTTCAACGAGTATGTGAAGTGTGCGAAAGTATGAGTCTGATGAGGGCAAATCCCAGACCTATCCCAGACCTAACATGCATTATCCTCTAAAATATTTATCAAGACCAGGTTTAATTGATTGTTTCAGTGTGGTCCCACATTACTACCTGACACAATCCAGAAACAGCCCAGGATCTAGCCATGAAGTATGAGAAATATGCGAAAGTATGAGCCTGATGAGGGCAAATCCTAGACCTAACCCAAACCTAACATGCGTTATCCTCTAAAATATTGATCGAAACCAGGTTTAATTGACTGTTGCAGCGTGGTACCACATTACTACGTGATACAATCCAGAAACAGCCCAGGATCTAGCCATGAAGTATGAGAAATATGCGAAAGTATGAGCCTGATGAGGGCAAATCCTAGACCTAACCCAAACCTAACATGCGTTATCCTCTAAGATAGTGATCGAAACCAGGTTTAATTGACTGTTTCAGTGTGGTACCACATTACTACGTGATCCAGTCCAGAAATAGCCCAGGATCTAGCCATGAAGTATGAGAAACATGCGAAAGTATGAGCCTGACGAGGGCAAAGCCTAGACCTAACCCAGACCTAACATGCGTTATCCTCTAAAATATTTACCATGACCAGGTTTAATTGATTGTTTCAGTGTGGCCCCACATTTCTACGTGATCCAAACCAGAAAAAACCCAGGATCCGTTCAACAAGTATGTGAAGAATGCGAATGTATGAGTCTGATGAGTGAAAATCCCAGGCCTAGCCTAGACCTAACATGCGTTATCCTCAAAATTATTGATCGAAACCTGGTTTAATCGACTGTTTCAGTGTGGTACCACATTACTACGTGACCCAAACCAGAAAAAACCCAGAATCTGTTCAACAAGTATGTGAAAAACGCGTAAGTATGAGCCTCATGAGGGCAAATCCCAGACCAAACTTGCGTTATCCTCTATAATATTGATGGAAACCAGGTTTAATTGACTGTTTCAGTGTGGTACCACATTACTACGTGATGCAATCCAGAAAAACTCCAGGATCTAGCCATCAAGTATGAGAAATATGCGAAAGAATGAGCCTGATGAGAGCAAATCCCAGACCTAACCTAGACCTAACATGAATTATTCTCTAAAATATTTATCAAGACCAGGTTCCATTGATTGTTACAGTGTGGTCCCACATTACTACGTGATGCAAACCAGAAAAAACCCAGGATCCGTTCAACAAGTATGTGAAAAACGCGAAAGTATGAGCCTGATGAGGGCAAATCCCAGGCCTAACCTAGACCTAACATGCGTGGTCCTCTAAAATATTGATGGAAACCAGGTTTAATTGTCTGTTTCAGTGTTGTACTTCCTTACTACGTGATGCAATCCAGAAAAAGCCCAGGATCTATCCATCAAGTATGAGAAATATGCGAAAGAATGAGCCTGATGAGAGCAAATCCCAGACCTAACCTAGACCTAACATGGATTATTCTCTAAAATATTGATCAAAACCAGGTTTAATTGACTGTTTCAGTGTGGTACCACATTACTACGTGGTCCAATCCAGAAATAGCCCAGGATCCAGCCATGAAGTATGAGAAATATGCGAAAGTATGAGCCTGATGGGGGCAAAGCCTAGACCTAACCCAGACCTAACATGCGTTATCCTCTAAAATATTTACCATGACCAGGTTTAATTGATTGTTTCAGTGTGGACCCACATTACTACGTGATCCAAATCAGAAAAAACCCAGGATCCGTTCAACAAGTATGTGAAGAATGCCAAAGTATGAGTCTGATGAGTGAAAATCCCAGACCTAACCTAGACCTAACATGCGTTATCCTCTAAAATATTGATCCAAACCAGGTTTAATTGATTGTTTCAGTGTGGTCCCACATTACTACCTGATCCAAACCAGAAAAAACCCAGGATCTGTTCAACAAGTATGTGAAAATCGCGAAAGTATGAGCCTGATGAGGGCAAATCCCAGACCTATCCCAGACCGAACTTGCGTTATCCTCTAAAATATTGATCGAAACCAGGTTTAGTCGACTGTTTCAGTGTGGTACCACATTGCTACGTGATCCAAACCAGAAAAAACCCAGGATCAGTTCAACAAGTATGTGAAAAACTCGAAAGTATGAGCCTGATGAGGGCAAATCCCAGACCTATCCCAGACCTAACTTGCGTTATCCTCAAAAATATTGATCGAAACCAGGTTTAATTGACTGTTTCAGTGTGGTACCACATTACTACGTGATCCAATCCAGAAACAGCCCCGGATCTAGCCATGAAGTATGAGAAATATGCGAAAGTATGAGCCTGATGTGGGCAAATCCCAGGCCTAACCTAGACCTAACATGCGTTGTCCTCTAAAATATTGATCGAAACCAGGTTTAATTGACCGTTTTAGTGTGGTGCCACTTTACTACGTGATCCAAAGCAGAAAAAACCCTCGATCAGGTCAACATGCATGTTAAAACTGCAAAAGTATGAGCCTGATGAGGGCGAATCCCAGACCTATCTCAGACCTAACATGCGTTATCCTCAGAAATATTAATCGAAACCAGGCTTAATCGACTGTTTCAGTGTGGTACCACATTACTACGTGATCCAAACCAGAAAAAAACCCAGGACCTTGTCAAGGAGTATGTGAAGTGTGCGAAAGTATGAGCCTGATGAGGGCAAATCCCAGACCTATCCCAGACCTAACTTGCGTTATCCTCAAAAATATTGATAGAAACCTGGTTTAATCGACTGTTTCAGTGTGGTACCACATTACTACGTGATCCAATCCAGAAATAGCCCAGGATCTAGCCATGAAATATGAGAAATATGCGAAAGTATGAGCCTGACGATGGCAAATCCTAGACCTAACCCAGACCTAACATGCGTTATCCTCTAATATATTTATCAAGAACAGGTTTAATTGATTGTTTCAGTGTTGCACTTCATTACTACGTGATCCAAACCAGTAAAAACCCAGGATCCGTGCAACAAGTATGTGAAGAATGCGAAAGTATGAGTCTGATGAGTGAAAATCCCAGACCTATCGTCAGACCTAACATGCGTTATCCTCTAAAATATTTATCTGGACCAGGTTTAATTGAATGTTTCAGTGTGGTACCACATAACTAAGTGAACCAAACCAGAAAAAACCCTGTATCTGTTCAACAAGTATGTGAAGAATGCGAAAGTATGAGTGTGATGAGTGAAAAACGCCGGCCTAACCTAGACCTAACATGCGTTATCCTCAAAAATATTGATCGAAAGCTGGTTTAATCGTCTGTTTCAGTGTGGTACCACATTACTATGTGATCCAAACCAGAAAATAACCCAGGATCTGTTCAACGAGTATGTGATGTGTGCGAAAGTATGAGTCTGATGAGGGCAAATCCCAGACCTATCCCAGACCTAACATGCATTATCCTCTAAAATATTTATCAAGACCAGGTTTAATTGATTGTTTCAGTGTGGTCCCACATTACTACGTGACACAATCCAGAAACAGCTCAGGATCTAGCCATGAAGTATGAGAAATATGCGAAAGTATGAGCCTGATGAGGGCAAATCCTAGACCTAACCCAAACCTAACATGCGTTATCCTCTAAAATATTTATCAAGACCAGGTTTAATTGAATGTTTCAGTGTGGTACCACATTACTACGTGATCCAAACCAGTAAAAACCCAGGATCCGTTCAACAAGTACGTGGAGAATGCGAAAGTATGAGTTTGATAAGTGAAAATCGTCGGCCTAACCTAGACCTAACATGCGTTATCCTCAAAAATATTGATCGAAACCAGGTTTAATCGACTGTTTCAGTGTGGTACCACATTACTACGTGATCCAAACCAGTAAAAACCCAGGATCCGTTCAACAAGTACGTGGAGAATGCGAAAGTATGAGTTTGATAAGTGAAAATCGTCGGCCTAACCTAGACCTAACATGCGTTGTCCTCTAAAATATTGATGGAAACCAGGTTTAATTGACTGTTTCAGTGTTGCACTTCACTAGTACGTGATTCAAACCAGTAAAAACCCAGGATCCGTTCAACAAGTATGTGAAGAATGCGAAACTATGAGTGTGATGAGTGAAAAACCCCGGCCTAACCTAGACCTAACATGCGTTATCCTCAAAAATATTGATCGAAACCTGGTTTAATCGTCTGTTTCAGTGTGGTACCACATTACTATGTGTTCCAAACCAGAAGAAACCCTGTATCTGTTCAACAAGTATGTGAAGAATGCGAAAGTATGAGTCTGATAAGTGAAAATCCCAGGGCTAAACTAGACCTAACAAGCGTTATCCTCTAAAATATTTATCAAGACCAGGTTTAATTGACTGTTTCAGCGTGGTACCACATTACTACGTGACACAATCCAGAAACAGCCCAGGATCTAGCCATGAAGTATGAGAAATATGCGAAAGTATGAGCCTGATGAGGGCAAATCCTAGACCTAACCCAAACCTAACATGCGTTATCCTCTAAAATATTGATCGAAACCAGGTTTGACTGACTGTTTCAGCGTGGTACCACATTACTACGTGATACAATCCAGAAACAGCCCAGGATCTAGCCATGAAGTATGAGAAATATGCGAAAGTATGAGCCTGATGAGGGCAAATCCTAGACCTAACCCAAACCTAACATGCGTTATCCTCTAAAATATTGATCCAAACCAGGTTTAATGGACTGTTTCAGTGTGGTCCCACATTACTACGTGATCCAAACCAGAAAAAACCCAGGATCCGTTCAACAAGTATGTGAAGAATACGAAAGTATGTGTCTGATGAGTGAAAATCCCAGGCCTAACCTAGACCTAACATGCGTTATCCTCATAAATATTGATCGAAACCTGGTTTAATCGACTGTTTCAGTGTGGCACCACATTACTACGTGATCCAAACCAGTAAAAACCCAGGATCCGTTCAACAAGTACGTGAAGAATGCGAAAGTATGAGTGTGATGAGTGAAAATCCCAGGGCTAACCTAGACCTAACAAGCGTTACCCTCTAAAATTTATGAAGACCAGGTTTAATTGACTGTTTCAGTGTGGTCCCACATTACAACGTGATGCAATCCAGGAAAAGCCCAGGATCTAGCCATCAAGTATGAGAAATATGCGAAAGAATGAGCCTGATGAGAGCAAATCCCAGACCTAACCTAGACCTAACATGAATTATTCTCTTAAATATTGATCGAAACCTGGTTTAATCGACTGTTTCAGTGTGGTACCACATTACTACCGGACCCAAACCAGAAAAAACCCAGGATCTGTTCAACAAGTATGTGAAGAATGCGAAAGTATGAGTCTGATGAGTGAAAATCCCAGACCTATCCCAGACCAGACTTGCGTTATCCTCTAAAATATTGATCGAAACCAGGTTTAATCGACTGTTTCAGTGTGGTACCACTTTGCTACGTGATCCAAACCAGAAAAAACCCAGGATCAGTTCAACAAGTATGTGAAAAACGCGAAAGTATGAGCCTGATGAGGGCGAATCCCAGACCTATCCCAGACCTAACTTGCGTTATCCTCTAAAATATTTACCAAGACCAGGTTTAATTTATTGTTTCAGTGTGGTCCCACATTACTACGTGATCCAAACCAGAAAAAACCCAGGATCCGTTCAACAAGTATGTGAAGAATGCGAATGTATGAGCCTGATGAGTGAAAATCCCAGGCCTAACCTAGACCAAACTTGCGTTGTCCTCTAAAATATTGATCGAAACCAGGTTTAATTGACTGTTTCAGCGTGGTACCACATTACTACGTGACACAACCCAGAAACAGCCCAGGATCTAGCCATGAAGTATGAGAAATATGCGAAAGAATGGGCCAGATGAGAGCAAATCCCAGAGCTAACCTAGACCTAACGTGAATTATTCTCTTAAATATTGATCGAAACCTGGTTTAATCGACTGTTTCAGTGTGGCACCACATTACTACGTGATCCAAACCAGTAAAAACCCAGGATCCGTTCAACAAGTACGTGAAGAATGCGAAAGTATGAGTGTGATGAGCGAAAATCCCAGGGCTAACCTAGACCTAACAAGCGTTACCCTCTAAAATATTTATCAAGACCAGGTTTAATTGACTGTTTCAGCGTGGTACCACATTACTACGTGACACAACCCAGAAACAGCCCAGGATCTAGCCATGAAGTATGAGAAATATGCGAAAGTATGAGCCTGATGAGGGCAAATCCCAGACCTATCCCAGACCGAACTTGCGTTATCCTCTAAAATATTGATCGAAACCAGGTTTAATTGACTGTTTCAGCGTGGTACCACATTACTACGTGATCCAAACCAGAAAAAACCCAGGCTCCGTTCAACAAGTATGTGAAGAATGCGAAAGTATGAGTCTGATGAGTGAAAATCCCAGGCCTAACCTAGACCTAACATGCGTTATCCTCTAAAATATTGATCGAAACCTGGTTTAATCGACTGTTTCCGTGTGGTACCACATTACTATGTGATCCAACCCAGAAAATAATCCAGGATCTGTTCAAGGAGTATGTGAAGTGTGTGAAAGTATGAGTCTGATGAGGTCAAATCCCAGACCTATCCCAGACCTAACTTGCGTTATCCTCTAAAATTTTGAGCGAAACCAGGTTTATTCGACTGTTTCAGTGTGGTACCACATTACTACGTGATCCAAACCAGAAAAAACCCAGGATCCGTTCAACAAGTATGTGAAGAATGCGAATGTATGAGTCTGATGAGTGAAAATCCCAGACCTAACCTAGACCTAACATGCGTTATCCTCTAAAATATTGATCCAAACCAGGTTTAATGGACTGTTTCAGAGTGGTACCACACTACTACGTGATCCAAACCAGAAAAAACCCAGGATCTGTTCAACAAGTATGTGAAAAACGCGAAAGTATGAGCCTGATGAGGGCAAACCCCAGACATATCCCAGACCTAACTTGCGTTGTCCTCTAAGGTATTGATGGAAACCATGTTTAATTGACTGATTCAGTGTTGTACTTCATTACTACGTGATGCAATCCAGAAAGAGCCCAGGATCTAGCCATCAAGTATGAGAAATATGCGAAAGAATAAGCCTGATGAGAGCAAATCCCAGACCTAACCTAGACCTAACATGAATTATTCTCTAAAATATTGATCGAAATCAGGTTTAATTGACTGTTTCAGTGTGGTCCCACATTACTACGTGATCCAAACCAGAAAAAACCCAGGATCCGTTCAACAAGTATGTGAAGAACGCGAAAGTATGAGTCTGATGAGTGAAAATCCCAGACCTAACCTAGACCTAACATGCGTTATCCTCTAAAATATTGATCCAAACCAGGTTTAATGGACTGTTTCAGTGTGGTACCACACTACTACGTGATCCAAACCCGAAAAAACCCAGGATCTGTTCAACAACTATGTGAAGAATGCGAAAGTATGAGTCTGAAGAGTGAAAATCCCAGGGCTAACCTAGACCTAACATGCGTTATCCTCTAAAATATTGATCGAAACCAGGTTTAATGGACTGTTTCAGTGTGGCACCACATTACTACGTGATCCAAACCAGAAAAAACCCAGGATCAGTTCAACAAGTATGTGAAGAATGCGAAAGTATGAGTCTGATGAGTGAAAATCCCAGGGCTAACCTAGACCTAACATGCGTTATCCTCTAAAATATTGATCCAAACCAGGTTTAATGGACTGTTTCAGTGTGGTACCACACTACTACGTGATACAAACCAGAAAAAACCCAGGATCTGTTCAACAAGTATGTGAAAAACGCGAAAGTATGAGCCTGATGAGGGCAAATCCCAGACTTATCCCAGACCTAGCTTGCGTTGTCCTCTAAGATATTGACGGAAACCAGGTTTAATTGACTGCTTCAGTGTTGTACTTCATTACTACGTGATGCAATCCAGAAAAAGCCCAGGATCTAGCCACCAAGTATGAGAAATATGCGAAAGAATGAGCCTGACGAGAGGAAATTCCAGACCTAACCTAGACCTAACATGAATTATTCTCTAAAATATTGATCGAAACCAGGTTTAATTGACTGTTTCAGTGTGGTCCCACATTACTACCGGACCCAAACCAGAAAAAACCCAGGATCTGTTCAACAAGTATGTGAAGAATGCGAAAGTATGAGTCTGATGAGTGAAAATCCCAGACCTATCCCAGACCAGACTTGCGTTATCCTCTAAAATATTGATCGAAACCAGGTTTAATCGACTGTTTCAGTGTGGTACCACTTTGCTACGTGATCCAAACCAGAAAAAACCCAGGATCAGTTCAACAAGTATGTGAAAAACGCGAAAGTATGAGCCTGATGAGGGCGAATCCCAGACCTATCCCAGACCTAACTTGCGTTATCGTCTAAAATATTTACCAAGACCAGGTTTAATTTATTGTTTCAGTGTGGTCCCACATTACTACGTGATCCAAACCAGAAAAAACCCAGGATCCGTTCAACAAGTATGTGAAGAATGCGAATGTATGAGCCTGATGAGTGAAAATCCCAGGCCTAACCTAGACCAAACTTGCGTTGTCCTCTAAAATATTGATCGAAACCAGGTTTAATTGACTGTTTCAGCGTGGTACCACATTACTACGTGACACAACCCAGAAACAGCCCAGGATCTAGCAATCAAGTATGAGAAATATGCGAAAGAATGGGCCAGATGAGAGCAAATCCCAGGACTAACCTAGACCTAACATGCGTTATCCTCATAAATATTGATGGAAACCAGATTTAATTGACTGTTGCAGTGTCGTACTTCATTACTACGTGATGCAATCCAGGAAAAGCCCAGGATCTAGCCATCAAGTATGAGAAATATGCGAAAGAATGGGCCAGATGAGAGCAAATCCCAGAGCTAACCTAGACCTAACGTGAATTATTCTCTTAAATATTGATCGAAACCTGGTTTAATCGACTGTTTCAGTGTGGCACCACATTACTACGTGATCCAAACCAGTAAAAACCCAGGATCCGTTCAACAAGTACGTGAAGAATGCGAAAGTATGAGTGTGATGAGCGAAAATCCCAGGGCTAACCTAGACCTAACAAGCGTTACCCTCTAAAATATTTATCAAGACCAGGTTTAATTGACTGTTTCAGCGTGGTACCACATTACTACGTGACACAACCCAGAAGCAGCCCAGGATCTAGCCATGAAGTATGAGAAATATGCGAAAGTATGAGCCTGATGAGGGCAAATCCCAGACCTATCCCAGACCGAACTTGCGTTATCCTCTAAAATATTGATCGAAACCAGGTTTAATTGACTGTTTCAGCGTGGTACCACATTACTACGTGATCCAAACCAGAAAAAACCCAGGCTCCGTTCAACAAGTATGTGAAGAATGCGAAAGTATGAGTCTGATGAGTGAAAATCCCAGGCCTAACCTAGACCTAACATGCGTTATCCTCTAAAATATTGATCGAAACCTGGTTTAATCGACTGTTTCCGTGTGGTACCACATTACTATGTGATCCAACCCAGAAAATAATCCAGGATCTGTTCAAGGAGTATGTGAAGTGTGTGAAAGTATGAGTCTGATGAGGTCAAATCCCAGACCTATCCCAGACCTAACTTGCGTTATCCTCTAAAATTTTGAGCGAAACCAGGTTTATTCGACTGTTTCAGTGTGGTACCACATTACTACGTGATCCAAACCAGAAAAAACCCAGGATCCGTTCAACAAGTATGTGAAGAATGCGAATGTATGAGTCTGATGAGTGAAAATCCCAGACCTAACCTAGACCTAACATGCGTTATCCTCTAAAATATTGATCCAAACCAGGTTTAATGGACTGTTTCAGTGTGGTACCACACTACTACGTGATCCAAACCAGAAAAAACCCAGGATCTGTTCAACAAGTATGTGAAAAACGCGAAAGTATGAGCCTGATGAGGGCAAACCCCAGACATATCCCAGACCTAACTTGCGTTGTCCTCTAAGGTATTGATGGAAACCATGTTTAATTGACTGATTCAGTGTTGTACTTCATTACTACGTGATGCAATCCAGAAAGAGCCCAGGATCTAGCCATCAAGTATGAGAAATATGCGAAAGAATAAGCCTGATGAGAGCAAATCCCAGACCTAACCTAGACCTAACATGAATTATTCTCTAAAATATTGATCGAAATCAGGTTTAATTGACTGTTTCAGTGTGGTCCCACATTACTACGTGATTCAAACCAGAAAAAATCCAGGATCCGTTCAACAAGTATGTGAAGAACGCGAAAGTATGAGTCTGATGAGTGAAAATCCCAGACCTAACCTAGACCTAACATGCGTTATCCTCTAAAATATTGATCCAAACCAGGTTTAATGGACTGTTTCAGTGTGGTACCACACTACTACGTGATCCAAACCCGAAAAAACCCAGGATCTGTTCAACAACTATGTGAAGAATGCGAAAGTATGAGTCTGAAGAGTGAAAATCCCAGGGCTAACCTAGACCTAACATGCGTTATCCTCTAAAATATTGATCGAAACCAGGTTTAATGGACTGTTTCAGTGTGGCACCACATTACTACGTGATCCAAACCAGAAAAAACCCAGGATCAGTTCAACAAGTATGTGAAGAATGCGAAAGTATGAGTCTGATGAGTGAAAATCCCAGGGCTAACCTAGACCTAACATGCGTTATCCTCTAAAATATTGATCCAAACCAGGTTTAATGGACTGTTTCAGTGTGGTACCACACTACTACGTGATACAAACCAGAAAAAACCCAGGATCTGTTCAACAAGTATGTGAAAAACGCGAAAGTATGAGCCTGATGAGGGCAAATCCCAGACTTATCCCAGACCTAGCTTGCGTTGTCCTCTAAGATATTGACGGAAACCAGGTTTAATTGACTGCTTCAGTGTTGTACTTCATTACTACGTGATGCAATCCAGAAAAAGCCCAGGATCTAGCCACCAAGTATGAGAAATATGCGAAAGAATGAGCCTGACGAGAGGAAATTCCAGACCTAACCTAGACCTAACATGAATTATTCTCTAAAATATTGATCGAAACCAGGTTTAATTGACTGTTTCAGTGTGGTCCCACATTACTACGTGATCCAAACCAGAAAAAACCCAGGATCCGTTCAACAAGTATGTGAAGAATGCGAAAGTATGAGCCTGATGAGTGAAAATCCCAGGCCTAACCTAGACCTAACTTGCGTTATCCTCTAAGATATTGATGGAAACCAGGTTTAATTGACTGTTTCAGTGTGGTACCACACTACTTCGTGATCCAAACCAGAAAAAACACGGGACCTGTTCAACAAGTATGTGAAAAACGCGAAAGTATGAGTCTGATGTGTGAAAATCCCAGACCTATCCCAGACCTAACTTGCGTTATCCTCTAAAATATTGATCGAAACCAGGTTTAATCGACTGTTTCAGTGTGGTACCACATTACTACATGATCCAAACCAGAAAAAACCCAGGATCCGTTCAACAAGTATGTGAAGAATGCGAAAGTATGAGCCTGATGAGTGAAAATCCCAGGCCAAACCTAGACCTAACTTGCGTTGTCCTCTAAGATATTAATGGAAACCAGGTTTAATGGACTGTTTCAGTGTGGCACCACATTACTACGTGATCCAAACCAGAAAAAACCCAGGATCAGTTCAACAAGTATGTGAAGAATGCGAAAGTATGAGTCTGATGTGTGAAAATCCCAGGGCTAACCTAGACCTAACATGCGTTATCCTCTAAAATATTGATCCAAACTAGGTTTAATGGACTGTTTCAGTGTGGCACCACATTACTACCTGATCCAAACCAGAAAAAACACAGGATCAGTTTAACAAGTATGTGAAGAATGCGATAGTATGAGTCTGATGAGTGAAAATCCCAGGGCTAACCTAGACCTAACATGCGTTATCCTGTAAAATATTGATCGAAACCAGGTTTAATCGACTGCTTCAGTGTGGTATCACACTACTACGTGACCCAAACCAGAAAAAACCCATGATCTGTTCAACAAGTATGTGAAAGACGCGAAAGTATGAGCCTGATGAGGGCAAATCCTAGACCTATCCCAGACCTAACATGCGTTATCCTCTAAAATATTTACAAAGACCAGGTTTAATTTATTGTTTCAGTGTGGTCCCACATTATTACGGGTCCCAAACCGGAAAAAACCCAGGATCCGTTCAACAAGTATGTGAAGAATGCGAAAGTATTAGCCTGATGAGAGCAAATCCCAGACCTAACCTAGACCTAACATGAATTATTCTCTAAAATATTGATCGAAACCAGGTTTTATTGACTGTTTCAGTGTGGTCCCACATTACTACGTGATCCAAACCAGAAAAAACCCAGGCTCCGTTCAACAAGTATGTGAAGAATGCGAAAGTATGAGTCTGATGAGTGAAAATCCCAGGCCTAACCTAGACCTAACATGCGTTATCCTCTAAAATATTGATCGAAACCTGGTTTAATCGACCGTTTCAGTGTGGTACCACATTACTATGTGATCCAACCCAGAAAATAACCCAGGATCTGTTCAAGGAGTATGTGAAGTGTGTGAAAGTATGAGTCTGATGAGGTCAAATCCCAGACCTATCCCAGACCTAACTTGCGTTATCCTCTAAAATTTTGATCGAAACCAGGTTTACTCGACTGTTTCAGTGTGGTACCACATTACTACGTGATCCAAACCAGAAAAAACCCAGGATCCGTTCAACAAGTATGTGAAGAATGCGAATGTATGAGTCTGATGAGTGAAAATCCCAGACCTAACCTAGACCTAACATGCGTTATCCTCTAAAATATTGATCCAAACCAGGTTTAATGGACTGTTTCAGTGTGGTACCACACTACTACAAGATCCAAACCCGAAAAAACCCAGGATCTGTTCAACAAGTATGTGAAGAATGCGAAAGTATGAGTCTGAAGAGTGAAAATCCCAGGGCTAACCTAGACCTAACATGCGTTGTCCTCTAAGATATTGACGGAAACCAGGTTTAATTGACTGTTTCAGTGTTGTACTTCATTACTACGTGATGCAATCCAGAAAAAGCCCAGGATCTAGCCATCAAGTATGAGAAATATGCGAAAGAATGAGCCTGATGAGAGCAAATCCCAGACCTAACCTAGACCTAACATGAATTATTCTCTAAAATATTGATCGAAACCAGGTTTAATTGCCTGTTTCAGTGTGGTCCCACATTACTACGTGATCCAAACCAGAAAAAACCCAGGATCCGTTCAACAAGTATGAGAAATATGCGAAAGAATGAGCCTGATGAGAGCAAATCCCAGACCTAACCTAGACCTAACATGAATTATTCTCTTAAATATTGATCGAAACCTGGTTTAATCGACTGTTTCAGTGTGGTACCACACTACTTCGTGATCCAAACCAGAAAAAACCGAGGATCTGTTCAACAAGTATGTGAAAAACGCGAAAGTATGAGCCTGATGAGGGCATATCCCAGACCTATCCCAGACCTAACTTGCGTTATCCTCTAAAATATTGATCGAAACCAGGTTTAATCGACTGTTTCAGTGTGGTACCACATTACTACGTGATCCAAACCAGAAAAAACCCAGGATCAGTTCAACAAGTATGTGAAGAATGCGAAAGTATGAGTCTGATGAGTGAAAATCCCAGGGCTAACCTAGACCTAACATGCGTTATCCTCTAAAATATTGATCCAAACCAGGTTTAATGGACTGTTTCAGTGTGGCACCACATTACTACGTCATCCAAACCAGAAAAAACCCATGATCTGTTCAACAAGTATGTGAAAAACGCGAAAGTATGAGCCTGATGAGGGCAAATCCCAGACCAAACCTAGAGCTAACATGAATTATTCTCTAAAATATTGATCGAAACCAGGTTTAATTGACTGTTTCAGTGTGGTCCCACATTACTACGTGATCCAAACCAGAAAAAAACCAGGATCAGTTCAACAAGTATGTGAAGAATGCGAAAGTATGAGTCTGATGAGTGAAAATCCCAGGGCTAACCTAGACCTAACATGCGTTATCCTCTAAAATATTGATCGAAACCAGGTTTAATTGACTGTTTCAGTGTTGTACATCATTACCACGTGATGCAATCCAGAAAAAGCCCAGGATCTAGCCATCAAGTATGAGAAATATGCGAAAGAATGAGCCTGATGAGAGCAAATCCCAGACCTAACCTAGACCTAACATGCGTTATCCTCAAAAATATTGACCGAAACCTGGTTTAATCGACTGTTTCAGTGTGGTACCACATTACTATGTGATCCAAACCAGAAAATAACCCAGGATCTGTTCAACGAGTATGTGAAAAACGCGAAAGTATGAGCCTGATGAGGGCGAATCCCAGACCTATCCCAGACCTAACTTGCGTTATCCTCTATAATATTGATCGAAACCAGATTTAATTGACTGTTTCAGTGTTGTACTTCATTACTACGTGATGCAATCCAGAAATAGCCCAGGATCTAGCCATCAAGTATGAGAAATATGCGAAAGAATGAGCCTGATGAGAGCAAATCCCAGACCTAACCTAGAACTAACATGAATTATTCTCTAAAATATTGATCGAAACCAGGTTTAATTGACTGTTTCAGTGTGGTCCCACATTACTACGTGATCCAAACCAGAAAAAACCCAGGATCAGTTCAACAAGTATGTGAAGAATGCGAAAGTATGAGTCTGATGAGTGAAAATCCCAGGGCTAACCTAGGCCTAACATGCGTTATCCTCTAAAATATTGATCGAAACCAGGTTTAATTGACTGTTTCAGTGTTGTACTTCATTACTACGTGATGCAATCCAGAAAAAGCCAAGGATCTAGCCATCAAGAATGAGAAATATGCGAAAGAATGAGCCTGATGAGAGCAAATCCCAGACCTAACCTAGACCTAACATGCGTTATCCTCAAAAATATTGACCGAAACCTGGTTTAATCGACTGTTTCAGTGTGGTACCACATTACTATGTGATCCAAACCAGAAAATAACCCAGGATCTGTTCAACGAGTATGTGAAAAACGCGGAAGTATGAGCCTGATGAGGGCGAATCCCAGACCTACCCCAGACCTAACTTGCGTTATCCTCTAAAATATTGATCGAAACCAGGTTTAATTGACTGTTTCAGCGTGGTACCACATTACTACGTGATACTATCCAGAAACAGCCCAGGATCTAGCCATGAAGTATGAGAAATATGCGAAAGTATGAGCCTGATGAGGGCAAATCCTAGACCTAACCCAAACCTAACATGCGTTATCCTCTAAAATATTGATCCAAACCAGGTTTAATGGACTGCTTCAGTGTGGTACCACTTTACTACGTGATCCAAAGCAGAAAAAACCCTCGATCAGGCCAACATGTATGTTAAAACTGCGAAAGTATGACCCTGACGAGGGCAAATCCCAGGCCTAACCTAGACCTAACATGAATTATTCTCTAAAATATTGATCGAAACCAGGTTTAATTGACTGTTTCAGTGTGGTCCCACATTACTACGTGATCCAAACCAGAAAAAACCCAGGATCCGTTCAACAAGTATGTGAAGAATGCGAAAGTATGAGCCTGATGAGTGAAAATCCCAGGCCTAACCTAGACCTAACATGCGTTATCCTCAAAAATATTGATCGAAACATGGTTTAATCGACTGTTTCAGTGTGGTACCACATTACTATGTGGTCCAAACCAGAAAATAACCCAGGATCTGTTCAACGAGTATGTGAAGTGTGCGAAAGTATGAGTCTGATGAGGTCAAATCCCAGACCAATCCCAGACTTAACTTGCGTTATCCTCTAAGATATTGATCGAAACCAGGTTTTATCGACTGTTTCAGTGTGGTACCACATTACCACGTGATCCAAACCCGCAAAAGCCCAGGATCCGTTCAACAAGTATGTGAAGAATGCGAAAGTATGAGTCTGATGAGTGAAAATCCCCGACCTAACCTAGACCTAACATGCGTTATCCTCTAAAATATTCATCCAAACCAGGTTTAATGGACTGTTTCAGTGTGGTACCACACTACTACGTGATCCAAACCAGAAAAAACCCAGGATCTGTTCAACAAGTATGTGAAAAACGCGAAAGTATGAGCCTGATGAGGGCGAATCCCAGACCTATGCCAGACCTAACTTGCGTTATCCTCTAAAATATTGATCGAAACCAGGTCTAATTGACTGTTTGAGCGTGGTACCACATTACTACGTGATACAATCCAGAAACAGCCCAGGATCTAGCCATGAAGTATGAGAAATATGCGAAAGTATGAGCCTGATGGGGGCAAATCTTAGACCTAACCCAGACCTAACATGCGTTATCCTCTAAAATATTTATCAAGATCAGGTTTAATTGAATGTTTCAGTGTGGTACCACATTACTACGTGAACCAAACCAGAAAAAACCCAGGATCCGTTCAACAAGTATGTGAAGAATGCGAAAGTATGAGCCTGATGAGTGAAAATCCCCGGCCTAACCTAGACCTAACATGCGTTATCCTCAAAAATATTGATCCAATCCAGGTTTAATGGACTGTTTCAGTGTGGTACCACTTTACTACGTGATCCAAAGCTGAAAAAACCCTCGATCAGGTCAACATGTATGTTAAAACTGCGAAAGTATGACCCCGATGAGAGCAAACCCCAGGCCTAACCTAGACCTAACATGCGTTGTCCTCTAAAATATTGATGGAAACCAGGTTTAATTGTCTGTTTCAGTGTTGTACTTCATTACTACGTGATGCGATCCAGAGAAAGCCCAGGATCCAGCCATGAAGTATGAGAAATATGCGAAAGTATGAGCCTGATGAGGGCAAATCCTAGACCTAACCCAGACCTAACATGCGTTATCCTCTAAAATATTTATCAAGACCAGGTTTAATTGATTGTTTCAGTGTGGTACCACGTGACCCAACCCAGAAAAAACCCATGATCTGTTCAACAAGTATGTGAAAAACGCGAAAGTATGAGCCTGATGAGGGCAAATCTTAGAACTAACCCAGACCTAAGATGCGTTATCCTCTAAAATATTTATCCAGACCAGGTTTAATTGACCGTTTCAGTGTGGTACCACATTACTACGTGATCCAAACCAGAAAAAACTCAGGATCCGTTCAACAAGTATGTGAAGAATGCGAAAGTATGAGCCTGATGAGTGAAAATCCCAGGCCTAACCTAGACCTAACATGCGTTATCCTCAAAAATATTGATCGAAACATGGTTTAATCGACTGTTTCAGTGTGGTACCACATTACTATGTGGTCCAAACCAGAAAATAACCCAGGATCTGTTCAACGAGTATGTGAAGTGTGCGAAAGTATGAGTCTGATGAGGTCAAATCCCAGACCAATCCCAGACCTAACTTGCGTTGTCCTCTAAGATATTGATGGAAACCAGGTTTAATTGACTGTTTCAGTGTTGAACTTCATTACTACGTGATGCAATCCAGAAAAAGCCCAGGATCTAGCCATCAAGTATGAGAAATATGCGGAAGAATGAGCCTGATGAGAGCAAATCCCAGACCTAACCTAGACCTAACATGAATTATTCTGTAAAATATTGATCAAAACCAGGTTTAATTGACTGTTTCAGTGTGGTACCACATTACTACGTGATCCAAACCAGAAAAAACCCTCGATCAGGTCAACAAGTATGTGAAAAACGCGAAAGTATGACCCTGATGAGGGCAAATCCCAGGCCTAACCTAGACCTAACATGCGTTATCCTCTAAAATATTGGTCGAAACCTGGTTTAATCGACTGTTTCAGTGTGGTACCACATTACTATGCGATCCAAACCAGAAACTAACCCAGGATCTGTCAAACGAGTATGTGAAGTGTGCGAAAGTATGAGCCTGATGAGAGCAAATCCCAGACCTAACCTAGACCTAACATGAATTATTCTCTAAAATATTGATCAAAACCAGGTTTAATTGACTGTTTCAGTGTGGTACCACGTTACTACGTGATCCAAACCAGAAAAAGCCCAGGATCAGTTCAACAAGTATGTGACAAACGCGAAAGTATGAGTCTGATGAGGGCGAATCCCAGACCTATGCCAGACCTAACTTGCGTTATCCTCTAAAATATTGATCGAAACCAGGTCTAATTGACTGTTTGAGCGTGGTACCACATTACTACGTGATACAATCCAGAAACAGCCCAGGATCTAGCCATGAAGTATGAGAAATATGCGAAAGTATGAGCCTGATGAGGGCAAATCTTAGACCTAACCCAGACCTAACATGCGTTATCCTCTAAAATATTTATCAAGATCAGGTTTAATTGAATGTTTCAGTGTGGTACCACATTACTACGTGAACCAAACCACAAAAAACCCAGGATCCGTTCAACAAGTATGTGAAGAATGCGAAAGTATGAGTCTGATGAGTGAAAATCCCAGGGCTAACCTAGACCTAACATGCGTTATCCTCTAAAATATTGATTCAAACCAGGTTTAATGGACTGTTTCAGTGTGGTACCACTTTACTACGTGATCCAAAGCAGAAAAAACCCTCGATCAGGTCAACATGTATGTTAAAACTGCGAAAGTATGACCCTGATGAGGGCAAATCCCTGGCCTAACCTAGACCTAACATGCGTTGTCCTCTAAAATATTGATGGAAACCAGGTTTAATTGACTGTTTCAGTGTTGTACTTCATTACTACGTGATGCTATCCAGAAAAAGCCCAGGATCTAGCCATCAAGTATGAGAAATATGCGAAAGAATGAGCCTGATGAGAGCAAATCCCAGACCTAACCTAGACCTAACATGAATTATTCTGTAAAATATTGATCAAAACCAGGTTTAATTGACTGTTTCAGTGTGGTACCACATTACTACGTGATCCAATCCAGAAATAGCCCAGGATCCAGCCATGAAGTATGAGAAATATGCGAAAGTATGAGTCTGATGAGGTCAAATCCCAGACCTATCCCAGACTTAACTTGCGTTATCCTCTAAAATATTGATCGAAACCAGGTTTAATCGACTGTTTCAGCGTGGTACCACATTGCTATGTGATACAATCCAGAAACATCCCAGGACCTAGCCATGAAGTATGAGAAATATGCGAAAGTATGAGCCTGATGAGTGAAAATCCCCGGCCTAACCTAGACCTAACATGCGTTATCCTCAAAAATATTGATCCAATCCAGGTTTAATGGACTGTTTCAGTGTGGTACCACTTTACTACGTGATCCAAAGCAGAAAAACCCTCGATCAGGTCAACATGTATGTTAAAACTGCGAAAGTATGACCCCGATGAGAGCAAACCCCAGGCCTAACCTAGACCTAACATGCGTTGTCCTCTAAAATATTGATGGAAACCAGGTTTAATTGACTGTTTCAGTGTTGTACTTCATTACTACGTGATGCGATCCAGAGAAAGCCCAGGATCCAGCCATGAAGTATGAGAAATATGCGAAAGTATGAGCCTGATGAGGGCAAATCATAGAACTAACCCAGACCTAAGATGCGTTATCCTCTAAAATATTTATCCAGACCAGGTTTAATTGACCGTTTCAGTGTGGTACCACATTACTACGTGATCCAAACCAGAAAAAACTCAGGATCCGTTCAACAAGTATGTGAAGAATGCGAAAGTATGAGCCTGATGAGTGAAAATCCCAGGCCTAACCTAGACCTAACATGCGTTATCCTCAAAAATATTGATCGAAACATGGTTTAATCGACTGTTTCAGTGTGGTACCACATTACTATGTGGTCCAAACCAGAAAATAACCCAGGATCTGTTCAACGAGTATGTGAAGTGTGCGAAAGTATGAGTCTGATGAGGTCAAATCCCAGACCAATCCCAGACCTAACTTGCGTTGTCCTCTAAGATATTGATGGAAACCAGGTTTAATTGACTGTTTCAGTGTTGCACTTCATTACTACGTGATGCAATCCAGAAAAAGCCCAGGATCTAGCCATCAGGTATGAGAAATATGCGAAAGAATGAGCCTGATGAGAGCAAATCCCAGACCTAACCTAGACCTAACATGAATTATTCTCTAAAATATTGATCGAAACCAGGTTTAATTGACTGTTTCAGTGTGGTCCCACATTACTACGTGATCCAAACCAGAAAAAACCCAGGATCCGTTCAACAAGCATGTGAAGAATGCGAAAGTATGAGCCTGATGAGTGAAAATCCCAGGCCTAACCTAGACCTAACATGCGTTATCCTCAAAAATATTGATCGAAACATGGTTTAATCGACTGTTTCAGTGTGGTACCACATTACTATGTGGTCCAAACCAGAAAATAACCCAGGATCTGTTCAACGAGTATGTGAAGTGTGCGAAAGTATGAGTCTGATGAGGTCAAATCCCAGACCAATCCCAGACTTAACTTGCGTTATCCTCTAAAATATTGATCGAAACCAGGTTTTATCGACTGTTTCAGTGTGGTACCACATTACCACGTGATCCAAACCCGCAAAAGCCCAGGATCCGTTCAACAAGTATGTGAAGAATGCGAAAGTATGAGTCTGATGAGTGAAAATCCCCGACCTAACCTAGACCTAACATGCGTTATCCTCTAAAATATTGATCCAAACCAGGTTTAATGGACAGTTTCAGTGTGGTACCACACTACTACGTGATCCAAACCAGAAAAAACCCAGGATCTGTTCAACAAGTATGTGAAAAACGCGAAAGTATGAGCCTGATGAGGGCAAGTTCCAGACCTATCCCAGACCTAACTTGCGTTGTCCTCTAAGGTATTGATGGAAACCAGGTTTAATTGACTGTTTCAGTGTTGCATTTCATTACTACGTGATGCAATCCAGAAAAAGCCCAGGATCTAGCCATCAAGTATGAGAAATATGCGGAAGAATGAGCCTGATGAGAGCAAATCCCAGACCTAACCTAGACCTAACATGAATTATTCTGTAAAATATTGATCAAAACCAGGTTTAATTGACTGTTTCAGTGTGGTACCACATTACTACGTGATCCAAACCAGAAAAAACCCTCGATCAGGTCAACAAGTATGTGAAAAACGCGAAAGTATGACCCTGATGGGGGCAAATCCCAGGCCTAACCTAGACCTAACATGCGTTATCCTCTAAAATATTGGTCGAAACCTGGTTTAATCGACTGTTTCAGTGTGGTACCACTTTACTACGTGATCCAAAGCAGAAAAAACCCTCGATCAGGTCAACATGTATGTTAAAACAGCGAAAGTATGACCCCGATGAGAGCAAACCCCAGGCCTAACCTAGACCTAGCATGCGTTGTCCTCTAAAATATTGATGGAAACCAGGTTTAATTGACTGTTTCAGTGTTGTACTTCATTACTACGTGATCCAAACCAGAAAAAGCCCAGGATCCAGCCATGAAGTATGTGAAAAACGCGAAAGTATGAGCCTGATGAGGGCAAATCCCAGACCTATCCCAGACCTAACTTGCGTTATCCTCTAAAATATTGATCGAAACCAGGTTTAATCGACTGTTTCAGTGTGGTACCACATTACTACGTGATCCAAACCAGTAAAAACCCAGGATCAGTTCAACAAGTATGTGAAGAATGCGAAAGTATGAGTCTGATGAGTGAAAATCCCAGGGCTAACCTAGACCTAACATGCGTTATCCTCTAAAATATTGATGCAAACCAGGTTTAATGGACTGTTTCAGTGTGGTACCACACTACTACGTGATACAAACCAGAAAAAACCCAGGATCTGTTCAACAAGTATGTGAAAAACGCGAAAGTATGAGCCTGATGAGGGCAAATCCCAGACCTATCCCAGACCTAACTTGCGTTGTCCTCTAAGATATTGATGGAAACCAGGTTTAATTGACTGTTTCAGTGTTGTACTTCATTACTACGTGATGCAATCCAGAAAAAGCCCAGGATCCAGCCATGAAGTACGAGAAATACTCGAAAGTATGAGCCTGATGAGGGCAACTCCTAGACCTAACCCAGACCTAAGATGCGTTATCCTCTAAAATATTTATCAAGATCAGGTTTAATTGATTGTTTCAGTGTGGTACCACATTACTACGTGATCCACACCAGAAAAAACCCAAGATCCGTTCAACAAGTATGTGAAGAATGCGAAGGTTTGAGTCTGATGAGTGAGAATCCCAGGCCTAACCTAGATCTATCATGCGTTATCCTCAATGATATTGATGGAAACCCGGTTTAATTTAGTGTTTCAGTGTTGTACTTCATTACTACGTGATGCAATCCAGAGAAAGCTCAGGATCTAGCCATCTAGTATGAGAAATATGCGAAAGTATGAGCCTGATGAGGGCAAATCTTAGAACTAACCCAGACCTAAAATGCGTTATCCTCTAAAATATTTATCCAGACCAGGTTTAATTGACTGTTTCAGTGTGGTCCGACATTACTACGTGATCCAAACCAGAAAAAAACCCAGAACCCGTTCAACAAGTATGTGAAGAATGCGAAAGTATGAGTCTGATGAGTGAGAATCCCAGTCCTAACCTAGATCTAACATGCGTTTTCCTCAATAATATTGATGGAAACCAGGTTTAATTGAGTGTTTCAGTGTTGTACTTCATTACTACGTGATGCAATCCAGAAAAAGCTCAGGATCTAGTCATCTAGTATGTGAAATATGCGAAAGTATGAGTCTGATGAGGTCAAATCCCAGACCTATCCCAGACCTAACTTGCGTTATCCTCTAAAATATTGATCGAAACCAGGTTTAATCGACTGTTTCAGTGTGGTACCACATTACTACGTGATCCAAACCAGAAAAAACCCAGGATCAGTTCAACAAGTATGTGAAGAATGCGAAAGTATTAGTCTGATGAGGGTAAATCCCAGACTTATCCCAGACCTAACATGCGTTATCCTCTAAAATATTGATCGAAACCAGGTTTAATCGACTGTTTCAGTGTTGTACTTCATTACTACGTGATGCAATCCAGAGAAAGCCCAGGATCCAGCCATGAAGTATGAGAAATATGCGAAAGTATGAGTCTGATGAGTGAGAATCCTAGGACTAACCTAGATCTAACATGCGTTATCCTCAATAATATTGATGGAAACCAGGTTTAATTGAGTGTTTCAGTGTTGTACTTCATTGCTACGTGATGCAATCCAGAAAAAGCTCAGGATCTAGCCATCTAGTATGAGAAATATGCGAAAGTATGAGCCTGATGAGGGCAAATCGTAGACCTAACCCAGACCTAACATGCGTTATCCTCTAATATATTGATCGCAACCAGGCTTAATGGACTGTTTCAGTGTGGTACCACGCTACTACGTGTTCCAAACCAGAAAAAACCCAGGATCTGTTCAACAAGTATGTGAAAAACGCGAAAGTATGAGTCTGATGAGGTCAAATCCCAGACCTATCCCAGACTTAACTTGCGTTATCCTCTAAAATATTGATCGAAACCAGGTTTAATCGACTGTTTCAGCGTGGTACCACATTACTATGTGACACAATCCAGAAACAGCCCAGGATCTAGCCATCAAGTATGAGAAATATGCGAAAGAATGAGCCTGATGAGAGCAAATCCCAGACCTAACCTAGACCTAACATGCGTTATCCTCAAAAATATTGATCCAAACCAGGTTTAATGGACTGTTTCAGTGTGGTACCACATTACTACGTGATCAAAAGCAGAAAAAACCCTCGATCAGGTCAACATGTATGTTAAAACTGCGAAAGTATGACCCTGATGAGAGCAAATCCCAGGCTTAACCTAGACCTAACATGCGTTGTCCTCTAAAATATTGATGGAAACCAGGTTTAATTGACTGTTTCAGTGTTGTACTTCATTACTACGTGATGCAATCCAGAGAAAGCCCAGGATCCAGCCATGAAGTATGAGAAATATGCGAAAGTATGAGTCTGATGAGTGAGAATCCTAGGACTAACCTAGATCTAACATGCGTTATCCTCAATAATATTGATGGAAACCAGGTTTAATTGAGTGTTTCAGTGTTGTACTTCATTGCTACGTGATGCAATCCAGAAAAAGCTCAGGATCTAGCCATCTAGTATGAGAAATATGCGAAAGTATGAGCCTGATGAGGGCAAATCTTAGAACTAACCCATACCTAAGATGCGTTATCCTCTAAAATATTTATCCAGACCAGGTTTAATTGACTGTTTCAGTGTGGTCCGACATTACTACGTGATCCAAACCAGAAAAAACCCAGAATCCGTTCAACAAGTATGTGAAGAATGCGAAAGTATGAGTCTGATGAGTGAGAATCCCAGGCCTAACCTAGATCTAACATGCGTTATCCTCAATAATATTGATGGAAACCAGGTTTAATTGAGTGTTTCAGTGTTGTACTTCATTACTACGTGATGCAATCCAGAAAAAGCTCAGGATCTAGCCATCTAGTATGAGAAATATGCGAAAGTATGAGTCTGATGAGGTCAAAACCCAGACCTATCCCAGACCTAACTTGCGTTATCCTCTAAAATATTGATCGAAACCAGGTTTAATCGACTGTTTCAGTGTGGTACCACATTACTACGTGATCCAAACCAGTAAAAACCCAGGATCAGTTCAACAAGTATGTGAAGAATGCGAAAGTAATAGTCTGATGAGTGAAAATCCCAGGGCTAACCTAGACCTAACATGCGTTATCCTCTAAAATATTGATGCAAACCAGGTTTAATGGACTGTTTCAGTGTGGTGCCACACTACTACGTGATACAAACCAGAAAAAACCCAGGATCTGTTCAACAAGTATGTGAAAAACGCGAAAGTATGAGCCTGATGAGGGCAAATCCCAGACCTATCCCAGACCTAACTTGCGTTGTCCTCAAAAATATTGATCGAAACCAGGTTTAATTGACTGTTTCAGTGTGGTCCCACATTACTACGTGATCCAAACCAGAAAAAATCCAGGATCCGTTCAACAAGTATGTGAAGAATGCGAAAGTATGAGTCTGTTGAGTGAAAATCCCCGGCCTAACCTAGACCTAACATGCGTTATCCTCAAAAATATTGATCGAAACCTGGTTTAATCGACTGTTTCAGTGTGGTACCACATTACTACGTGACCCAAACCAGAAAAAACCCAGAATCTGTTCAACAAGTATGTGAAAAACGCGTAAGTATGAACCTGATGAGGGCAAATCCCAGACCTATCCCAGACTAAACTTGCGTTATCCTCTAAAATATTGATCGAAACCTGGTTTAATCGACTGTTTCAGTGTGGTACCACATTACTACGTGACCCAAACCAGAAAAAACCCAGAATCTGTTCAACAAGTATGTGAAAAACGCGTAAGTATGAGCCTGATGAGGGCAAATCCCAGACCTATCCCAGACCAAACTTGCGTTATCCTCTAAAATATTGATCGAAACCAGGTTTAATTGACTGTTTCAGCGTGGTACCGCATTACTACGTGATACAATCCAGAAACAGCCCAGGATCTAGCCATGAAGTATGAGAAATATGCGAAAGTATGAGCCTGATGAGGGCAAATCCTAGACCTAACCCAGACCTAACATGCGTTGTCCTCTAAAATATTTATCAAGACCAGATTTAATTGATTGTTTCAGTGTGGTCCCACATTACTACGTGATGCAATCCAGAAAAAGCCCAGGATCAAGCCATCATGTATGAGAAATATGCGAAAGAATGAGCCTGATGAGAGCAAATCCCAGACCTAACCTAGACCTAACATGCGTTATCCTCTAAAATATTGATTCAAACCAAGTTTAATGGACTGCTTCAGTGTGGTACCACTTTACTACGTGATGCAAAGCAGAAAAAACCCTCGATCAGGTCAACATGTATGTTAAAACTACGAAAGTATGATCCTGATGAGGGCAAATCCCAGGCCTATCCCAGACCTAACATGCGTTGTCCTCTAAAATATTGATTCAAACCAGGTTTAATTGACTGTTTCAGTGTGGTACCACATTACTACGTGATGCAATCCAGAAAAACTCCAGGATCTAGCCATCGAGTATGAGAAATATGCGAAAGAATGTGCCTGACGAGAGCAAATCCCAGACCTAACCTAGACCTAACATGAATTATTCTCTAAAATATTTATCAAGACCAGGTTTCATTGATTGTTTCAGTGTGGTCCCACATTACTACGTGATGCAAATCAGAAAAAACCCAGGATCCGTTCAACAAGTATGTGAAAAACGCGAAAGTATGAGCCTGATGAGGGCAAATCCCAGGCCTAACCTAGACCTAACATGCGTGGTCCTCTAAAATATTGATGGAAACCAGGTTTAATTGTCTGTTTCAGTGTTGTACTTCCTTACTACGTGATGCAATCCAGAAAAAGCCCAGGATCTATCCATCAAGTATGAGAAATATGCGAAAGAATGAGCCTGATGAGAGCAAATCCCAGACCTAACCTAGACCTAACATGGATTATTCTCTAAAATATTGATCAAAACCAGGTTTAATTGACTGTTTCAGTGTGGTACCACATTACTACGTGATCCAATCCAGAAATAGCCCAGGATCCAGCCATGAAGTATGAGAAATATGCGAAAGTATGAGCCTGATGGGGGCAAATCCTAGACCTAACCCTAACCTAACATGCGTTATCCTCTAAAATATTTATCAAGACCAGGTTTAATTGAATGTTTCAGTGTGGTACCACATTACTACGTGAACCAAACTAGAAAAAACCCAGGAGCCGTTCAACAACTATGTGAAGAATGCGAAAGTGTGAGTCTGATGAGTGAATATCCCCGGCCTAATCTAGACCTAACATGCGTTATCCCCAAAAATATTGATCGAAACCAGGTTTAATCGACTGTTTCAGTGTGGTACCACATTACTACGTGATCCAAACCAGAAAAAACCCCAGGATCTTTTCAACAAGTATGTGAAGAATGCGAAAGTATGAGTATGATGAGGGCAAATCCCAGACCTAAACTAGACATAACTTTCGTTATCCTCTAAAATATTGATCGAAACCAGGTTTAATTGACTGTTTTAGCGTGGTACCACTTTTCTACGTGATCCAAAGCAGAGAAAACCCTCGATCAGGTCAACATGCATGTTAAAACTGCGGAAGTATGAGCCTGATGTGGGCAAATCCCAGACCTATCCCAGACCTAACATGCGTTATCCTCAAAAATATTAATCGAAACCAGGCTTAATCGACTGTTTCAGTGTGGTACTACATTACTACGTGATCCAAACCAGAAAAAAACCCAGGATCTTGTCAACGAGTATGTGAAGTGTGCGAAAGTATGAGTCTGATGAGGGCTAATCCCAGACCTATCCCAGACCTAACTTGCGTTATCCTCTAAAATAGTGATCGAAACCAGGTTTGATTGACTGTTTTAGTTGTGGTACCACTTTACTACGTGATCCAAAGCAGAAAAAACCCTCGATCAGGTCAACATGCATGTTAAAACTGCGGAAGTATGAGCCTGATGAGGGCAAATCCCAGACCTATCCCAGACCTAACATGCGTTATCCTCTAAGATATTGATGGAAACCAGGTTTAATTGACTGTTTCAGTGTTGCACTTCATTACTACGTGATGCAATCCAGAAAAAGCCCAGGATCTGGCCATCAAGTATGAGAAATATGCGAAAGAATGAGCCTGATGAGAGCAAATCCCAGACCTAACCTAGACCTAACATGAATTATTCTCTAAAATATTGATCGAAACCAGGTTTAATTGACTGTTTCAGTGTGGTCCCACATTACTACGTGATCCAAACCAGAAAAAACCCAGGATCCGTTCAACAAGCATGTGAAGAATGCGAAAGTATGAGCCTGATGAGTGAAAATCCCAGGCCTAACCTAGACCTAACATGCGTTATCCTCAAAAATATTGATCGAAACATGGTTTAATCGACTGTTTCAGTGTGGTACCACATTACTATGTGGTCCAAACCAGAAAATAACCCAAGATCTGTTCAACGAGTATGTGAAGTGTGCGAAAGTATGAGTCTGATGAGGTCAAATCCCAGACCAATCCCAGACTTAACTTGCGTTATCCTCTAAAATATTGATCGAAACCAGGTTTTATCGACTGTTTCAGTGTGGTACCACATTACCACGTGATCCAAACCCGCAAAAGCCCAGGATCCGTTCAACAAGTATGTGAAGAATGCGAAAGTATGAGTCTGATGAGTGAAAATCCCCGACCTAACCTAGACCTAACATGCGTTATCCTCTAAAATATTGATCCAAACCAGGTTTAATGGACAGTTTCAGTGTGGTACCACACTACTACGTGATCCAAACCAGAAAAAACCCAGGATCTGTTCAACAAGTATGTGAAAAACGCGAAAGTATGAGCCTGATGAGGGCAAGTTCCAGACCTATCCCAGACCTAACTTGCGTTGTCCTCTAAGGTATTGATGGAAACCAGGTTTAATTGACTGTTTCAGTGTTGCACTTCATTACTACGTGATGCAATCCAGAAAAAGCCCAGGATCTAGCCATCAAGTATGAGAAATATGCGGAAGAATGAGCCTGATGAGAGCAAATCCCAGACCTAACCTAGACCTAACATGAATTATTCTGTAAAATATTGATCAAAACCAGGTTTAATTGACTGTTTCAGTGTGGTACCACATTACTACGTGATCCAAACCAGAAAAAACCCTCGATCAGGTCAACAAGTATGTGAAAAACGCGAAAGTATGACCCTGATGGGGGCAAATCCCAGGCCTAACCTAGACCTAACATGCGTTATCCTCTAAAATATTGGTCGAAACCTGGTTTAATCGACTGTTTCAGTGTGGTACCACTTTACTACGTGATCCAAAGCAGAAAAAACCCTCGATCAGGTCAACATGTATGTTAAAACTGCGAAAGTATGACCCCGATGAGAGCAAACCCCAGGCCTAACCTAGACCTAGCATGCGTTGTCCTCTAAAATATTGATGGAAACCAGGTTTAATTGACTGTTTCAGTGTTGTACTTCATTACTACGTGATGCGATCCAGAGAAAGCCCAGGATCCAGCCATGAAGTATGTGAAAAACGCGAAAGTATGAGCCTGATGAGGGCAAATCCCAGACCTATCCCAGACCTAACTTGCGTTATCCTCTAAAATATTGATCGAAACCAGGTTTAATCGACTGTTTCAGTGTGGTACCACATTACTACGTGATCCAAACCAGTAAAAACCCAGGATCAGTTCAACAAGTATGTGAAGAATGCGAAAGTATGAGTCTGATGAGTGAAAATCCCAGGGCTAACCTAGACCTAACATGCGTTATCCTCTAAAATATTGATGCAAACCAGGTTTAATGGACTGTTTCAGTGTGGTACCACACTACTACGTGATACAAACCAGAAAAAACCCAGGATCTGTTCAACAAGTATGTGAAAAACGCGAAAGTATGAGCCTGATGAGGGCAAATCCCAGACCTATCCCAGACCTAACTTGCGTTGTCCTCTAAGATATTGATGGAAACCAGGTTTAATTGACTGTTTCAGTGTTGTACTTCATTACTACGTGATGCAATCCAGAAAAAGCCCAGGATCTAGCCATGAAGTATGAGAAATATGCGAAAGTATGAGTCTGATGAGGTCAAATCCCAGACCAATCCCAGACTTATGTTGCGTTATCCTCTAAAGTACTGATCGAAACCAGGTTTAATCGACTGTTTCAGTGTGGTACCACATTACTACGTGATCCAAACCAGAAAAAACCCAGGATCCGTTCAACAAGTGTGTGAAGAATGCGAAAGTATGAGTCTGATGAGTGAAAATCCCAGACCTATCCCATGCCTAACTTGCGTTGTCCTCTAAGATATTGATGGAAACCAGGTTTAATTGACTGTTTCAGTGTTGCACTTCATTACTACGTGATGCAATCCAGAAAAAGCCCAGGATCTAGCCGTCATGTATGAGAAATATGCGAAAGAATGAGCCTGATGAGAGCAAATCCCAGACCTAACCTAGACCTAACATGAATTATTCTCTAAAATATTGATCGAAACCAGGTTTAATTGACTGTTTCAGTGTGGTCCCACATTACTATGTGACACAATCCAGAAACAGCCCAGGACCTAGTCATGAAGTATGAGAAATATGCGAAAGTATGAGCCTGATGAGTGAAAATCCCCGGCCTAACCTAGACCTAACATGCGTTATCCTCAAAAATATTGATCCAAACCAGGTTTAATGGACTGTTTCAGTGTGGTACCACTTTACTACGTGATCCAAAGCAGAAAAAACCCTCGATCAGGTCAACATGTATGTTAAAACTGCGAAAGTATGACCCTGATGAGAGCAAATCCCAGGCCTAACCTAGACCTAACATGCGTTGTCCTCTAAAATATTGATGGAAACCAGGTTTAATTGACTGTTTCAGTGTTGTACTTCATTACTACGTGATGCAATCCAGAGAAAGCCCAGGATCCAGCCATGAAGTACGAGAAATACTCGAAAGTATGAGCCTGATGAGGGCAACTCCTAGACCTAACCCAGACCTAAGATGCGTTATCCTCTAAAATATTTATCAAGATCAGGTTTAATTGATTGTTTCAGTGTGGTACCACATTACTACGTGATCCACACCAGAAAAAACCCAAGATCCGTTCAACAAGTATGTGAAGAATGCGAAGGTTTGAGTCTGATGAGTGAGAATCCCAGGCCTAACCTAGATCTATCATGCGTTATCCTCAATGATATTGATGGAAACCCGGTTTAATTTAATGTTTCAGTGTTGTACTTCATTACTACGTGATGCAATCCAGAGAAAGCTCAGGATCTAGCCATCTAGTATGAGAAATATGCGAAAGTATGAGCCTGATGAGGGCAAATCTTAGAACTAACCCAGACCTAAGATGCGTTATCCTCTAAAATATTTATCCAGACCAGGTTTAATTGACTGTTTCAGTGTGGTCCGACATTACTACGTGATCCAAACCAGAAAAAAACCCAGAATCCGTTCAACAAGTATGTGAAGAATGCGAAAGTATGAGTCTGATGAGTGAGAATCCCAGTCCTAACCTAGATCTAACATGCGTTTTCCTCAATAATATTGATGGAAACCAGGTTTAATTGAGTGTTTCAGTGTTGTACTTCATTACTACGTGATGCAATCCAGAAAAAGCTCAGGATCTAGTCATCTAGTATGTGAAATATGCGAAAGTATGAGTCTGATGAGGTCAAATCCCAGACCTATCCCAGACCTAACTTGCGTTATCCTCTAAAATATTGATCGAAACCAGGTTTAATCGACTGTTTCAGTGTGGTACCACATTACTACGTGATCCAAACCAGAAAAAACCCAGGATCAGTTCAACAAGTATGTGAAGAATGCGAAAGTATTAGTCTGATGAGGGTAAATCCCAGACTTATCCCAGACCTAACATGTGTTATCCTCTAAAATATTGATCCAAACCAGGTTTAATGGACTGTTTCAGTGTGGTACCACTTTACTACGTGATCCAAAGCAGAAAAAACCCTCGATCAGGTCAACATGTATGTTAAAACTGCGAAAGTATGTCCGTGATGAGGGCAAATCCCAGGCCTAACCTAGACCTAACATGCGTTGTCCTCTAAAATATTGATGGAAACCAGGTTTAATTGACTGTTTCAGTGTTGTACTTCATTACTACGTGATGCAATCCAGAAAAAGCCCAGGATCTAGCCATCAAGTATGAGAAATATGTGAAAGAATGAGCCTGATGAGAGCAAATCCCAGACCTAACCTAGACCTAACATGAATTATTCTCTAAAATATTGATCAAAACCAGGTTTAATTGACTGTTTCAGTGTGGTACCACATTACTACGTGATCCAATCCAGAAATAGCCCAGGATCCAGCCATGAAGTATGAGAAATATGCGAAAGTATGAGCCTGATGAGGGCAAATCGTAGACCTAACCCAGACCTAACATGCGTTATCCTCTAATATATTGATCGCAACCAGGCTTAATGGACTGTTTCAGTGTGGTACCACACTACTACGTGTTCCAAACCAGAAAAAACCCAGGATCTGTTCAACAAGTATGTGAAAAACGCGAAAGTATGAGTCTGATGAGGTCAAATCCCAGACCTATCCCAGACTTAACTTGCGTTATCCTCTAAAATATTGATCGAAACCAGGTTTAATCGACTGTTTCAGCGTGGTACCACATTACTATGTGACACAATCCAGAAACAGCCCAGGATCTAGCCATCAAGTATGAGAAATATGCGAAAGAATGAGCCTGATGAGAGCAAATCCCAGACCTAACCTAGACCTAACATGCGTTATCCTCAAAAATATTGATCCAAACCAGGTTTAATGGACTGTTTCAGTGTGGTACCACATTACTACGTGATCAAAAGCAGAAAAAACCCTCGATCAGGTCAACATGTATGTCAAAACTGCGAAAGTATGACCCTGATGAGAGCAAATCCCAGGCTTAACCTAGACCTAACATGCGTTGTCCTCTAAAATATTGATGGAAACCAGGTTTAATTGACTGTTTCAGTGTTGTACTTCATTACTACGTGATGCAATCCAGAGAAAGCCCAGGATCCAGCCATGAAGTATGAGAAATATGCGAAAGTATGAGTCTGATGAGTGAGAATCCTAGGACTAACCTAGATCTAACATGCGTTATCCTCAATAATATTGATGGAAACCAGGTTTAATTGAGTGTTTCAGTGTTGTACTTCATTGCTACGTGATGCAATCCAGAAAAAGCTCAGGATCTAGCCATCTAGTATGAGAAATATGCGAAAGTATGAGCCTGATGAGGGCAAATCTTAGAACTAACCCATACCTAAGATGCGTTATCCTCTAAAATATTTATCCAGACCAGGTTTAATTGACTGTTTCAGTGTGGTCCGACATTACTACGTGATCCAAACCAGAAAAAACCCAGAATCCGTTCAACAAGTATGTGAAGAATGCGAAAGTATGAGTCTGATGAGTGAGAATCCCAGGCCTAACCTAGATCTAACATGCGTTATCCTCAATAATATTGATGGAAACCAGGTTTAATTGAGTGTTTCAGTGTTGTACTTCATTACTACGTGATGCAATCCAGAAAAAGCTCAGGATCTAGCCATCTAGTATGAGAAATATGCGAAAGTATGAGTCTGATGAGGTCAAAACCCAGACCTATCCCAGACCTAACTTGCGTTATCCTCTAAAATATTGATCGAAACCAGGTTTAATCGACTGTTTCAGTGTGGTACCACATTACTACGTGATCCAAACCAGTAAAAACCCAGGATCAGTTCAACAAGTATGTGAAGAATGCGAAAGTAATAGTCTGATGAGTGAAAATCCCAGGGCTAACCTAGACCTAACATGCGTTATCCTCTAAAATATTGATGCAAACCAGGTTTAATGGACTGTTTCAGTGTGGTGCCACACTACTACGTGATACAAACCAGAAAAAACCCAGGATCTGTTCAACAAGTATGTGAAAAACGCGAAAGTATGAGCCTGATGAGGGCAAATCCCAGACCTATCCCAGACCTAACTTGCGTTGTCCTCAAAAATATTGATCGAAACCAGGTTTAATTGACTGTTTCAGTGTGGTCCCACATTACTACGTGATCCAAACCAGAAAAAATCCAGGATCCGTTCAACAAGTATGTGAAGAATGCGAAAGTATGAGTCTGTTGAGTGAAAATCCCCGGCCTAACCTAGACCTAACATGCGTTATCCTCAAAGATATTGATCGAAACCTGGTTTAATCGACTGTTTCAGTGTGGTACCACATTACTACGTGACCCAAACCAGAAAAAACCCAGAATCTGTTCAACAAGTATGTGAAAAACGCGTAAGTATGAACCTGATGAGGGCAAATCCCAGACCTATCCCAGACTAAACTTGCGTTATCCTCTAAAATATTGATCGAAACCTGGTTTAATCGACTGTTTCAGTGTGGTACCACATTACTACGTGACCCAAACCAGAAAAAACCCAGAATCTGTTCAACAAGTATGTGAAAAACGCGTAAGTATGAGCCTGATGAGGGCAAATCCCAGACCTATCCCAGACCAAACTTGCGTTATCCTCTAAAATATTGATCGAAACCAGGTTTAATTGACTGTTTCAGCGTGGTACCGCATTACTACGTGATACAATCCAGAAACAGCCCAGGATCTAGCCATGAAGTATGAGAAATATGCGAAAGTATGAGCCTGATGAGGGCAAATCCTAGACCTAACCCAGACCTAACATGCGTTGTCCTCTAAAATATTTATCAAGACCAGATTTAATTGATTGTTTCAGTGTGGTCCCACATTACTACGTGATGCAATCCAGAAAAAGCCCAGGATCAAGCCATCATGTATGAGAAATATGCGAAAGAATGAGCCTGATGAGAGCAAATCCCAGACCTAACCTAGACCTAACATGCGTTATCCTCTAAAATATTGATTCAAACCAAGTTTAATGGACTGCTTCAGTGTGGTACCACTTTACTACGTGATGCAAAGCAGAAAAAACCCTCGATCAGGTCAACATGTATGTTAAAACTACGAAAGTATGATCCTGATGAGGGCAAATCCCAGGCCTATCCCAGACCTAACATGCGTTGTCCTCTAAAATATTGATTCAAACCAGGTTTAATTGACTGTTTCAGTGTGGTACCACATTACTACGTGATGCAATCCAGAAAAACTCCAGGATCTAGCCATCGAGTATGAGAAATATGCGAAAGAATGTGCCTGACGAGAGCAAATCCCAGACCTAACCTAGACCTAACATGAATTATTCTCTAAAATATTTATCAAGACCAGGTTTCATTGATTGTTTCAGTGTGGTCCCACATTACTACGTGATGCAAATCAGAAAAAACCCAGGATCCGTTCAACAAGTATGTGAAAAACGCGAAAGTATGAGCCTGATGAGGGCAAATCCCAGGCCTAACCTAGACCTAACATGCGTGGTCCTCTAAAATATTGATGGAAACCAGGTTTAATTGTCTGTTTCAGTGTTGTACTTCCTTACTACGTGATGCAATCCAGAAAAAGCCCAGGATCTATCCATCAAGTATGAGAAATATGCGAAAGAATGAGCCTGATGAGAGCAAATCCCAGACCTAACCTAGACCTAACATGGATTATTCTCTAAAATATTGATCAAAACCAGGTTTAATTGACTGTTTCAGTGTGGTACCACATTACTACGTGATCCAATCCAGAAATAGCCCAGGATCCAGCCATGAAGTATGAGAAATATGCGAAAGTATGAGCCTGATGGGGGCAAATCCTAGACCTAACCCTAACCTAACATGCGTTATCCTCTAAAATATTTATCAAGACCAGGTTTAATTGAATGTTTCAGTGTGGTACCACATTACTACGTGAACCAAACTAGAAAAAACCCAGGAGCCGTTCAACAACTATGTGAAGAATGCGAAAGTGTGAGTCTGATGAGTGAATATCCCCGGCCTAATCTAGACCTAACATGCGTTATCCCCAAAAATATTGATCGAAACCAGGTTTAATCGACTGTTTCAGTGTGGTACCACATTACTACGTGATCCAAACCAGAAAAAACCCCAGGATCTTTTCAACAAGTATGTGAAGAATGCGAAAGTATGAGTATGATGAGGGCAAATCCCAGACCTAAACTAGACATAACTTTCGTTATCCTCTAAAATATTGATCGAAACCAGGTTTAATTGACTGTTTTAGCGTGGTACCACTTTTCTACGTGATCCAAAGCAGAGAAAACCCTCGATCAGGTCAACATGCATGTTAAAACTGCGGAAGTATGAGCCTGATGTGGGCAAATCCCAGACCTATCCCAGACCTAACATGCGTTATCCTCAAAAATATTAATCGAAACCAGGCTTAATCGACTGTTTCAGTGTGGTACTACATTACTACGTGATCCAAACCAGAAAAAAACCCAGGATCTTGTCAACGAGTATGTGAAGTGTGCGAAAGTATGAGTCTGATGAGGGCTAATCCCAGACCTATCCCAGACCTAACTTGCGTTATCCTCTAAAATAGTGATCGAAACCAGGTTTGATTGACTGTTTTAGTTGTGGTACCACTTTACTACGTGATCCAAAGCAGAAAAAACCCTCGATCAGGTCAACATGCATGTTAAAACTGCGGAAGTATGAGCCTGATGAGGGCAAATCCCAGACCTATCCCAGACCTAACATGCGTTATCCTCTAAGATATTGATGGAAACCAGGTTTAATTGACTGTTTCAGTGTTGCACTTCATTACTACGTGATGCAATCCAGAAAAAGCCCAGGATCTAGCCATCAAGTATGAGAAATATGCGAAAGAATGAGCCTGATGAGAGCAAATCCCAGACCTAACCTAGACCTAACATGAATTATTCTCTAAAATATTGATCGAAACCAGGTTTAATTGACTGTTTCAGTGTGGTCCCACATTACTACGTGATCCAAACCAGAAAAAACCCAGGATCCGTTCAACAAGCATGTGAAGAATGCGAAAGTATGAGCCTGATGAGTGAAAATCCCAGGCCTAACCTAGACCTAACATGCGTTATCCTCAAAAATATTGATCGAAACATGGTTTAATCGACTGTTTCAGTGTGGTACCACATTACTATGTGGTCCAAACCAGAAAATAACCCAGGATCTGTTCAACGAGTATGTGAAGTGTGCGAAAGTATGAGTCTGATGAGGTCAAATCCCAGACCAATCCCAGACTTAACTTGCGTTATCCTCTAAAATATTGATCGAAACCAGGTTTTATCGACTGTTTCAGTGTGGTACCACATTACCACGTGATCCAAACCCGCAAAAGCCCAGGATCCGTTCAACAAGTATGTGAAGAATGCGAAAGTATGAGTCTGATGAGTGAAAATCCCCGACCTAACCTAGACCTAACATGCGTTATCCTCTAAAATATTGATCCAAACCAGGTTTAATGGACAGTTTCAGTGTGGTACCACACTACTACGTGATCCAAACCAGAAAAAACCCAGGATCTGTTCAACAAGTATGTGAAAAACGCGAAAGTATGAGCCTGATGAGGGCAAGTTCCAGACCTATCCCAGACCTAACTTGCGTTGTCCTCTAAGGTATTGATGGAAACCAGGTTTAATTGACTGTTTCAGTGTTGCACTTCATTACTACGTGATGCAATCCAGAAAAAGCCCAGGATCTAGCCATCAAGTATGAGAAATATGCGGAAGAATGAGCCTGATGAGAGCAAATCCCAGACCTAACCTAGACCTAACATGAATTATTCTGTAAAATATTGATCAAAACCAGGTTTAATTGACTGTTTCAGTGTGGTACCACATTACTACGTGATCCAAACCAGAAAAAACCCTCGATCAGGTCAACAAGTATGTGAAAATCGCGAAAGTATGACCCTGATGGGGGCAAATCCCAGGCCTAACCTAGACCTAACATGCGTTATCCTCTAAAATATTGGTCGAAACCTGGTTTAATCGACTGTTTCAGTGTGGTACCACTTTACTACGTGATCCAAAGCAGAAAAAACCCTCGATCAGGTCAACATGTATGTTAAAACTGCGAAAGTATGACCCCGATGAGAGCAAACCCCAGGCCTAACCTAGACCTAGCATGCGTTGTCCTCTAAAATATTGATGGAAACCAGGTTTAATTGACTGTTTCAGTGTTGTACTTCATTACTACGTGATGCGATCCAGAGAAAGCCCAGGATCCAGCCATGAAGTATGTGAAAAACGCGAAAGTATGAGCCTGATGAGGGCAAATCCCAGACCTATCCCAGACCTAACTTGCGTTATCCTCTAAAATATTGATCGAAACCAGGTTTAATCGACTGTTTCAGTGTGGTACCACATTACTACGTGATCCAAACCAGTAAAAACCCAGGATCAGTTCAACAAGTATGTGAAGAATGCGAAAGTATGAGTCTGATGAGTGAAAATCCCAGGGCTAACCTAGACCTAACATGCGTTATCCTCTAAAATATTGATGCAAACCAGGTTTAATGGACTGTTTCAGTGTGGTACCACACTACTACGTGATACAAACCAGAAAAAACCCAGGATCTGTTCAACAAGTATGTGAAAAACGCGAAAGTATGAGCCTGATGAGGGCAAATCCCAGACCTATCCCAGACCTAACTTGCGTTGTCCTCTAAGATATTGATGGAAACCAGGTTTAATTGACTGTTTCAGTGTTGTACTTCATTACTACGTGATGCAATCCAGAAAAAGCCCAGGATCTAGCCATGAAGTATGAGAAATATGCGAAAGTATGAGTCTGATGAGGTCAAATCCCAGACCAATCCCAGACTTATGTTGCGTTATCCTCTAAAGTACTGATCGAAACCAGGTTTAATCGACTGTTTCAGTGTGGTACCACATTACTACGTGATCCAAACCAGAAAAAACCCAGGATCCGTTCAACAAGTGTGTGAAGAATGCGAAAGTATGAGTCTGATGAGTGAAAATCCCAGACCTATCCCATGCCTAACTTGCGTTGTCCTCTAAGATATTGATGGAAACTAGGTTTAATTGACTGTTTCAGTGTTGCACTTCATTACTACGTGATGCAATCCAGAAAAAGCCCAGGATCTAGCCGTCATGTATGAGAAATATGCGAAAGAATGAGCCTGATGAGAGCAAATCCCAGACCTAACCTAGACCTAACATGAATTATTCTCTAAAATATTGATCGAAACCAGGTTTAATTGACTGTTTCAGTGTGGTCCCACATTACTATGTGACACAATCCAGAAACAGCCCAGGACCTAGTCATGAAGTATGAGAAATATGCGAAAGTATGAGCCTGATGAGTGAAAATCCCCGGCCTAACCTAGACCTAACATGCGTTATCCTCAAAAATATTGATCCAAACCAGGTTTAATGGACTGTTTCAGTGTGGTACCACTTTACTACGTGATCCAAAGCAGAAAAAACCCTCGATCAGGTCAACATGTATGTTAAAACTGCGAAAGTATGACCCTGATGAGAGCAAATCCCAGGCCTAACCTAGACCTAACATGCGTTGTCCTCTAAAATATTGATGGAAACCAGGTTTAATTGACTGTTTCAGTGTTGTACTTCATTACTACGTGATGCAATCCAGAGAAAGCCCAGGATCCAGCCATGAAGTACGAGAAATACTCGAAAGTATGAGCCTGATGAGGGCAACTCCTAGACCTAACCCAGACCTAAGATGCGTTATCCTCTAAAATATTTATCAAGATCAGGTTTAATTGATTGTTTCAGTGTGGTACCACATTACTACGTGATCCACACCAGAAAAAACCCAAGATCCGTTCAACAAGTATGTGAAGAATGCGAAGGTTTGAGTCTGATGAGTGAGAATCCCAGGCCTAACCTAGATCTATCATGCGTTATCCTCAATGATATTGATGGAAACCCGGTTTAATTTAGTGTTTCAGTGTTGTACTTCATTACTACGTGATGCAATCCAGAGAAAGCTCAGGATCTAGCCATCTAGTATGAGAAATATGCGAAAGTATGAGCCTGATGAGGGCAAATCTTAGAACTAACCCAGACCTAAGATGCGTTATCCTCTAAAATATTTATCCAGACCAGGTTTAATTGACTGTTTCAGTGTGGTCCGACATTACTACGTGATCCAAACCAGAAAAAAACCCAGAATCCGTTCAACAAGTATGTGAAGAATGCGAAAGTATGAGTCTGATGAGTGAGAATCCCAGTCCTAACCTAGATCTAACATGCGTTTTCCTCAATAATATTGATGGAAACCAGGTTTAATTGAGTGTTTCAGTGTTGTACTTCATTACTACGTGATGCAATCCAGAAAAAGCTCAGGATCTAGTCATCTAGTATGTGAAATATGCGAAAGTATGAGTCTGATGAGGTCAAATCCCAGACCTATCCCAGACCTAACTTGCGTTATCCTCTAAAATATTGATCGAAACCAGGTTTAATCGACTGTTTCAGTGTGGTACCACATTACTACGTGATCCAAACCAGAAAAAACCCAGGATCAGTTCAACAAGTATGTGAAGAATGCGAAAGTATTAGTCTGATGAGGGTAAATCCCAGACTTATCCCAGACCTAACATGTGTTATCCTCTAAAATATTGATCCAAACCAGGTTTAATGGACTGTTTCAGTGTGGTACCACTTTACTACGTGATCCAAAGCAGAAAAAACCCTCGATCAGGTCAACATGTATGTTAAAACTGCGAAAGTATGTCCGTGATGAGGGCAAATCCCAGGCCTAACCTAGACCTAACATGCGTTGTCCTCTAAAATATTGATGGAAACCAGGTTTAATTGACTGTTTCAGTGTTGTACTTCATTACTACGTGATGCAATCCAGAAAAAGCCCAGGATCTAGCCATCAAGTATGAGAAATATGTGAAAGAATGAGCCTGATGAGAGCAAATCCCAGACCTAACCTAGACCTAACATGAATTATTCTCTAAAATATTGATCAAAACCAGGTTTAATTGACTGTTTCAGTGTGGTACCACATTACTACGTGATCCAATCCAGAAATAGCCCAGGATCCAGCCATGAAGTATGAGAAATATGCGAAAGTATGAGCCTGATGAGGGAAAATCGTAGACCTAACCCAGACCTAACATGCGTTATCCTCTAATATATTGATCGCAACCAGGCTTAATGGACTGTTTCAGTGTGGTACCACACTACTACGTGTTCCAAACCAGAAAAAACCCAGGATCTGTTCAACAAGTATGTGAAAAACGCGAAAGTATGAGTCTGATGAGGTCAAATCCCAGACCTATCCCAGACTTAACTTGCGTTATCCTCTAAAATATTGATCGAAACCAGGTTTAATCGACTGTTTCAGCGTGGTACCACATTACTATGTGACACAATCCAGAAACAGCCCAGGATCTAGCCATCAAGTATGAGAAATATGCGAAAGAATGAGCCTGATGAGAGCAAATCCCAGACCTAACCTAGACCTAACATGCGTTATCCTCAAAAATATTGATCCAAACCAGGTTTAATGGACTGTTTCAGTGTGGTACCACATTACTACGTGATCAAAAGCAGAAAAAACCCTCGATCAGGTCAACATGTATGTTAAAACTGCGAAAGTATGACCCTGATGAGAGCAAATCCCAGGCTTAACCTAGACCTAACATGCGTTGTCCTCTAAAATATTGATGGAAACCAGGTTTAATTGACTGTTTCAGTGTTGTACTTCATTACTACGTGATGCAATCCAGAGAAAGCCCAGGATCCAGCCATGAAGTATGAGAAATATGCGAAAGTATGAGTCTGATGAGTGAGAATCCTAGGACTAACCTAGATCTAACATGCGTTATCCTCAATAATATTGATGGAAACCAGGTTTAATTGAGTGTTTCAGTGTTGTACTTCATTGCTACGTGATGCAATCCAGAAAAAGCTCAGGATCTAGCCATCTAGTATGAGAAATATGCGAAAGTATGAGCCTGATGAGGGCAAATCTTAGAACTAACCCATACCTAAGATGCGTTATCCTCTAAAATATTTATCCAGACCAGGTTTAATTGACTGTTTCAGTGTGGTCCGACATTACTACGTGATCCAAACCAGAAAAAACCCAGAATCCGTTCAACAAGTATGTGAAGAATGCGAAAGTATGAGTCTGATGAGTGAGAATCCCAGGCCTAACCTAGATCTAACATGCGTTATCCTCAATAATATTGATGGAAACCAGGTTTAATTGAGTGTTTCAGTGTTGTACTTCATTACTACGTGATGCAATCCAGAAAAAGCTCAGGATCTAGCCATCTAGTATGAGAAATATGCGAAAGTATGAGTCTGATGAGGTCAAAACCCAGACCTATCCCAGACCTAACTTGCGTTATCCTCTAAAATATTGATCGAAACCAGGTTTAATCGACTGTTTCAGTGTGGTACCACATTACTACGTGATCCAAACCAGTAAAAACCCAGGATCAGTTCAACAAGTATGTGAAGAATGCGAAAGTAATAGTCTGATGAGTGAAAATCCCAGGGCTAACCTAGACCTAACATGCGTTATCCTCTAAAATATTGATGCAAACCAGGTTTAATGGACTGTTTCAGTGTGGTGCCACACTACTACGTGATACAAACCAGAAAAAACCCAGGATCTGTTCAACAAGTATGTGAAAAACGCGAAAGTATGAGCCTGATGAGGGCAAATCCCAGACCTATCCCAGACCTAACTTGCGTTGTCCTCAAAAATATTGATCGAAACCAGGTTTAATTGACTGTTTCAGTGTGGTCCCACATTACTACGTGATCCAAACCAGAAAAAATCCAGGATCCGTTCAACAAGTATGTGAAGAATGCGAAAGTATGAGTCTGTTGAGTGAAAATCCCCGGCCTAACCTAGACCTAACATGCGTTATCCTCAAAAATATTGATCGAAACCTGGTTTAATCGACTGTTTCAGTGTGGTACCACATTACTACGTGACCCAAACCAGAAAAAACCCAGAATCTGTTCAACAAGTATGTGAAAAACGCGTAAGTATGAACCTGATGAGGGCAAATCCCAGACCTATCCCAGACTAAACTTGCGTTATCCTCTAAAATATTGATCGAAACCTGGTTTAATCGACTGTTTCAGTGTGGTACCACATTACTACGTGACCCAAACCAGAAAAAACCCAGAATCTGTTCAACAAGTATGTGAAAAACGCGTAAGTATGAGCCTGATGAGGGCAAATCCCAGACCTATCCCAGACCAAACTTGCGTTATCCTCTAAAATATTGATCGAAACCAGGTTTAATCGACTGTTTCAGTGTGGTACCACATTACTACGTGATCCAAACCAGTAAAAACCCAGGATCTGTTCAACAAGTATGTGAAAAACGCGAAAGTATGAGCCTGATGAGGGCAAATCCTAGACCTAACCCAGACCTAACATGCGTTGTCCTCTAAAATATTTATCAAGACCAGATTTAATTGATTGTATCAGTGTGGTCCCACATTACTACGTGATGCAATCCAGAAAAAGCCCAGGATCAAGCCATCATGTATGAGAAATATGCGAAAGAATGAGCCTGATGAGAGCAAATCCCAGACCTAACCTAGACCTAACATGCGTTATCCTCTAAAATATTGATTCAAACCAAGTTTAATGGACTGCTTCAGTGTGGTACCACTTTACTACGTGATGCAAAGCAGAAAAAACCCTCGATCAGGTCAACATGTATGTTAAAACTACGAAAGTATGATCCTGATGAGGGCAAATCCCAGGCCTATCCCAGACCTAACATGCGTTGTCCTCTAAAATATTGATTCAAACCAGGTTTAATTGACTGTTTCAGTGTGGTACCACATTACTACGTGATGCAATCCAGAAAAACTCCAGGATCTAGCCATCGAGTATGAGAAATATGCGAAAGAATGTGCCTGACGAGAGCAAATCCCAGACCTAACCTAGACCTAACATGAATTATTCTCTAAAATATTTATCAAGACCAGGTTTCATTGATTGTTTCAGTGTGGTCCCACATTACTACGTGATGCAAATCAGAAAAAACCCAGGATCCGTTCAACAAGTATGTGAAAAACGCGAAAGTATGAGCCTGATGAGGGCAAATCCCAGGCCTAACCTAGACCTAACATGCGTGGTCCTCTAAAATATTGATGGAAACCAGGTTTAATTGTCTGTTTCAGTGTTGTACTTCCTTACTACGTGATGCAATCCAGAAAAAGCCCAGGATCTATCCATCAAGTATGAGAAATATGCGAAAGAATGAGCCTGATGAGAGCAAATCCCAGACCTAACCTAGACCTAACATGGATTATTCTCTAAAATATTGATCAAAACCAGGTTTAATTGACTGTTTCAGTGTGGTACCACATTACTACGTGATCCAATCCAGAAATAGCCCAGGATCCAGCCATGAAGTATGAGAAATATGCGAAAGTATGAGCCTGATGGGGGCAAATCCTAGACCTAACCCTAACCTAACATGCGTTATCCTCTAAAATATTTATCAAGACCAGGTTTAATTGAATGTTTCAGTGTGGTACCACATTACTACGTGAACCAAACTAGAAAAAACCCAGGAGCCGTTCAACAACTATGTGAAGAATGCGAAAGTGTGAGTCTGATGAGTGAATATCCCCGGCCTAATCTAGACCTAACATGCGTTATCCCCAAAAATATTGATCGAAACCAGGTTTAATCGACTGTTTCAGTGTGGTACCACATTACTACGTGATCCAAACCAGAAAAAACCCCAGGATCTTTTCAACAAGTATGTGAAGAATGCGAAAGTATGAGTATGATGAGGGCAAATCCCAGACCTAAACTAGACATAACTTTCGTTATCCTCTAAAATATTGATCGAAACCAGGTTTAATTGACTGTTTTAGCGTGGTACCACTTTTCTACGTGATCCAAAGCAGAGAAAACCCTCGATCAGGTCAACATGCATGTTAAAACTGCGGAAGTATGAGCCTGATGTGGGCAAATCCCAGACCTATCCCAGACCTAACATGCGTTATCCTCAAAAATATTAATCGAAACCAGGCTTAATCGACTGTTTCAGTGTGGTACTACATTACTACGTGATCCAAACCAGAAAAAAACCCAGGATCTTGTCAACGAGTATGTGAAGTGTGCGAAAGTATGAGTCTGATGAGGGCCAATCCCAGACCTATCCCAGACCTAACTTGCGTTATCCTCTAAAATAGTGATCGAAACCAGGTTTGATTGACTGTTTTAGTTGTGGTACCACTTTACTACGTGATCCAAAGCAGAAAAAACCCTCGATCAGGTCAACATGCATGTTAAAACTGCGGAAGTATGAGCCTGATGAGGGCAAATCCCAGACCTATCCCAGACCTAACATGCGTTATCCTCAAAACTATTGATCGAAACCAGGTTTAATCGACTGTTTCAGTGTGGTACCACACTACTACGTGACCCAAGCCGGAAAAAACCCAGGATCTGTTCAACAAGTATGTGAAAAACGCGAAAGTATGAGCCTGATGAGGGCAAATCCCAGACCTATCCCAGACCTAACTTGCGTTATCCTCTAAAATATTGAACGAAACCAGGTTTAATTGACTGTTTCAGCGTGGTACCACATTACTACGTGATACAATCCAGAAACAGCCCAGGATCTAGCCATGAAGTATGAGAAGTATGCGAAAGTATGAGCCTGATGTGGGCAAATCCCAGGCCTAGCCTAGACCTAACATGCGTTGTCCTCTAAAATATTGATCGAAACCAGGTTTAATTGACTGTTTTAGTGTGGTACCACTTTACTACGTGATCCAAAGCAGAAAAAACCCTCGATCAGGTCAACATGCATGTTAAAACTGCAAAAGTATGAGCCTGATGAGGGCAAATCCCAGACCGATCTCAGTCCTAACATGCGTTATCCTCAGAAATATTAATCGAAACCAGGTTTAATCGACTGTTTCAGTGTGGTACCACATTACTACGTGATCGAATCCAGAAATAGCCCAGGATCTAGCCATGAAGTATGAGAAATATGCGAAAGTATGAGCCTGATGGGGGCAAATCCTAGACCTAACCCAGACCTAACATGCGTTGTCCTCTAAAATATTTATCAAGACCAGGTTTAATTGATTGTTTCAGTGTGGTCCCACATTACTACGTGATGCAATCCAGAAAAAGCCCAGGATCTAGGCATCATTTATGAGAAATATGCGAAAGAATGAGCCTGATGAGAGCAAATCCCAGACCTTACCTAGACCTAACATGAATTATTCTCTAAAATATTGATCGAAACCAGGTTTAATTGACTGTTTCAGTGTGGACCCACATTACTACGTGATCCAAATCAGAAAAAACCCAGGATCCGTTCAACAAGTATGTGAAGAATGCCAAAGTATGAGTCTGATTTGTGAAAATCCCAGACCTAACCTAGACCTAACATGCGTTATCCTCTAAAATATTGATCCAAACCAGGTTTAATGGACTGTTTCAGTGTGGTACCACACTACTACGTGATCCAAACCAGAAAAAACCCAGGATCTATTCAACAAGTATGTGAAAAACGCGAAAGTATGAGCCTGATGAGAGCAAATCCCAGACCTATCCCAGACCTAACTTGCGTTGTTCTCTAAGATATTGATGGAAACCAGGTTTAATTGACTGTTTCAGTGTGGTACCACATTACTATGTGATCCAAACCAGAAAATAATCCAGGATCTGTTCAAGGAGTATGTGAAGTGTGCGAAAGTATGAGTATGATGAGGGCAAATCCCAGACCTATCCCAGACCTAACATGCGTTATCCTCTAAAATATTTATCAAGACCAGCTTTAATTGAATGTTTCAGTGTGGTACCACATTACTACGTGATCCAAACCAGTAAAAACCCGGGATCCGTTCAACAAGTATGTGGAGAATGCGAAAGTACGAGTTTGATGAGTGAAAATCCTCGGCCTAACCTAGACCTAACATGCGTTATCCTCAAAAATATTGATCGAAACCAGGTTTAATCGACTGTTTCAGTGTGGTACAACATTACTACGTTATCCAAACCAGTGAAAACCCAGGATCCGTTCAACAAGTATGTGGAGAATGCGAAAGTATGAGTCTGATGAGTGAAAATCCTCGGCCTAACCTAGACCTAACATGCGTTGTCCTCTAAAATATTGATGGAAACCAGGTTTAATTGACTGTTTCAGTGTTGCACTTCATTACTACGTGATCCAAACCAGTAAAAACCCAGGATCCGTTCAACAACTATGTGAAGAATGCGACAGTATGAGTGTGATGAGTGAAAAACCCCGGCCTAACCTAGACCTAACATGCGTTATCCTCAAAAATATTGATCGAAACCTGGTTTAATCGTCTGTTTCAGTGTGGTGCCACATTACTATGTGATCCAAACCAGAAAAAACCCTGTATCTGTTCAACAAGTATGTGAAGAATGCGAAAGTATGAGTCTGATGAGTGAAAATCCCAGAGCTAACCTAGACCTAACAAGCGTTATCCTCTAAAATATTTATCAAGACCAGGTTTAATTGACTGTTTCAGCGTGGTACCACATTATTACGTGACACAATCCAGAAACAGCCCAGGATCTAGCCATGAAGTATGAAAAATATGCGAAAGTATGAGCCTGATGAGGGCAAATCCTAGACCTAACCCAAACCTAACATGCGTTATCCTCTAAAATATTCATCAAGACCAGGTTTAGTTGATTGTTTCAGTGTGGTACCACATTACTACGTGATCCAAACCAGTAAAAACCCAGGATCCGTTCAACAAGTATGTGGAGAATGCGAGAGTATGAGTCTGATGAGTGAAAATCCTCGGCCTAACCTATACCTAACATGCGTTATCCTCAAAAATATTGATCCAAACCATGTTTAATCGACTGTTTCAGTGTGGTACCACATGACTACGTGATCCAAACCAGAAAAAAAACCAGGACCTGTTCAAGAAGTATTTGAAGTATGCGAAAGAATGAGTCTGATGAGGGCAAATCCCAGGTCTAAACTAGACCTAACATGCGTTATCCTCAAAAATATTGATCAAAACCTGGTTTAATCGACTGTTCCAGTGTGGTACCACATTACTATGTGATCCAAACCAGAAAATAATCCAGGATCTGTTCAACGAGTATGTGAAGTGTGCGAAAGTATGAGCCTGATGGGGGCAAATCCTAGACCTAACCCAGACCTAACATGCGTTGTCCTCTAAAATATTTATCAAGACCAGGTTTAATTGATTGTTTCAGTGTGGTCCCACATTACTACGTGATGCAATCCAGAAAAAGCCCAGGATCTAGGCATCATGTATGAGAAATATGCGAAAGAATGAGCCTGATGAGAGCAAATCCCAGACCTTACCTAGACCTAACATGAATTATTCTCTAAAATATTGATCGAAACCAGGTTTAATTGACTGTTTCAGTGTGGACCCACATTACTACGTGATCCAAATCAGAAAAAACCCAGGATCCGTTCAACAAGTATGTGAAGAATGCCAAAGTATGAGTCTGATTTGTGAAAATCCCAGACCTAACCTAGACCTAACATGCGTTATCCTCTAAAATATTGATCCAAACCAGGTTTAATGGACTGTTTCAGTGTGGTACCACACTACTACGTGATCCAAACCAGAAAAAACCCAGGATCTATTCAACAAGTATGTGAAAAACGCGAAAGTATGAGCCTGATGAGAGCAAATCCCAGACCTATCCCAGACCTAACTTGCGTTGTTCTCTAAGATATTGATGGAAACCAGGTTTAATTGACTGTTTCAGTGTGGTACCACATTACTATGTGATCCAAACCAGAAAATAATCCAGGATCTGTTCAAGGAGTATGTGAAGTGTGCGAAAGTATGAGTATGATGAGGGCAAATCCCAGACCTATCCCAGACCTAACATGCGTTATCCTCTAAAATATTTATCAAGACCAGCTTTAATTGAATGTTTCAGTGTGGTACCACATTACTACGTGATCCAAACCAGTAAAAACCCGGGATCCGTTCAACAAGTATGTGAAAAACGCGAAAGTATGAGCCTGATGAGAGCAAATCCCAGACCTATCCCAGACCTAACATGCGTTATCCTCTAAAATATTGATCCAAACCAGGTTTAATGGACTGTTTCAGTGTTGCACTTCATTACTACGTGATCCAAACCAGTAAAAACCCAGGATCCGTTCAACAACTATGTGAAGAATGCGACAGTATGAGTGTGATGAGTGAAAAACCCCGGCCTAACCTAGACCTAACATGCGTTATCCTCAAAAATATTGATCGAAACCTGGTTTAATCGTCTGTTTCAGTGTGGTGCCACATTACTATGTGATCCAAACCAGAAAAAACCCTGTATCTGTTCAACAAGTATGTGAAGAATGCGAAAGTATGAGTCTGATGAGTGAAAATCCCAGAGCTAACCTAGACCTAACAAGCGTTATCCTCTAAAATATTTATCAAGACCAGGTTTAATTGACTGTTTCAGCGTGGTACCACATTATTACGTGACACAATCCAGAAACAGCCCAGGATCTAGCCATGAAGTATGAAAAATATGCGAAAGTATGAGCCTGATGAGGGCAAATCCTAGACCTAACCCAAACCTAACATGCGTTATCCTCTAAAATATTCATCAAGACCAGGTTTAGTTGATTGTTTCAGTGTGGTACCACATTACTACGTGATCCAAACCAGTAAAAACCCAGGATCCGTTCAACAAGTATGTGGAGAATGCGAGAGTATGAGTCTGATGAGTGAAAATCCTCGGCCTAACCTATACCTAACATGCGTTATCCTCAAAAATATTGATCCAAACCATGTTTAATCGACTGTTTCAGTGTGGTACCACATGACTACGTGATCCAAACCAGAAAAAAAACCAGGACCTGTTCAAGAAGTATTTGAAGTATGCGAAAGAATGAGTCTGATGAGGGCAAATCCCAGGTCTAAACTAGACCTAACATGCGTTATCCTCAAAAATATTGATCAAAACCTGGTTTAATCGACTGTTCCAGTGTGGTACCACATTACTATGTGATCCAAACCAGAAAATAATCCAGGATCTGTTCAACGAGTATGTGAAGTGTGCGAAAGTATGAGTATGATGAGGGCAAATCCCAGACCTATCCCAGACCTAACATGCGTTATCCTCTAAAATATTTATCAAGACCAGGTTTAATTGATTGTTTCAGTGTGGCCCCACATTACTACGTGACACAATCCAGAAACAGCCCAGGATCTAGCCATGAAGTATGAGAAATATGCGAAAGTATGAGCCTGATGAGGGCAAATCCTAGACCTAACCCAAACCTAACATGCGTTATCCTCTAAAATATTTATCAAGACCAGCTTTAATTGAATGTTTCAGTGTGGTACCACATTACTACGTGATCCAAACCAGTAAAAACCCAGGATCCGTTCAACAAGTATGTGAAGAATTCGAAAGTATGAGTGTGTTGAGTGAAAACCCCCGGCCTAACCTAGACCTAACATGCGTTATCCTCAAAAATATCGATCGAAACCTGGTTTAATCGTCTGTTTCAGTGTGGTACCACATTACTATGTGATCCAAACCAGAAAAAACTCAGGATCCGTTCAACAAGTATGTGGAGAATGCGAAAGTATGAGTCTGATGAGTGAAAATCCTCGGCCTAACCTATACCTAACATGCGTTATCCTCAAAAATATTGATCGAAACCAGGTTTAATCGACTGTTTCAGTGTGGCGCCACATTACTACGTGATCGAAACCAGAAAAAAACCCAGGACCTGTTCAACAAGTATTTGAAGTATGCGAAAGTATGAGTCTGATGAGGGCAAATCCCAGGCCTAAACTAGACCTAACATGCGTTATCCTCAAAAATATTGATAAAAACCTGGTTTAATCTACTGTTTCAGTGTGGTACCACATTACTATGTGATCCAAACCAGAAAATAACCCAGGATCTGTTCAACGAGTTTGTGAAGTGTGCGAAAGTATGAGTATGATGAGGGCAAATCCCAGACCTATCCCAGACCAAACATGCGTTATCCTCTAAAATATTTATCAAGACCAGGTTTAATTGATTGTTTCAGTGTGGTCCCACATTACTACGTGATCCAAACCAGAAAAAACCCAGGATCCGTCCTACAAGTATGTGAAGAATGCGAAAGTATGAGTCTGATGACTGAAAATCCCCGGCCTAACCTAGACCTAACATGCGTTATCCTCAAAAATATTGATCAAAACCTGGTTTAATTGACTGTTTCAGTGTGGTACCACATTACTACGGGACCCAAACCAGAAAAAACCCAGGATCTGTTCAACAAGTATGTGAAGACTGCGAAGGTATGAGTCTGATGAGTGAAAATCCCAGACCTATCCCAGACCAAACTTGGGTTATCCTCTAAAATATTGATCCAAACCAGGTTTAATCGACTGTTTCAGTGTGGTACCACACTACTACGTGACCCAAACCGGAAAAAACCCAGGATCTGTTCAACAAGTATGTGAAAAACGCGAAAGTATGAGCCTGATGAGGGCAAATCCCAGACCTATCCCAGACCTAACATGCGTTGTCCTCTAAAATATTTATCAAGACCAGCTTTAATTGAATGTTTCAGTGTGGTACCACATTACTACGTGATCCAAACCAGTAAAAACCCAGGATCCGTTCAACAAGTATGTGAAGAATTCGAAAGTATGAGTGTGTTGAGTGAAAACCCCCGGCCTAACCTAGACCTAACATGCGTTATCCTCAAAAATATCGATCGAAACCTGGTTTAATCGTCTGTTTCAGTGTGGTACCACATTACTATGTGATCCAAACCAGAAAAAACTCAGGATCCGTTCAACAAGTATGTGGAGAATGCGAAAGTATGAGTCTGATGAGTGAAAATCCACGGCCTAACCTATACCTAACATGCGTTATCCTCAAAACTATTGATCGAAACCAGCTTTAATCGACTGTTTCAGTGTGGCGCCACATTACTACGTGATCGAAACCAGAAAAAAACCCAGGACCTGTTCAACAAGTATTTGAAGTATGCGAAAGTATGAGTCTGATGAGGGCAAATCCCAGGCCTAAACTAGACCTAACATGCGTTATCCTCAAAAATATTGATCAAAACCTGGTTTAATCTACTGTTTCAGTGTGGTACCACATTACTACGTGACCCAAATCGGAAAAAACCCAGGATCTGTTCAACAAGTATGTGAAAAACGCGAAAGTGTGAGCCTGATGAGGGCAAATCCCAGACCTATCCCAGACCTAACATGCGTTATCCTCTAAAATATTTATCAAGACCAGGTTTAATTGATTGTTTCAGTGTGGTCCCACATTACTACGTGATCCAAACCAGAAAAAACCCAGGATCCGTCCAACAAGTATGTGCAGAATGCGAAAGTATGAGTCTGATGAGTGAAAATACCCGGCCTAACCTAGACCTAACATGCGTTATCCTCAAAAATATTGATCGAAACCAGGTTTAATCGACTGTTTCAGTGTGGTACCACATTACTACGTGATCCAAACCAGAAAAAAACCCAGGACCTGTTCAACAAGTATTTGAAGTATGCGAAAGTATGAGTCTGATGAGGGCAAATCCCAGACCTATCCCAGACCTAACATGCGTTATCCTCTAAAATATTTATCAAGACCAGGTTTAATTGATTGTTTCCTGTGGTCCCACATTACTACGTGATCCAAACCAGAAAAAACCCAGGGTCCGTCCAACAAGTATGTGAAGAATGCGAAAGTATGAGTCTGATGACTGAAAATCCCCGGCCTAACCTAGACCTAACATGCGTTATCCTCAAAAATATTGATCGAAGCCAGGTTTAATCGACCGTTTCAGTGTGGTACCACACTACTACGTGACCCCAAACCGGAAAAAACCCAGGATCTGTTCAACAAGTATGTGAAAAACGCGAAAGTATGGGCCTGATGAGGGCAAATCCCAGACCTATCCCAGACCTAACTTGCGTTATCCTCAAAAATATTTATCAAGACCAGGTTTAATTCATTGTTTCAGTGTGGTCCCACATTACTACGTGATCCAAACCAGAAAAAACCCAGGATCCGTTCAACAAGTATGTGAAGAATGCGAAAGTATGAGTCTGATGAGTGAAAGTCCCAGGCCTAACCTAGACCAAACATGCGTTATCCTCAAAAATATTGATCGAAACCTGGTTTAATTGACTGTTTCAGTGTGGTACCACATTACTACGGGACCCATACCAGAAAAAACCCAGGATCTGTTCAACAAGTATGTGAAGACTGCGAAGGTATGAGTCTGATGAGTGAAAATCCCAGACCTATCCCAGACCAAACTTGGGTTATCCTCTAAAATATTGATCCAAACCAGGTTTAATCGACTGTTTCAGTGTGGTACCACACTACTACGTGACCCAAACCGGAAAAAACCCAGGATCTGTTCAACAAGTATGTGAAAAACGCGAAAGTATGAGCCTGATGAGGGCAAATCCCAGACCTATCCCAGACCTAACATGCGTTGTCCTCTAAAATATTTATCAAGACCAGCTTTAATTGAATGTTTCAGTGTGGTACCACATTACTACGTGATCCAAACCAGTAAAAACCCAGGATCCGTTCAACAAGTATGTGAAGAATTCGAAAGTATGAGTGTGTTGAGTGAAAAACCCCGGCCTAACCTAGACCTAACATGCGTTATCCTCAAAAATATCGATCGAAACCTGGTTTAATCGTCTGTTTCAGTGTGGTACCACATTACTATGTGATCCAAACCAGAAAAAACTCTGGATCCGTTCAACAAGTATGTGGAGAATGCGAAAGTATGAGTCTGATGAGTGAAAATCCTCGGCCTAACCTATACCTAACATGCGTTATCCTCAAAAATATTGATCGAAACCAGGTTTAATCGACTGTTTCAGTGTGGCGCCACATTACTACGTGATCGAAACCAGAAAAAAACCCAGGACCTGTTCAACAAGTATTTGAAGTATGCGAAAGTATGACTCTGATGAGGGCAAATCCCAGGCCTAAACTAGACCTAACATGCGTTATCCTCAAAAATATTGATCAAAACCTGGTTTAATCTACTGTTTCAGTGTGGTACCACATTACTACCTGACCCAAACCGGAAAAAACCCAGGATCTGTTCAACAAGTATGTGAAAAACGCGAAAGTATGGGCCTGATGAGGGCAAATCCCAGACCTATCCCAGACCTAACTTGCGTTATCCTCAAAAATATTTATCAAGACCAGGTTTAATTCATTGTTTCAGTGTGGTCCCACATTACTACGTGATCCAAACCAGAAAAAACCCAGGATCCGTTCAACAAGTATGTGAAGAATGCGAAAGTATGAGTCTGTGAGTGAAAGTCCCAGGCCTAACCTAGACCAAACATGCGTTATCCTCAAAAATATTGATCGAAACCTGGTTTAATTGACTGTTTCAGTGTGGTACCACATTACTACGGGACCCAAACCAGAAAAAACCCAGGATCTGTTCAACAAGTATGTGAACAGATGAATGAATCCCAGACCTATCCCAGACCAAACTTGGGTTATCCTCTAAAATATTGATCCAAACCAGGTTTAATCGACTGTTTCAGTGTGGTACCACACTACTACGTGACCCAAACCGGAAAAAACCCAGGATCTGTTCAACAAGTATGTGAAAAACGCGAAAGTGTGAGCCTGATGAGGGCAAATCCCAGACCTATCCCAGACCTAACATGCGTTATCCTCTAAAATATTTATCAAGACCAGGTTTAATTGATTGTTTCAGTGTGGTCCCACATTACTACGTGATCCAAACCAGAAAAAACCCAGGATCCGTCCAACAAGTATGTGCAGAATGCGAAAGTATGAGTCTGATGAGTGAAAATACCCGGCCTAACCTAGACCTAACATGCGTTATCCTCAAAAATATTGATCGAAACCAGGTTTAATCGACTGTTTCAGTGTGGTACCACATTACTACGTGATCCAAACCAGAAAAAAACCCAGGACCTGTTCAACAAGTATTTGAAGTATGCGAAAGTATGAGTCTGATGAGGGCAAATCCCAGACCTATCCCAGACCTAACATGCGTTATCCTCTAAAATATTTATCAAGACCAGGTTTAATTGATTGTTTCCTGTGGTCCCACATTACTACGTGATCCAAACCAGAAAAAACCCAGGGTCCGTCCAACAAGTATGTGAAGAATGCGAAAGTATGAGTCTGTTGACTGAAAATCCCCGGCCTAACCTAGACCTAACATGCGTTATCCTCAAAAATATTGATCGAAGCCAGGTTTAATCGACCGTTTCAGTGTGGTACCACACTACTACGTGACCCCAAACCGGAAAAAACCCAGGATCTGTTCAACAAGTATGTGAAAAACGCGAAAGTATGGGCCTGATGAGGGCAAATCCCAGACCTATCCCAGACCTAACTTGCGTTATCCTCAAAAATATTTATCAAGACCAGGTTTAATTCATTGTTTCAGTGTGGTCCCACATTACTACGTGATCCAAACCAGAAAAAACCCAGGATCCGTTCAACAAGTATGTGAAGAATGCGAAAGTATGAGTCTGATGAGTGAAAGTCCCAGGCCTAACCTAGACCAAACATGCGTTATCCTCAAAAATATTGATCGAAACCTGGTTTAATTGACTGTTTCAGTGTGGTACCACATTACTACGGGACCCATACCAGAAAAAACCCAGGATCTGTTCAACAAGTATGTGAAGACTGCGAAGGTATGAGTCTGATGAGTGAAAATCCCAGACCTATCCCAGACCAAACTTGGGTTATCCTCTAAAATATTGATCCAAACCAGGTTTAATCGACTGTTTCAGTGTGGTACCACACTACTACGTGACCCAAACCGGAAAAAACCCAGGATCTGTTCAACAAGTATGTGAAAAACGCGAAAGTATGAGCCTGATGAGGGCAAATCCCAGACCTATCCCAGACCTAACATGCGTTGTCCTCTAAAATATTTATCAAGACCAGCTTTAATTGAATGTTTCAGTGTGGTACCACATTACTACGTGATCCAAACCAGTAAAAACCCAGGATCCGTTCAACAAGTATGTGAAGAATTCGAAAGTATGAGTGTGTTGAGTGAAAACCCCCGGCCTAACCTAGACCTAACATGCGTTATCCTCAAAAATATCGATCGAAACCTGGTTTAATCGTCTGTTTCAGTGTGGTACCACATTACTATGTGATCCAAACCAGAAAAAACTCAGGATCCGTTCAACAAGTATGTGGAGAATGCGAAAGTATGAGTCTGATGAGTGAAAATCCACGGCCTAACCTATACCTAACATGCGTTATCCTCAAAACTATTGATCGAAACCAGGTTTAATCGACTGTTTCAGTGTGGCGCCACATTACTACGTGATCGAAACCAGAAAAAAACCCAGGACCTGTTCAACAAGTATTTGAAGTATGCGAAAGTATGAGTCTGATGAGGGCAAATCCCAGGCCTAAACTAGACCTAACATGCGTTATCCTCAAAAATATTGATCAAAACCTGGTTTAATCTACTGTTTCAGTGTGGTACCACATTACTACGTGACCCAAACCGGAAAAAACCCAGGATCTGTTCAACAAGTATGTGAAAAACGCGAAAGTGTGAGCCTGATGAGGGCAAATCCCAGACCTATCCCAGACCTAACATGCGTTATCCTCTAAAATATTTATCAAGACCAGGTTTAATTGATTGTTTCAGTGTGGTCCCACATTACTACGTGATCCAAACCAGAAAAAACCCAGGATCCGTCCAACAAGTATGTGCAGAATGCGAAAGTATGAGTCTGATGACTGAAAATCCCCGGCGTAACCTAGACCTAACATGCGTTATCCTCAAAAATATTGATCGAAGCCAGGTTTAATCGACCGTTTCAGTGTGGTACCACACTACTACGTGACCCCAAACCGGAAAAAACCCAGGATCTGTTCAACAAGTATGTGAAAAACGCGAAAGTATGGGCCTGATGAGGGCAAATCCCAGACCTATCCCAGACCTAACTTGCGTTATCCTCAAAAATATTTATCAAGACCAGGTTTAATTCATTGTTTCAGTGTGGTCCCACATTACTACGTGATCCAAACCAGAAAAAACCCAGGATCCGTTCAACAAGTATGTGAAGAATGCGAAAGTATGAGTCTGATGAGTGAAAGTCCCAGGCCTAACCTAGACCAAACATGCGTTATCCTCAAAAATATTGATCGAAACCTGGTTTAATTGACTGTTTCAGTGTGGTACCACATTACTACGGGACCCATACCAGAAAAAACCCAGGATCTGTTCAACAAGTATGTGAAGACTGCGAAGGTATGAGTCTGATGAGTGAAAATCCCAGACCTATCCCAGACCAAACTTGGGTTATCCTCTAAAATATTGATCCAAACCAGGTTTAATCGACTGTTTCAGTGTGGTACCACACTACTACGTGACCCAAACCGGAAAAAACCCAGGATCTGTTCAACAAGTATGTGAAAAACGCGAAAGTATGAGCCTGATGAGGGCAAATCCCAGACCTATCCCAGACCTAACATGCGTTGTCCTCTAAAATATTTATCAAGACCAGCTTTAATTGAATGTTTCAGTGTGGTACCACATTACTACGTGATCCAAACCAGTAAAAACCCAGGATCCGTTCAACAAGTATGTGAAGAATTCGAAAGTATGAGTGTGTTGAGTGAAAACCCCCGGCCTAACCTAGACCTAACATGCGTTATCCTCAAAAATATCGATCGAAACCTGGTTTAATCGTCTGTTTCAGTGTGGTACCACATTACTATGTGATCCAAACCAGAAAAAACTCAGGATCCGTTCAACAAGTATGTGGAGAATGCGAAAGTATGAGTCTGATGAGTGAAAATCCACGGCCTAACCTATACCTAACATGCGTTATCCTCAAAACTATTGATCGAAACCAGGTTTAATCGACTGTTTCAGTGTGGCGCCACATTACTACGTGATCGAAACCAGAAAAAAACCCAGGACCTGTTCAACAAGTATTTGAAGTATGCGAAAGTATGAGTCTGATGAGGGCAAATCCCAGGCCTAAACTAGACCTGACATGCGTTATCCTCAAAAATAGTGATCAAAACCTGGTTTAATCTACTGTTTCAGTGTGGTACCACATTACTACGTGACCCAAACCGGAAAAAACCCAGGATCTGTTCAACAAGTATGTGAAAAACGCGAAAGTGTGAGCCTGATGAGGGCAAATCCCAGACCTATCCCAGACCTAACATGCGTTATCCTCTAAAATATTTATCAAGACCAGGTTTAATTGATTGTTTCAGTGTGGTCCCACATTACTACGTGATCCAAACCAGAAAAAACCCAGGATCCGTCCAACAAGTATGTGCAGAATGCGAAAGTATGAGTCTGATGAGTGAAAATACCCGGCCTAACCTAGACCTAACATGCGTTATCCTCAAAAATATTGATCGAAACCAGGTTTAATCGACTGTTTCAGTGTGGTACCACATTACAACGTGATCCAAACCAGAAAAAAACCCAGGACCTGCTCAACAAGTATTTGAAGTATGCGAAAGTATGAGTCTGATGAGGGCAAATCCCAGACCTATCCCAGACCTAACATGCGTTATCCTCTAAAATATTTATCAAGACCAGGTTTAATTGATTGTTTCCTGTGGTCCCACATTACTACGTGATCCAAACCAGAAAAAACCCAGGGTCCGTCCAACAAGTATGTGAAGAATGCGAAAGTATGAGTCTGATGACTGAAAATCCCCGGCCTAACCTAGACCTAACATGCGTTATCCTCAAAAATATTGATCGAAGCCAGGTTTAATCGACCGTTTCAGTGTGGTACCACACTACTACGTGACCCCAAACCGGAAAAAACCCAGGATCTGTTCAACAAGTATGTGAAAAACGCGAAAGTATGGGCCTGATGAGGGCAAATCCCAGACCTATCCCAGACCTAACTTGCGTTATCCTCAAAAATATTTATCAAGACCAGGTTTAATTCATTGTTTCAGTGTGGTCCCACATTACTACGTGATCCAAACCAGAAAAAACCCAGGATCCGTTCAACAAGTATGTGAAGAATGCGAAAGTATGAGTCTGATGAGTGAAAGTCCCAGGCCTAACCTAGACCAAACATGCGTTATCCTCAAAAATATTGATCGAAACCTGGTTTAATTGACTGTTTCAGTGTGGTACCACATTACTACGGGACCCATACCAGAAAAAACCCAGGATCTGTTCAACAAGTATGTGAAGACTGCGAAGGTATGAGTCTGATGAGTGAAAATCCCAGACCTATCCCAGACCAAACTTGGGTTATCCTCTAAAATATTGATCCAAACCAGGTTTAATCGACTGTTTCAGTGTGGTACCACACTACTACGTGACCCAAACCGGAAAAAACCCAGGATCTGTTCAACAAGTATGTGAAAAACGCGAAAGTATGAGCCTGATGAGGGCAAATCCCAGACCTATCCCAGACCTAACATGCGTTGTCCTCTAAAATATTTATCAAGACCAGCTTTAATTGAATGTTTCAGTGTGGTACCACATTACTACGTGATCCAAACCAGTAAAAACCCAGGATCCGTTCAACAAGTATGTGAAGAATTCGAAAGTATGAGTGTGTTGAGTGAAAACCCCCGGCCTAACCTAGACCTAACATGCGTTATCCTCAAAAATATCGATCGAAACCTGGTTTAATCGTCTGTTTCAGTGTGGTACCACATTACTATGTGATCCAAACCAGAAAAAACTCTGGATCCGTTCAACAAGTATGTGGAGAATGCGAAAGTATGAGTCTGATGAGTGAAAATCCTCGGCCTAACCTATACCTAACATGCGTTATCCTCAAAAATATTGATCGAAACCAGGTTTAATCGACTGTTTCAGTGTGGCGCCACATTACTACGTGATCGAAACCAGAAAAAAACCCAGGACCTGTTCAACAAGTATTTGAAGTATGCGAAAGTATGACTCTGATGAGGGCAAATCCCAGGCCTAAACTAGACCTAACATGCGTTATCCTCAAAAATATTGATCAAAACCTGGTTTAATCTACTGTTTCAGTGTGGTACCACATTACTACGTGACCCAAACCGGAAAAAACCCAGGATCTGTTCAACAAGTAAGTGAAAAACGCGAAAGTATGGGCCTGATGAGGGCAAATCCCAGACCTATCCCAGACCTAACTTGCGTTATCCTCAAAAATATTTATCAAGACCAGGTTTAATTCATTGTTTCAGTGTGGTCCCACATTACTACGTGATCCAAACCAGAAAAAACCCAGGATCCGTTCAACAAGTATGTGAAGAATGCGAAAGTATGAGTCTGTGAGTGAAAGTCCCAGGCCTAACCTAGACCAAACATGCGTTATCCTCAAAAATATTGATCGAAACCTGGTTTAATTGACTGTTTCAGTGTGGTACCACATTACTACGGGACCCAAACCAGAAAAAACCCAGGATCTGTTCAACAAGTATGTGAACAGATGAATGAATCCCAGACCTATCCCAGACCAAACTTGGGTTATCCTCTAAAATATTGATCCAAACCAGGTTTAATCGACTGTTTCAGTGTGGTACCACACTACTACGTGACCCAAACCGGAAAAAACCCAGGATCTGTTCAACAAGTATGTGAAAAACGCGAAAGTGTGAGCCTGATGAGGGCAAATCCCAGACCTATCCCAGACCTAACATGCGTTATCCTCTAAAATATTTATCAAGACCAGGTTTAATTGATTGTTTCAGTGTGGTCCCACATTACTACGTGATTCAAACCAGAAAAAACCCAGGATCCGTCCAACAAGTATGTGCAGAATGCGAAAGTATGAGTCTGATGAGTGAAAATACCCGGCCTAACCTAGACCTAACATGCGTTATCCTCAAAAATATTGATCGAAACCAGGTTTAATCGACTGTTTCAGTGTGGTACCACATTACTACGTGATCCAAACCAGAAAAAAACCCAGGACCTGTTCAACAAGTATTTGATGTATGCGAAAGTATGAGTCTGATGAGGGCAAATCCCAGGCCTAAACTAGACCTAACATGCGTTATCCTCAAAAATATTGATCAAAACCTGGTTTAATCGACTGTTTCAGTGTGGTACCACATTACTATGTGATCCAAACCAGAAAATAACCCAGGATCTGTTCAACGAGTTTGTGAAGTGTGCGAAAGTATGAGTATGGTGAGGGCAAATCCCAGACCTATCCCAGACCTAACATGCGTTATCCTCTGAAATATTTATCATGACTAGGTTTAATTGAGTGTTTCAGTGTGGTCCCACATTACTACGTGATCCAAACCGGAAAAAACCCAGGATCCGTTTAACATGTATGGGAAGAATGCGAAAGTATGAGCCTGATGGGGGCAAATCCTAGACCTAACCCTGACCTAACATGCGTTATCCTCAAAAATATTGACCGAAACCTGGTTTAATCGACTGTTTCAGTGTGGTACCACATTACTACGTGATCCAAACCAGAAAAAAACCCAGGACCTGTTCAACAAGTATGTGAAGAATGCGAAAGTATGAGTCTGATGAGGGCAAATCCCAGGCCTAAACTAGACCTAACATGCGTTATCCTCAAAAATATTGATCAAAACCTGGTTTAATCGACTGTTTCAGTGTGGTACCACATTACTATGTGATCCAAACCAGAAAAAACTCAGGATCCGTTCAACAAGTATGTGGAGAATGCGAAAGTATGAGTCTGATGAGTGAAAATCCACGGCCTAACCTATACCTAACATGCGTTATCCTCAAAAATATCGATCGAAACCTGGTTTAATCGTCTGTTTCAGTGTGGTACCACATTACTATGTGATCCAAACCAGAAAAAACTCAGGATCCGTTCAACAAGTATGTGGAGAATGCGAAAGTATGAGTCTGATGAGTGAAAATCCACGGCCTAACCTATACCTAACATGCGTTATCCTCAAAACTATTGATCGAAACCAGGTTTAATCGACTGTTTCAGTGTGGCGCCACATTACTACGTGATCGAAACCAGAAAAAAACCCAGGACCTGTTCAACAAGTATTTGAAGTATGCGAAAGTATGAGCCTGATGAGGGCAAATCCCAGACCAATCCCATACCTAACATGCGTTATCCACTTAAATATTGATCCAAACCAGGTTTAATGGACTGTTTCAGTGTGGTCCCACATTACTACGTGATCCAAACCAGAAAAAACCCAGGATCCGTCCAACAAGTATGTGCAGAATGCGAAAGTATGAGTCTGATGAGTGAAAATACCCGGCCTAACCTAGACCTAACATGCGTTATCCTCAAAAATATTGATCGAAACCAGGTTTAATCGACTGTTTCAGTGTGGTACCACATTACAACGTGATCCAAACCAGAAAAAAACCCAGGACCTGTTCAACAAGTATTTGAAGTATGCGAAAGTATGAGTCTGATGAGGGCAAATCCCAGACCTATCCCAGACCTAACATGCGTTATCCTCTAAAATATTTATCAAGACCAGGTTTAATTGATTGTTTCCTGTGGTCCCACATTACTACGTGATCCAAACCAGAAAAAACCCAGGGTCCGTCCAACAAGTATGTGAAGAATGCGAAAGTATGAGTCTGATGACTGAAAATCCCCGGCCTAACCTAGACCTAACATGCGTTATCCTCAAAAATATTGATCGAAGCCAGGTTTAATCGACCGTTTCAGTGTGGTACCACACTACTACGTGACCCCAAACCGGAAAAAACCCAGGATCTGTTCAACAAGTATGTGAAAAACGCGAAAGTATGGGCCTGATGAGGGCAAATCCCAGACCTATCCCAGACCTAACTTGCGTTATCCTCAAAAATATTTATCAAGACCAGGTTTAATTCATTGTTTCAGTGTGGTCCCACATTACTACGTGATCCAAACCAGAAAAAACCCAGGATCCGTTCAACAAGTATGTGAAGAATGCGAAAGTATGAGTCTGATGAGTGAAAGTCCCAGGCCTAACCTAGACCAAACATGCGTTATCCTCAAAAATATTGATCGAAACCTGGTTTAATTGACTGTTTCAGTGTGGTACCACATTACTACGGGACCCATACCAGAAAAAACCCAGGATCTGTTCAACAAGTATGTGAAGACTGCGAAGGTATGAGTCTGATGAGTGAAAATCCCAGACCTATCCCAGACCAAACTTGGGTTATCCTCTAAAATATTGATCCAAACCAGGTTTAATCGACTGTTTCAGTGTGGTACCACACTACTACGTGACCCAAACCGGAAAAAACCCAGGATCTGTTCAACAAGTATGTGAAAAACGCGAAAGTATGAGCCTGATGAGGGCAAATCCCAGACCTATCCCAGACCTAACATGCGTTGTCCTCTAAAATATTTATCAAGACCAGCTTTAATTGAATGTTTCAGTGTGGTACCACATTACTACGTGATCCAAACCAGTAAAAACCCAGGATCCGTTCAACAAGTATGTGAAGAATTCGAAAGTATGAGTGTGTTGAGTGAAAACCCCCGGCCTAACCTAGACCTAACATGCGTTATCCTCAAAAATATCGATCGAAACCTGGTTTAATCGTCTGTTTCAGTGTGGTACCACATTACTATGTGATCCAAACCAGAAAAAACTCTGGATCCGTTCAACAAGTATGTGGAGAATGCGAAAGTATGAGTCTGATGAGTGAAAATCCTCGGCCTAACCTATACCTAACATGCGTTATCCTCAAAAATATTGATCGAAACCAGGTTTAATCGACTGTTTCAGTGTGGCGCCACATTACTACGTGATCGAAACCAGAAAAAAACCCAGGACCTGTTCAACAAGTATTTGAAGTATGCGAAAGTATGACTCTGATGAGGGCAAATCCCAGGCCTAAACTAGACCTAACATGCGTTATCCTCAAAAATATTGATCAAAACCTGGTTTAATCTACTGTTTCAGTGTGGTACCACATTACTACGTGACCCAAACCGGAAAAAACCCAGGATCTGTTCAACAAGTAAGTGAAAAACGCGAAAGTATGGGCCTGATGAGGGCAAATCCCAGACCTATCCCAGACCTAACTTGCGTTATCCTCAAAAATATTTATCAAGACCAGGTTTAATTCATTGTTTCAGTGTGGTCCCACATTACTACGTGATCCAAACCAGAAAAAACCCAGGATCCGTTCAACAAGTATGTGAAGAATGCGAAAGTATGAGTCTGTGAGTGAAAGTCCCAGGCCTAACCTAGACCAAACATGCGTTATCCTCAAAAATATTGATCGAAACCTGGTTTAATTGACTGTTTCAGTGTGGTACCACATTACTACGGGACCCAAACCAGAAAAAACCCAGGATCTGTTCAACAAGTATGTGAACAGATGAATGAATCCCAGACCTATCCCAGACCAAACTTGGGTTATCCTCTAAAATATTGATCCAAACCAGGTTTAATCGACTGTTTCAGTGTGGTACCACACTACTACGTGACCCAAACCGGAAAAAACCCAGGATCTGTTCAACAAGTATGTGAAAAACGCGAAAGTGTGAGCCTGATGAGGGCAAATCCCAGACCTATCCCAGACCTAACATGCGTTATCCTCTAAAATATTTATCAAGACCAGGTTTAATTGATTGTTTCAGTGTGGTCCCACATTACTACGTGATTCAAACCAGAAAAAACCCAGGATCCGTCCAACAAGTATGTGCAGAATGCGAAAGTATGAGTCTGATGAGTGAAAATACCCGGCCTAACCTAGACCTAACATGCGTTATCCTCAAAAATATTGATCGAAACCAGGTTTAATCGACTGTTTCAGTGTGGTACCACATTACTACGTGATCCAAACCAGAAAAAAACCCAGGACCTGTTCAACAAGTATTTGATGTATGCGAAAGTATGAGTCTGATGAGGGCAAATCCCAGGCCTAAACTAGACCTAACATGCGTTATCCTCAAAAATATTGATCAAAACCTGGTTTAATCGACTGTTTCAGTGTGGTACCACATTACTATGTGATCCAAACCAGAAAATAACCCAGGATCTGTTCAACGAGTTTGTGAAGTGTGCGAAAGTATGAGTATGGTGAGGGCAAATCCCAGACCTATCCCAGACCTAACATGCGTTATCCTCTGAAATATTTATCATGACTAGGTTTAATTGAGTGTTTCAGTGTGGTCCCACATTACTACGTGATCCAAACCGGAAAAAACCCAGGATCCGTTTAACATGTATGGGAAGAATGCGAAAGTATGAGCCTGATGGGGGCAAATCCTAGACCTAACCCTGACCTAACATGCGTTATCCTCAAAAATATTGACCGAAACCTGGTTTAATCGACTGTTTCAGTGTGGTACCACATTACTACGTGATCCAAACCAGAAAAAAACCCAGGACCTGTTCAACAAGTATGTGAAGAATGCGAAAGTATGAGTCTGATGAGGGCAAATCCCAGGCCTAAACTAGACCTAACATGCGTTATCCTCAAAAATATTGATCAAAACCTGGTTTAATCGACTGTTTCAGTGTGGTACCACATTACTATGTGATCCAAACCAGAAAAAACTCAGGATCCGTTCAACAAGTATGTGGAGAATGCGAAAGTATGAGTCTGATGAGTGAAAATCCACGGCCTAACCTATACCTAACATGCGTTATCCTCAAAAATATCGATCGAAACCTGGTTTAATCGTCTGTTTCAGTGTGGTACCACATTACTATGTGATCCAAACCAGAAAAAACTCAGGATCCGTTCAACAAGTATGTGGAGAATGCGAAAGTATGAGTCTGATGAGTGAAAATCCACGGCCTAACCTATACCTAACATGCGTTATCCTCAAAACTATTGATCGAAACCAGGTTTAATCGACTGTTTCAGTGTGGCGCCACATTACTACGTGATCGAAACCAGAAAAAAACCCAGGACCTGTTCAACAAGTATTTGAAGTATGCGAAAGTATGAGTCTGATGAGGGCAAATCCCAGGCCTAAACTAGACCTAACATGCGTTATCCTCAAAAATAGTGATCAAAACCTGGTTTAATCTACTGTTTCAGTGTGGTACCACATTACTACGTGACCCAAACCGGAAAAAACCCAGGATCTGTTCAACAAGTATGTGAAAAACGCGAAAGTGTGAGCCTGATGAGGGCAAATCCCAGACCTATCCCAGACCTAACATGCGTTATCCTCTAAAATATTTATCAAGACCAGGTTTAATTGATTGTTTCAGTGTGGTCCCACATTACTACGTGATCCAAACCAGAAAAAACCCAGGATCCGTCCAACAAGTATGTGCAGAATGCGAAAGTATGAGTCTGATGAGTGAAAATACCCGGCCTAACCTAGACCTAACATGCGTTATCCTCAAAAATATTGATCGAAACCAGGTTTAATCGACTGTTTCAGTGTGGTACCACATTACAACGTGATCCAAACCAGAAAAAAACCCAGGATCTGTTCAACGAGTTTGTGAAGTGTGCGAAAGTATGAGTATGGTGAGGGCAAATCCCAGACCTATCCCAGACCTAACATGCGTTATCCTCTAAAATATTTATCATGACTAGGTTTAATTGAGTGTTTCAGTGTGGTCCCACATTACTACGTGATCCAAACCGGAAAAAACGCAGGATCCGTTTAACAAGTATGGGAAGAATGCGAAAGTATGAGCCTGACGAGGGCAAATCCTAGACCTAACCCAGACCTAACATGCGTTATCCTCAAAAATATTGACCGAAACCTGGTTTAATCGACTGTTTCAGTGTGGTACCACATTACTACCGGACCCAAACCAGAAAAAACCCGGGATCTGTTCAACAAGTATGTGAAGAATGCGAAAGTATGAGTCTGATGTGTGAAAATCCCAGACCTATCCCAGACCTAACTTGCGTTATCCTCTAAAATATTGATCGAAACCAGGTTTAATTGACTGTTTCAGCGTGGTACCACATTACTACGTGATACAATCCAGAAACAGCCCAGGATCTAGCCATGAAGTATGAGAAATATGCGAAAGTATGAGCCTGATGAGGGCAAATCCTAGACCTAACCCAAACCTAACATGCGTTATCCTCTAAAATATTGATCGAAACCAGGTTTAATTGACTGTTTCAGTGTGGTCCCACATTACTACGTGATCCAAACCAGAAAAAACCCAGGATCCGTTCAACAAGTATGTGAAGAATGCGAAAGTATGAGTCTGATGAGTGAAAATCCCCGGCCTAACCTAGACCTAACATGCGTTATCCTAAAAATATTGATCGAAAGCTGGTTTAATCGTCTGTTTCAGTGTGGTACCACACTACTACGTGACCCAAACCGGAAAAAACCCAGGATCTGTTCAACAAGTATGTGAAGAACGCGAAAGTATGAGCCTGATGAGGGCAAATCCCAAACCTATCCCAGACCTAACTTGCGTTATCCTCAAAAATATTGATAGAAACCTGGTTTAATCGACTGTTTCAGTGTGGTACCACATTACTACCTGATCCAATCCAGAAATAGCCCAGGATCTAGCCATGAAATATGAGAAATATGCGAAAGTATGAGCCTGACGAGGGCAAATCCCAGACCTAACCCAGACCTAACATGCGTTATCCTCTAAAATATTTATCAAGACCAGGTTTAATTGATTGTTTCAGTGTGGTCCCACATTACTACGTGATCCAAACCAGAAAAAACCCAGGATCCGTTCAACAAATATGTGAAGAATGCGAAAGTATGAGTGTGATGAGTGAAAAACGCCGGCCTAACCTAGACCTAACATGCGTTATCCTCAAAAATATTGATCGAAAGCTGGTTTAATCGTCTGTTTCAGTGTGGTACCACATTACTATGTGATCCAAACCAGAAAATAACCCAGGATCTGTTCAACGAGTATGTGAAGTGTGCGAAAGTATGAGTCTGATGAGGGCAAATCCCAGACCTATCCCAGACCTAACATGCATTATCCTCTAAAATATTTATCAAGACCAGGTTTAATTGATTGTTTCAGTGTGGTCCCACATTACTACCTGACACAATCCAGAAACAGCCCAGGATCTAGCCATGAAGTATGAGAAATATGCGAAAGTATGAGCCTGATGAGGGCAAATCCTAGACCTAACCCAAACCTAACATGCGTTATCCTCTAAAATATTGATCGAAACCAGGTTTAATTGACTGTTGCAGCGTGGTACCACATTACTACGTGATACAATCCAGAAACAGCCCAGGATCTAGCCATGGAGTATGAGAAATATGCGAAAGTATGAGCCTGATGAGGGCAAATCCTAGACCTAACCCAAACCTAACATGCGTTATCCTCTAAAATAGTGATCGAAACCAGGTTTAATTGACTGTTTCAGTGTGGTACCACATTACTACGTGATCCAGTCCAGAAATAGCCCAGGATCTAGCCTTGAAGTATGAGAAACATGCGAAAGTATGAGCCTGACGAGGGCAAAGCCTAGACCTAACCCAGACCTAACATGCGTTATCCTCTAAAATATTTACCATGACCAGGTTTAATTGATTGTTTCAGTGTGGCCCCACATTTCTACGTGATCCAAACCAGAAAAAACCCAGGATCCGTTCAACAAGTATGTGAAGAATGCGAATGTATGAGTCTGATGAGTGAAAATCCCAGGCCTAGCCTAGACCTAACATGCGTTATCCTCAAAATTATTGATCGAAACCTGGTTTAATCGACTGTTTCAGTGTGGTACCACATTACTACGTGACCCAAACCAGAAAAAACCCAGAATCTGTTCAACAAGTATGTGAAAAACGTGTAAGTATGAGCCTCATGAGGGCAAATCCCAGACCAAACTTGCGTTATCCTCTATAATATTGATGGAAACCAGGTTTAATTGACTGTTTCAGTGTGGTACCACATTACTACGTGATGCAATCCAGAAAAACTCCAGGATCTAGCCATCAAGTATGAGAAATATGCGAAAGAATGAGCCTGATGAGAGCAAATCCCAGACCTAACCTAGACCTAACATGAATTATTCTCTAAAATATTTATCAAGACCAGGTTCCATTGATTGTTACAGTGTGGTCCCACATTACTACGTGATGCAAACCAGAAAAAACCCAGGTTCCGTTCAACAAGTATGTGAAAAACGCGAAAGTATGAGCCTGATGAGGGCAAATCCCAGGCCTAACCTAGACCTAACATGCGTGGTCCTCTAAAATATTGATGGAAACCAGGTTTAATTGTCTGTTTCAGTGTTGTACTTCCTTACTACGTGATGCAATCCAGAAAAAGCCCAGGATCTATCCATCAAGTATGAGAAATATGCGAAAGAATGAGCCTGATGAGAGCAAATCCCAGACCTAACCTAGACCTAACATGGATTATTCTCTAAAATATTGATCAAAACCAGGTTTAATTGGCTGTTTCAGTGTGGTACCACATTACTACGTGGTCCAATCCAGAAATAGCCCAGGATCCAGCCATGAAGTATGAGAAATATGCGAAAGTATGAGCCTGATGGGGGCAAAGCCTAGACCTAACCCAGACCTAACATGCGTTATCCTCTAAAATATTTACCATGACCAGGTTTAATTGATTGTTTCAGTGTGGACCCACATTACTACGCGATCCAAATCAGAAAAAACCCAGGATCCGTTCAACAAGTATGTGAAGAATGCCAAAGTATGAGTCTGATGAGTGAAAATCCCAGACCTAACCTAGACCTAACATGCGTTATCCTCTAAAATATTGATCCAAACCAGGTTTAATTGATTGTTTCGGTGTGGTCCCACATTACTACCTGATCCAAACCAGAAAAAACCCAGGATCTGTTCAACAAGTATGTGAAAATCGCGAAAGTATGAGCCTGATGAGGGCAAATCCCAGACCTATCCCAGACCGAACTTGCGTTATCCTCTAAAATATTGATCGAAACCAGGTTTAGTCGACTGTTTCAGTGTGGTACCACATTGCTACGTGATCCAAACCAGAAAAAACCCAGGATCAGTTCAACAAGTATGTGAAAAACTCGAAAGTATGAGCCTGATGAGGGCAAATCCCAGACCTATCCCAGACCTAACTTGCGTTAACCTCAAAAATATTGATCGAAACCAGGTTTAATTGACTGTTTCAGTGTGGTACCACATTACTACGTGATCCAATCCAGAAACAGCCCCGGATCTAGCCATGAAGTATGAGAAATATGCGAAAGTATGAGCCTGATGTGGGCAAATCCCAGGCCTAACCTAGACCTAACATGCGTTGTCCTCTAAAATATTGATCGAAACCAGGTTTAATTGATTGTTTCAGTGTGGTCCCACATTACTACCTGATCCAAACCAGAAAAAACCCAGGATCTGTTCAACAAGTATGTGAAAATCGCGAAAGTATGAGCCTGATGAGGGCAAATCCCAGACCTATCTCAGACCTAACATGCGTTATCCTCAGAAATATTAATCGAAACCAGGCTTAATCGACTGTTTCAGTGTGGTACCACATTACTACGTGATCCAAACCAGAAAAAAACCCAGGACCTTGTCAAGGAGTATGTGAAGTGTGCGAAAGTATGAGCCTGATGAGGGCAAATCCCAGACCTATCCCAGACCTAACTTGCGTTATCCTCAAAAATATTGATAGAAACCTGGTTTAATCGACTGTTTCAGTGTGGTACCACATTACTACGTGATCCAATCCAGAAATAGCCCAGGATCTAGCCATGAAATATGAGAAATATGCGAAAGTATGAGCCTGACGATGGCAAATCCTAGACCTAACCCAGACCTAACATGCGTTATCCTCTAATATATTTATCAAGAACAGGTTTAATTGATTGTTTCAGTGTGGTCCCACATTACTACGTGATCCAAACCAGAAAAAACCCAGGATCCGTTCAACAAATATGTGAAGAATGCGAAAGTATGAGTCTGATGAGTGAAAATCCCAGACCTATCGTCAGACCTAACATGCGTTATCCTCTAAAATATTTATCAAGACCAGGTTTAATTGAATGTTCCAGTGTGGTACCACATTACTACGTGAACCAAACCAGAAAAAACCCTGTATCTGTTCAACAAGTATATGAAGAATGCGAAAGTATGAGTGTGATGAGTGAAAAACGTCGGCCTAACCTAGACCTAACATGCGTTGTCCTCAAAAATATTGATCGAAAGCTGGTTTAATCGTCTGTTTCAGTGTGGTACCACATTACTATGTGATCCAAACCAGTAAAAACCCAGGATCCGTTCAACAAGTATGTGAAGAATGCGAAAGTATGAGTGTGATGAGTGAAAAACCCCGGCCTAACCTAGACCTAACATGCGTTATCCTCAAATATATTGATCGAAACCTGGTTTAATTGACTGTTTCAGTGTTGCACTTCATTACTACGTGATCCAAACCAGTAAAAACCCAGGATCCGTGCAACAAGTATGTGAAGAATGCGAAAGTATGAGTCTGATGAGTGAAAATCCCAGACCTATCGTCAGACCTAACATGCGTTATCCTCTAAAATATTTATCTAGACCAGGTTTAATTGAATGTTTCAGTGTGGTACCACATAACTAAGTGAACCAAACCAGAAAAAACCCTGTATCTGTTCAACAAGTATGTGAAGAATGCGAAAGTATGAGTGTGATGAGTGAAAAACGCCGGCCTAACCTAGACCTAACATGCGTTATCCTCAAAAATATTGATCGAAAGCTGGTTTAATCGTCTGTTTCAGTGCGGTACCACATTACTACGTGATCCAATCCAGAAATAGCCCAGGATCCGTTCAACAAGTATGTGGAGAATACGAAAGTATGAGTCTGATGAGTGAAGATCCTCGGCCTAACCTAGACCTAACATGCGTTGTCCTCTAAAATATTGATGGAAACCAGGTTTAATTGACTGTTTCAGTGTTGCACTTCATTACTACGTGATCAAAACCAGTATAAACCCAGGATCCGTTCAACAAGTGTGTGAAGAATGCGAAAGTATGAGTGTGATGAGTGAAAAACCCCGGCCTAACCCAGACCTAACATGCGTTATCCTCAAATATATTGATCGAAACCTGGTTTAATTGACTGTTTCAGTGTTGCACTTCATTACTACGTGATCGAAACCAGTAAAAACCCAGGATCCGTTCAACAAAAATGTGAAGAATGCGAAAGTATGAGTCTGATGAGTGAAAATCCCAGACCTATCGTCAGACCTAACATGCGTTATCCTCTAAAATATTTATCTAGACCAGGTTTAATTGAATGTTTCAGTGTGGTACCACATAACTAAGTGAACCAAACCAGAACAAACCCTGCAACTGTTCAACAAGTATGTGAAGAATGCGAAAGTATGAGTGTGATGAGTGAAAAACGCCGGCCTAACCTAGACCTAACATGCGTTATCCTCAAAAATATTCATCGAAAGCTGGTTTAATCGTCTGTTTCAGTGTGGTACCACATTACTATGTGATCCAAACCAGAAAATAGCCCAGGATCTGTTCAACGAGTATGTGATGTGTGCGAAAGTATGAGTCTGATGAGGGCAAATCCCAGACCTATCCCAGACCTAGCATGCATTATCCTCTAAAATATTTATCAAGACCAGGTTTAATTGTTTGTTTCAGTGTGGTCCCACATTACTACGTGACACAATCCAGAAACAGCCCAGGATCTAGCCATGAAGTATGAGAAATATGCGAAAGTATGAGCCTGATGAGGGCAAATCCTAGACCTAACCCAAACCTTACATGCGCTATCCTCTAAAATATTTATCAAGACCAGGTTTAATTGAATGTTTCAGTGTGGTACCACATTACTACGTGAACCAAACCAGTAAAAACCCAGGATCCGTTCAACAAGTATGTGGAGAATGCGAAAGTATGAGTTTGATGAGTGAAAATCCTCGGCCTAACCTAGACCTAACATGCGTTATCCTCAAAAATATTGATCGAAACCAGGTTTAATCGACTCTTTCAGTGTGGTACCACATTACTACGTGATCCAAACCAGTAAAAACCCAGGATCCGTTCAACAAGTATGTGGAGAATGCGAAAGTATGAGTCTGATGAGTGAAAATCCTCGGCCAAACCTAGACCTAACATGCGTTGTCCTCTAAAACATTGATGGATACCAGATTTAATTGACTGTTTCAGTGTTGCACTTCATTGCTACGTGATCCAAACCAGTAAAAACCCAGGATCCGTTCAACAAGTATGTGAAGAATGCGAAACTATGAGTGTGATGAGTGAAAAACCCCGGCCTAACCTAGACCTAACATGCGTTATCCTCAAAAATATTGATCGAAACCTGGTTTAATCGTCTGTTTCAGTGTGGTACCACATTACTATGTGATCCAAACCAGAAAAAACCCTGTATCTGTTCAACAAGTATGTGAAGAATGCGAAAGTATGAGTCTGATGAGTGAAAATCCCAGGGCTAACCTAGACCTAACAAGCGTTATCCTCTAAAATATTTATCAAGACCAGGTTTAATTGACTGTTTCAGCGTGGTACCACATTACTACGTGACACAATCCAGAAACAGCCCAGGATCTAGCCATGAAGTATCAGAAATATGCGAAAGCATGAGCCTGATGAGGGCAAATCCTAGACCTAACCCAAACCTAACATGCGTTATCCTCTAAAATATTTATCAAGGTCAGGTTTAATTGAATGTTTCAGTGTGGTACCACATTACTACGTGATCCAAACCAGTAAAAACCCAGGATCCGTTCAACAAGTATGTGGAGAATGCGAAAGTATGAGTCTGATGAGTGAAAATCCTCGGCCTAACCTATACCTAACATGCGTTATCCTCAAAAATATTGACCGAAACCAGGTTTAATCGACTGTTTCGGTGTGGTACCACATTACTACTCGATCCAAACCAGAAAAAAACCCAGGACCTGTTCAACAAGTATTTGAAGTATGCGAAAGAATGAGTCTGATGAGGGCAAATCCCAGGCCTAAACTAGACCTAACATGCGTTATCCTCGAAAATATTGATCAAAACCTAGTTTAATCGACTGTTTCAGTGTGGTACCACATTACTATGTGATCCAAACCAGAAAATAAACCAGGATCTGTTCAACGAGTATGTGAAGTGTGCGAAAGAATGAGTATGATGAGGGCAAATCCCAGACCTATCCCAGACCTAACATGCGTTATCCTCTAAAATATTTATCAAGACCAGGATTAATTGATTGTTTCAGTGTGGTCCCACATTACTACGTGATCCAAACCAGAAAAAACCCAGGATCCGTTCAACAAGTATGTGAAGAATGCGAAAGTATGAGTCTGATGAGTGAAAGTCCCAGGCCTAACCTAGACCTAACATGCGTTATCCTCAAAAATGTTGATCGAAACCTGGTTTAATCGACTGTTTCAGTGTGGTACCACATTACTACCGGACCCAAACCAGAAAGACCCAGGATCTGTTCAACGAGTATGTGAAGAATGCGAAAGTATGAGTCTGAGGAGTGAAAATCCCAGACCTATCCCAGACCAAACTTGCGTTATCCTCTAAAATATTGATCGAAACCTGGTTTAATCGACTGTTTCAGTGTGGTGCCACTATGCTACGTGATCCAAACCAGAAAAAACCCAGGATCAGTTCAACAAGTATGTGAAAAACGCGAAAGTATGAGCCTGATGAGGGCGAATCCCAGACCTATCCCAGACCTAACTTGCGTTATCCTCTAAAATATTGATCGAAACCAGGTTTAATTGACTGTTTCAGCGTGGTACCACATTACTACGTGATACAATCCAGAAACAGCCCAGGATCTAGCCATGAAGTATGAGAAATATGCGAAAGTATGAGCCTGATGAGGGCAAATCCTAGACATATCCCAGACCTAACTTGCGTTGTCCTCTAAGGTATTGATGGAAACCATGTTTAATTGACTGATTCAGTGTTGTACTTCATTACTACGTGATGCAATCCAGAAAGAGCCCAGGATCTAGCCATCAAGTATGAGAAATATGCGAAAGAATAAGCCAGATGAGAGCAAATCCCAGACCTAACCTAGACCTAACATGAATTATTCTCTAAAATATTGATCGAAATCAGGTTTAATTGACTGTTTCAGTGTGGTCCCACATTACTACGTGATCCAAACCAGAAAAAACCCAGGATCCGTTCAACAAGTATGTGAAGAACGCGAAAGTATGAGTCTGATGAGTGAAAATCCCAGACCTAACCTAGACCTAACATGCGTTATCCTCTAAAATATTGATCCAAACCAGGTTTAATGGACTGTTTCAGTGTGGTACCACACTACTACGTGATCCAAACCCGAAAAAACCCAGGATCTGTTCAACAACTATGTGAAGAATGCGAAAGTATGAGTCTGAAGAGTGAAAATACCAGGGCTAACCTAGACCTGACATGCGTTATCCTCTAAAATATTGATCGAAACCAGGTTTAATGGACTGTTTCAGTGTGGCACCACATTACTACGTGATCCAAACCAGAAAAAACCCAGGATCAGTTCAACAAGTATGTGAAGAATGCGAAAGTATGAGTCTGATGAGTGAAAATCCCAGGGCTAACCTAGACCTAACATGCGTTATCCTCTAAAATATTTTCCAAACCAGGTTTAATGGACTGTTTCAGTGTGGTACCACACTACTACGTGATACAAACCAGAAAAAACCCAGGATCTGTTCAACAAGTATGTGAAAAACGCGAAAGTATGAGCCTGATGAGGGCAAATCCCAGACTTATCCCAGACCTAGCTTGCGTTGTCCTCTAAGATATCGACGGAAACCAGGTTTAATTGACTGCTTCAGTGTTGTACTTCATTACTACGTGATGCAATCCAGAAAAAGCCCAGGATCTAGCCACCAAGTATGAGAAATATGCGAAAGAATGAGCCTGACGAGAGCAAATCCCAGACCTAACCTAGACCTAACATGAATTATTCTCTAAAATATTGATCGAAACCAGGTTTAATTGACTGTTTCAGTGTGGTCCCACATTACTACGTGATCCAAACCAGAAAAAACCCAGGATCCGTTCAACAAGTATGTGAAGAATGCGAAAGTATGAGCCTGATGAGTGAAAATCCCAGGCCTAACCTAGACCTAACTTGCGTTATCCTCTAAGATATTGATGGAAACCAGGTTTAATTGACTGTTTCAGTGTGGTACCACACTACTTCGTGATCCAAACCAGAAAAAACACGGGACCTGTTCAACAAGTATGTGAAAAACGCGAAAGTATGAGCCTGAAGAGGGCAAATCCCAGACCTATCCCAGACCTAACTTGCGTTATCCTCTAAAATATTGATCGAAACCAGGTTTAATCGACTGTTTCAGTGTGGTACCACATTACTACATGATCCAAACCAGAAAAAACCCAGGATCCGTTCAACAAGTATGTGAAGAATGCGAAAGTATGAGCCTGATGAGTGAAAATCCCAGGCCAAACCTAGACCTAACTTGCGTTGTCCTCTAAGATATTAATGGAAACCAGGTTTAATGGACTGTTTCAGTGTGGCACCACATTACTACGTGATCCAAACCAGAAAAAACCCAGGATCAGTTCAACAAGTATGTGAAGAATGCGAAAGTATGAGTCTGATGTGTGAAAATCCCAGGGCTAACCTAGACCTAACATGCGTTATCCTCTAAAATATTGATCCAAACTAGGTTTAATGGACTGTTTCAGTGTGGCACCACATTACTACCTGATCCAAACCAGAAAAAACACAGGATCAGTTTAACAAGTATGTGAAGAATGCGATAGTATGAGTCTGATGAGTGAAAATCCCAGGGCTAACCTAGACCTAACATGCGTTATCCTGTAAAATATTGATCGAAACCAGGTTTAATCGACTGCTTCAGTGTGGTATCACACTACTACGTGACCCAAACCAGAAAAAACCCATGATCTGTTCAACAAGTATGTGAAAGACGCGAAAGTATGAGCCTGATGAGGGCAAATCCTAGACCTAACCCAGACCTAACATGCGTTATCCTCTAAAATATTTACAAAGACCAGGTTTAATTTATTGTTTCAGTGTGGTCCCACATTACTACGGGTCCAAACCGGAAAAAACCCAGGATCCGTTCAACAAGTATGTGAAGAATGCGAAAGTATGAGCCTGATGAGAGCAAATCCCAGACCTAACCTAGACCTAACATGAATTATTCTCTAAAATATTGATCGAAACCAGGTTTTATTGACTGTTTCAGTGTGGTCCCACATTACTACGTGATCCAAACCAGAAAAAACCCAGGCTCCGTTCAACAAGTATGTGAAGAATGCGAAAGTATGAGTCTGATGAGTGAAAATCCCAGGCCTAACCTAGACCTAACATGCGTTATCCTCTAAAATATTGATCGAAACCTGGTTTAATCGACCGTTTCAGTGTGGTACCACATTACTATGTGATCCAACCCAGAAAATAACCCAGGATCTGTTCAAGGAGTATGTGAAGTGTGTGAAAGTATGAGTCTGATGAGGTCAAATCCCAGACCTATCCCAGACCTAACTTGCGTTATCCTCTAAAATTTTGATCGAAACCAGGTTTACTCGACTGTTTCAGTGTGGTACCACATTACTACGTGATCCAAACCAGAAAAAACCCAGGATCCGTTCAACAAGTATGTGAAGAATGCGAATGTATGAGTCTGATGAGTGAAAATCCCAGACCTAACCTAGACCTAACATGCGTTATCCTCTAAAATATTGATCCAAACCAGGTTTAATGGACTGTTTCAGTGTGGTACCACACTACTACAAGATCCAAACCCGAAAAAACCCAGGATCTGTTCAACAAGTATGTGAAGAATGCGAAAGTATGAGTCTGAAGAGTGAAAATCCCAGGGCTAACCTAGACCTAACATGCGTTGTCCTCTAAGAAATTGACGGAAACCAGGTTTAATTGACTGTTTCAGTGTTGTACTTCATTACTACGTGATGCAATCCAGAAAAAGCCCAGGATCTAGCCATCAAGTATGAGAAATATGCGAAAGAATGAGCCTGATGAGAGCAAATCCCAGACCTAACCTAGACCTAACATGAATTATTCTCTAAAATATTGATCGAAACCAGGTTTAATTGCCTGTTTCAGTGTGGTCCCACATTACTACGTGATCCAAACCAGAAAAAACCCAGGATCCGTTCAACAAGTATGTGAAGAATGCGAAAGTATGAGTCTGATGAGTGAAAATCCCAGGGCTAACCTAGACCTAACTTGCGTTGTCCTCTAAGATATTGATGGAAACCAGGTTTAATTCACTGTTTCAGTGTGGTACCACACTACTTCGTGATCCAAACCAGAAAAAACCCAGGATCAGTTCAACAAGTATGTGAAGAATGCGAAAGTATGAGTCTGATGAGTGAAAATCCCAGGGCTAACCTAGACCTAACATGCGTTATCCTCTAAAATATTGATCCAAACCAGGTTTAATGGACTGTTTCAGTGTGGCACCACATTACTACGTCATCCAAACCAGAAAAAACCCATGATCTGTTCAACAAGTATGTGAAAAACGCGAAAGTATGAGCCTGATGAGGGCAAATCCCAGACCAAACCTAGAGCTAACATGAATTATTCTCTAAAATATTGATCGAAACCAGGTTTAATTGACTGTTTCAGTGTGGTCCCACATTACTACGTGATCCAAACCAGAAAAAACCCAGGATCAGTTCAACAAGTATGTGAAGAATGCGAAAGTATGAGTCTGATGAGTGAAAATCCCAGGGCTAACCTAGACCTAACATGCGTTATCCTCTAAAATATTGATCGAAACCAGGTTTAATTGACTGTTTCAGTGTTGTACATCATTACTACGTGATGCAATCCAGAAAAAGCCCAGGATCTAGCCATCAAGTATGAGAAATATGCGAAAGAATGAGCCTGATGAGAGCAAATCCCAGACCTAACCTAGACCTAACATGCGTTATCCTCAAAAATATTGACCGAAACCTGGTTTAATCGACTGTTTCAGTGTGGTACCACATTACTATGTGATCCAAACCAGAAAATAACCCAGGATCTGTTCAACGAGTATGTGAAAAACGCGAAAGTATGAGCCTGATGAGGGCGAATCCCAGACCTATCCCAGACCTAACTTGCGTTATCCTCTAAAATATTGATCGAAACCAGATTTAATTGACTGTTTCAGTGTTGTACTTCATTACTACGTGATGCAATCCAGAAATAGCCCAGGATCTAGCCATCAAGTATGAGAAATATGCGAAAGAATGAGCCTGATGAGAGCAAATCCCAGACCTAACCTAGAACTAACATGAATTATTCTCTAAAATATTGATCGAAACCAGGTTTAATTGACTGTTTCAGTGTGGTCCCACATTACTACGTGATCCAAACCAGAAAAAACCCAGGATCAGTTCAACAAGTATGTGAAGAATGCGAAAGTATGAGTCTGATGAGTGAAAATCCCAGGGCTAACCTAGACCTAACATGCGTTATCCTCTAAAATATTGATCGAAACCAGGTTTAATTGACTGTTTCAGTGTTGTACTTCATTACTACGTGATGCAATCCAGAAAAAGCCAAGGATCTAGCCATCAAGTATGAGAAATATGCGAAAGAATGAGCCTGATGAGAGCAAATCCCAGACCTAACATGCGTTATCCTCAAAAATATTGACCGAAACATGGTTTAATCGACTGTTTCAGTGTGGTACCACATTACTATGTGATCCAAACCAGAAAATAACCCAGGATCTGTTCAACGAGTATGTGAAAAACGCGGAAGTATGAGCCTGATGAGGGCGAATCCCAGACCTACCCCAGACCTAACTTGCGTTATCCTCTAAAATATTGATCGAAACCAGGTTTAATTGACTGTTTCAGCGTGGTACCACATTACTACGTGATACTATCCAGAAACAGCCCAGGATCTAGCCATGAAGTATGAGAAATATGCGAAAGTATGAGCCTGATGAGGGCAAATCCTAGACCTAACCCAAACCTAACATGCGTTATCCTCTAAAATATTGATCCAAACCAGGTTTAATGGACTGCTTCAGTGTGGTACCACTTTACTACGTGATCCAAAGCAGAAAAAACCCTCGATCAGGCCAACATGTATGTTAAAACTGCGAAAGTATGACCCTGACGAGGGCAAATCCCAGGCCTAACCTAGACCTAACATGCGTTATCTTCTAAGATATTGAGCGAAACCAGGTTTAATTGACTGTTTCAGTGTGGTAACACATTACTACGTGATCCAATCCAGAAAAAGCCCAGGATCTAGCCGTCAAGTATGTGAAGAATGCGAAAGTATGAGTCTGATGAGTGAAAATCCTCGGCCTAACCTAGACCTAACATGCGTTATCCTCAAAAATATTGATCGAAACCAGGTTTAATCGACTGTTTCAGTGTGGTACCACATTACTACGTGATCCAAACCAGAAAAAAACCCAGGATCTGTTCAACAAGTATGTGAAGTATGCGAAAGTATGAGTCTGATGAGGGCAAATCCCAGACCTAAACTAGACATAACTTTCGTTATCCTCTAAAATATTGATCGAAACCAGGTTTAATTGACTGTTTCAGTGTGGACCCACATTACTACGTGATCCACACCAGTAAAAACCCAGGATCCGTTCTACAAGTATGTGAAGAATGCGAAAGTATGAGTCTGATGAGTGAAAATCCTCTGCCTAACCTAGACCTAACATGCGTTATCCTCAAAAATATTGATCGAAACCTGGTTTAATCGACTGTTTCAGTGTGGTACCACATTACTATGCGATCCAGACCAGAAAATAACCCAGGATCTGTCAAACGAGTATGTGAAGTGTGCGAAAGTATGAGCCTGATGAGAGCAAATCCCAGACCTAACCTAGACCTAACATGAATTATTTTCGAAGATATTGATCGGAACCAGGTTTAATTGACTGTTTCAGTGTGGTACCACATTACTACGTGATCCAAACCAGAAAAAACCCAGGATCAGTTCAACAAGTATGTGAAGAATGCGAAAGTATGAGTCTGATGAGTGAAAATCCCAGGGCTAACCTAGACCTAACATGCGTTATCCTCTAAAATATTGAGCGAAACCAGGTTTAATTGATTGTTTCAGTGTGGTACCACGTGACCCAACCCAGAAAAAACCCATGATCTGTTCAACAAGTATGTGAAAAACGCGAAAGTATGAGCCTGATGAGGGCAAATCCCAGACCTATCCCAGACCTAACTTGCGTTATCCTCTAAAATATTGATCGAAACCAGGTTTAATTGACCGTTTCAGTGTGGTACCACACTACTACGTGATCCAAACCAGAAAAAACCCAGGATCTGTTCAACAAGTATGTGAAAAACGCGAAAGTATGAGCCTGATGAGGGCAAGTTCCAGACCAATCCCAGACTTAACTTGCGTTATCCTCTAAGATATTGATCGAAACCAGGTTTTATCGACTGTTTCAGTGTGGTACCACATTACTACGTGATCCAAACCAGAAAAAACCCAGGATCCGTTCAACAAGTATGTGAAGAATGCGAAAGTATGAGCCTGATGAGTGAAAATCCCAGACCTAACCTAGACCTAACATGAATTATTCTGTAAAATATTGATCAAAACCAGGTTTAATTGACTGTTTCAGTGTGGTACCACATTACTACGTGATCCAAACCAGAAAAAACCCTCGATCAGGTCAACAAGTATGTGAAAAACGCGAAAGTATGACGCTGATGAGGGCAAATCCCAGGCCTAACCTAGACCTAACATGCGTTATCCTCTAAAATATTGGTCGAAACCTGGTTTAATCGACTGTTTCAGTGTGGTACCACATTACTATGCCATCCAAACCAGAAAATAACCCAGGATCTCTCAAACGAGTATGTGAAGTGTGCGAAAGTATGAGCCTGATGAGAGCAAATCCCAGACCTAACCTAGACCTAACATGAATTATTCTCTAAAATATTGATCAAAACCAGGTTTAATTGACTGTTTCAGTGTGGTACCACATTACTACGTGATCCAAACCAGAAAAAGCCCAATATCAGTTCAACAAGTATGTGAAAAACGCGAAAGTATGAGTCTGATGAGGGCGAATCCCAGACCTATGCCAGACCTAACTTGCGTTATCCTCTAAAATATTGATCGAAACCAGGTCTAATTGACTGTTTGAGCGTGGTACCACATTACTACGTGATACAATCCAGAAACAGCCCAGGATCTAGCCATGAAGTATGAGAAATATGCGAAAGTATGAGCCTGATGAGGGCAAATCTTAGACCTAACCCAGACCTAACATGCGTTATCCTCTAAAATATTTATCAAGATCAGGTTTAATTGAATGTTTCAGTGTGGTACCACATTACTACGTGAACCAAACCAGAAAAAACCCAGGATCCGTTCAACAAGTATGTGAAGAATGCGAAAGTATGAGCCTGATGAGTGAAAATCCCCGGCCTAACCTAGACCTAACATGCGTTATCCTCAAAAATATTGATCCAATCCAGGTTTAATGGACTGTTTCAGTGTGGTATCACTTTACTACGTGATCCAAAGCAGAAAAAACCCTCGATCAGGTCAACATGTATGTTAAAACTGCGAAAGTATGACCCCGATGAGAGCAAACCCCAGGCCTAACCTAGACCTAACATGCGTTGTCCTCTAAAATATTGATGGAAACCAGGTTTAATTGACTGTTTCAGTGTTGTACTTCATTACTACGTGATGCGATCCAGAGAAAGCCCAGGATCCAGCCCTGAAGTATGAGAAATATGCGAAAGTATGAGCCTGATGAGGGCAAATCCTAGACCTAACCCAGACCTAACATGCGTTATCCTCTAAAATATTGATCGAAACCAGGTCTAATTGACTGTTTGAGCGTGGTACCACATTACTACGTGATACAATCCAGAAACAGCCCAGGATCTAGCCATGAAGTATGAGAAATATGCGAAAGTATGAGCCTGATGAGGGCAAATCCTAGACCTAACCCAGACCTAACATGCGTTATCCTCTAAAATATTTATCAAGACCAGGTTTAATTGATTGTTTCAGTGTGGTACCACGTGACCCAACCCAGAAAAAACCCATGATCTGTTCAACAAGTATGTGAAAAACGCGAAAGTATGAGCCTGATGAGGGCAAATCCCAGACCTATCCCAGACCTAACTTGCGTTATCCTCTAAAATATTGATCGAAACCAGGTTTAATTGACCGTTTCAGTGTGGTACCACATTACTACGTGATCCAAACCAGAAAAAACTCAGGATCCGTTCAACAAGTATGTGAAGGATGCGAAAGTATGAGTCTGATCAGTGAAAATCTCAGGCCTTACCTAGACCTAACTTGCGTTGTCCTCTAAAATATTGATCGAAACCAGGTTTCATCGACTGTTTCAGTGTGGTACCACATTACTACGTGATCCAAACCAGAAAAAACCCAGGATCTGTTCAACGAGTATGTGAAGTGTGCGAAAGTATGAGTCAGATGAGGTCAAATGCCAGACCTGTCCCAGACCTAACATGCGTTATCCTCTAAAATATTTATCAAGACCAGGTTTAATTGATTGTTCCAGTGTGGACCCACATTACTACGTGATCCAAACCAGAAAAAACCCAGGATCTGTTCAACAAGTATGTGAAAAACGCGAAAATGTGAGCCTGATGAGGGCAAATCTTAGAACTAACCCAGACCTAAGATGCGTTATCCTCTAAAATATTTATCCAGACCAGGTTTAATTGACCGTTTCAGTGTGGTACCACATTACTACGTGATCCAAACCAGAAAAAACTCAGGATCCGTTCAACAAGTATGTGAAGAATGCGAAAGTATGAGCCTGATGAGTGAAAATCCCAGGCCTAACCTAGACCTAACATGCGTTATCCTCAAAAATATTGATCGAAACATGGTTTAATCGACTGTTTCAGTGTGGTACCACATTACTATGTGGTCCAAACCAGAAAATAACCCAGGATCTGTTCAACGAGTATGTGAAGTGTGCGAAAGTATGAGTCTGATGAGGTCAAATCCCAGACCAATCCCAGACCTAACTTGCGTTGTCCTCTAAGATATTGATGGAAACCAGGTTTAATTGACTGTTTCAGTGTTGCACTTCATTACTACGTGATGCAATCCAGAAAAAGCCCAGGATCTAGCCATCAAGTATGAGAAATATGCGAAAGAATGAGCCTGATGAGAGCAAATCCCAGACCTAACCTAGACCTAACATGAATTATTCTCTAAAATATTGATCGAAACCAGGTTTAATTGACTGTTTCAGTGTGGTCCCACATTACTACGTGATCCAAACCAGAAAAAACCCAGGATCCGTTCAACAAGCATGTGAAGAATGCGAAAGTATGAGCCTGATGAGTGAAAATCCCAGGCCTAACCTAGACCTAACATGCGTTATCCTCAAAAATATTGATCGAAACATGGTTTAATCGACTGTTTCAGTGTGGTACCACATTACTATGTGGTCCAAACCAGAAAATAACCCAGGATCTGTTCAACGAGTATGTGAAGTGTGCGAAAGTATGAGTCTGATGAGGTCAAATCCCAGACCAATCCCAGACTTAACTTGCGTTATCCTCTAAAATATTGATCGAAACCAGGTTTTATCGACTGTTTCAGTGTGGTACCACATTACCACGTGATCCAAACCCGCAAAAGCCCAGGATCCGTTCAACAAGTATGTGAAGAATGCGAAAGTATGAGTCTGATGAGTGAAAATCCCCGACCTAACCTAGACCTAACATGCGTTATCCTCTAAAATATTGATCCAAACCAGGTTTAATGGACTGTTTCAGTGTGGTACCACACTACTACGTGATCCAAACCAGAAAAAACCCAGGATCTGTTCAACAAGTACGTGAAAAACGCGAAAGTATGAGCCTGATGAGGGCAAGTTCCAGACCTATCCCAGACCTAACTTGCGTTGTCCTCTATGGTATTGATGGAAACCAGGTTTAATTGACTGTTTCAGTGTTGCACTTCATTACTACGTGATGCAATCCAGAAAAAGCCCAGGATCTAGCCATCAAGTATGAGAAATATGCGGAAGAATGAGCCTGATGAGAGCAAATCCCAGACCTAACCTAGACCTAACATGAATTATTCTGTAAAATATTGATCAAAACCAGGTTTAATTGACTGTTTCAGTGTGGTACCACATTACTACGTGATCCAAACCAGAAAAAACCCTCGATCAGGTCAACAAGTATGTGAAAAACGCGAAAGTATGACCCTGATGGGGGCAAATCCCAGGCCTAACCTAGACCTAACATGCGTTATCCTCTAAAATATTGGTCGAAACCTGGTTTAATCGACTGTTTCAGTGTGGTACCACTTTACTACGTGATCCAAAGCAGAAAAAACCCTCGATCAGGTCAACATGTATGTTAAAACTGCGAAAGTATGACCCCGATGAGAGCAAACCCCAGGCCTAACCTAGACCTAGCATGCGTTGTCCTCTAAAATATTGATGGAAACCAGGTTTAATTGACTGTTTCAGTGTTGTACTTCATTACTACGTGATGCGATCCAGAGAAAGCCCAGGATCCAGCCATGAAGTATGAGAAATATGCGAAAGTATGAGCCTGATGAGGGCAAATCCTAGACCTAACCCAGACCTAACATGCGTTATCCTCTAAAATATTTATCAAGATCAGGTCTAATTGATTGTTTCAGTGTGGTACCACATTACTACGTGATCCACACCAGAAAAAACCCAAGATCCGTTCAACAAGTATGTGAAGAATGCGAAAGTATGAGTCTGATGAGTGAAAATCCCAGGCCTAACCTAGATCTAACATGCGTTATCCTCAATAATATTGATGGAAACCAGGTTTAATTGAGTGTTTCAGTGTTGTACTTCATTACTACGTGATGCAATCCAGAAAGAGCCCAGGATCTAGCCATCCAGTATGAGAAATATGCGAAAGTATGAGCCTGATGAGGGCAAATCTTAGAACTAACCCAGACCTAAGATGCGTTATCCTCTAAAATATTTATCCAGACCAGGTTTAATTGACTGTTTCAGTGTGGTCCGACATTACTACGTGATCCAAACCAGAAAAAACCCAGAATCCGTTCAACAAGTATGTGAAGAATGCGAAAGTATGAGTCAGATAAATGAAAATCCCAGGTCTAACCTAGACGTAACATGAGTTATACTCTAATATATTGATCGAAACCTGGTTTAATCGACAGTTTCAGTGTGGTACCACATTACTATGTGATCCAAACCAGAAAATAACCCAGGATCTGTTCAACGAGTATGTGAAAAACGCGAAAGTATGAGCCTGATGAGGGCAAATCCCAGACCTATCCCAGACCTGACTTGCGTTATCCTCTAAAATATTGATCGAAACCAGGTTTAATCGACTGTTTCAGTGTGGTACCACATTACTACGTGATCCAAACCAGTAAAAACCCAGGATCAGTTCAACAAGTATGTGAAGAATGCGAAAGTATGAGTCAGATAAATGAAAATCCCAGGTCTAACCTAGACGTAACATGAGTTATACTCTAATATATTGATCGAAACCTGGTTTAATCGACAGTTTCAGTGTGGTACCACATTACTATGTGATCCAAACCAGAAAATAACCCAGGATCTGTTCAACGAGTATGTGAAAAACGCGAAAGTATGAGCCTGATGAGGGCAAATCCCAGACCTATCCCAGACCTAACTTGCGTTGTCCTCTAAGATATTGATGGAAACCAGGTTTAATTGACTGTTTCAGTGTTGTACTTCATTACTACGTGATGCAATCCAGAAAAAGCCCAGGATCTAGCCATGAAGTATGAGAAATATGCGAAAGTATGAGCCTGATGAGGGCAAATCCTAGACCTAACCCAGACCTAAAATGCGTTATCCTCTAAAATATTTATCAAGACCAGGTTTAATTGAATGTTTTAGTGTGGTACCACATTACTACGTGATGCAATCCAGAAAAAGCCCAGGATCTAGCCATCAAGTTTGAGAAATATGCGAAAGAATGAGCCTGATGAGGGCAAATCCTAGACCTAATCCAGTCCTAACATGCGTTATCCTCTAAAATATTGATCGCAAGCAGGTTTAATGGACTGTTTCAGTGTGGTACCACACTACTACGTGATCCAAACCAGAAAAAACCCAGGATCTGTTCAACAAGTATGTGAAAAACGCGAAAGTATGAGTCTGATGAGGTCAAATCCCAGACCAATCCCAGACTTATGTTGCGTTATCCTCTAAAGTACTGATCGAAACCAGGTTTAATCGACTGTTTCAGTGTGGTACCACATTACTACGTGATCCAAACCAGAAAAAACCCAGGATCCGTTCAACAAGTGTGTGAAGAATGCGAAAGTATGAGTCTGATGAGTGAAAATCCCAGACCTATCCCATGCCTAACTTGCGTTGTCCTCTAAGATATTGATGGAAACCAGGTTTAATTGACTGTTTCAGTGTTGCACTTCATTACTACGTGATGCAATCCAGAAAAAGCCCAGGATCTAGCCGTCATGTATGAGAAATATGCGAAAGAATGAGCCTGATGAGAGCAAATCCCAGACCTAACCTAGACCTAACATGAATTATTCTCTAAAATATTGATCGAAACCAGGTTTAATTGACTGTTTCAGTGTGGTCCCACATTACTATGTGACACAATCCAGAAACAGCCCAGGACCTAGTCATGAAGTATGAGAAATATGCGAAAGTATGAGCCTGATGAGTGAAAATCCCCGGCCTAACCTAGACCTAACATGCGTTATCCTCAAAAATATTGATCCAAACCAGGTTTAATGGACTGTTTCAGTGTGGTACCACTTTACTACGTGATCCAAAGCAGAAAAAACCCTCGATCAGGTCAACATGTATGTTAAAACTGCGAAAGTATGACCCTGATGAGAGCAAATCCCAGGCCTAACCTAGACCTAACATGCGTTGTCCTCTAAAATATTGATGGAAACCAGGTTTAATTGACTGTTTCAGTGTTGTACTTCATTACTACGTGATGCAATCCAGAGAAAGCCCAGGATCCAGCCATGAAGTACGAGAAATACTCGAAAGTATGAGCCTGATGAGGGCAACTCCTAGACCTAACCCAGACCTAACATGCGTTATCCTCTAAAATATTTATCAAGATCAGGTTTAATTGATTGTTTCAGTGTGGTACCACATTACTACGTGATCCACACCAGAAAAAACCCAAGATCCGTTCAACAAGTATGTGAAGAATGCGAAGGTATGAGTCTGATGAGTGAGAATCCCAGGCCTAACCTAGATCTATCATGCGTTATCCTCAATAATATTGATGGAAACCAGGTTTAATTTAGTGTTTCAGTGTTGTACTTCATTACTACGTGATGCAATCCAGAGAAAGCTCAGGATCTAGCCATCTAGTATGAGAAATATGCGAAAGTATGAGCCTGGTGAGGGCAAATCTTAGAACTAACCCAGACCTAAGATGCGTTATCCTCTAAAATATTTATCCAGACCAGGTTTAATTGACTGTTTCAGTGTGGTCCGACATTACTACGTGATCCAAACCAGAAAAAAACCCAGAATCCGTTCAACAAGTATGTGAAGAATGCGAAAGTATGAGTCTGATGAGTGAGAATCCCAGTCCTAACCTAGATCTAACATGCGTTTTCCTCAATAATATTGATGGAAACCAGGTTTAATTGAGTGTTTCAGTGTTGTACTTCATTACTACGTGATGCAATCCAGAAAAAGCTCAGGATCTAGTCATCTAGTATGTGAAATATGCGAAAGTATGAGTCTGATGAGGTCAAATCCCAGACCTATCCCAGACCTAACTTGCGTTATCCTCTAAAATATTGATCGAAACCAGGTTTAATCGACTGTTTCAGTGTGGTACCACACTACTACGTGACGCAATCCTGAAAAAACCCAGGTTCTGTTCAACAAGTATGTGAAAAACGCGAAAGTATGAGCCTGATGAGGGTAAATCCCAGACCTATCCCAGACCTAACTTGCGTTATCCTCTAAAATATTGATCGAAACCAGGTTTAATCGACTGTTTCAGTGTGGTACCACATTACTACGTGATCCAAACCAGAAAAAACCCAGGATCAGTTCAACAAGTATGTGAAGAATGCGAAAGTATTAGTCTGATGAGGGTAAATCCCAGACTTATCCCAGACCTAACATGCGTTATCCTCTAAAATATTGATCCAAACCAGGTTTAATGGACTGTTTCAGTGTGGTACCACTTTACTACGTGATCCAAAGCAGAAAAAACCCTCGATCAGGTCAACATGTATGTTAAAACTGCGAAAGTATGACCCTGATGAGAGCAAATCCCAGGCTTAACCTAGACCTAACATGCGTTGTCCTCTAAAATATTGATGGAAACCAGGTTTAATTGACTGTTTCAGTGTTGTACTTCATTACTACGTGATGCAATCCAGAGAAAGCCCAGGATCCAGCCATGAAGTATGAGAAATATGCGAAAGTATGAGCCTGATGAGGGCAAATCCTAGACCTAACCCAGACCTAACATGCGTTATCCTCTAAAATATTTATCAAGATCAGGTTTAATTGATTGTTTCAGTGTGGTACCACATTACTACGTGATCCACACCAGAAAAAACCCAAGATCCGTTCAATAAGTATGTGAAGAATGCGAAAGTATGAGTCTGATGAGTGAGAATCCCAGGACTAACCTAGATCTAACATGCGTTATCCTCAATAATATTCATGGAAACCAGGTTTAATTGAGTGTTTCAGTGTTGTACTTCATTGCTACGTGATGCAATCCAGAAAAAGCTCAGGATCTAGCCATCTAGTATGAGAAATATGCGAAAGTATGAGCCTGATGAGGGCAAATCTTAGAACTAACCCATACCTAAGATGCGTTATCCTCTAAAATATTTATCCAGACCAGGTTTAATTGACTGTTTCAGTGTGGTCCGACATTACTACGTGATCCAAACCAGAAAAAACCCAGAATCCGTTCAACAAGTATGTGAAGAATGCGAAAGTATGAGTCTGATGAGTGAGAATCCCAGGCCTAACCTAGATCTAACATGCGTTATCCTCAATAATATTGATGGAAACCAGGTTTAATTGAGTGTTTCAGTGTTGTACTTCATTACTACGTGATGCAATCCAGAAAAAGCTCAGGATCTAGCCATCTAGTATGAGAAATATGCGAAAGTATGAGTCTGATGAGGTCAAAACCCAGACCTATCCCAGACCTAACTTGCGTTATCCTCTAAAATATTGATCGAAACCAGGTTTAATCGACTGTTTCAGTGTGGTACCACATTACTACGTGATCCAAACCAGTAAAAACCCAGGATCAGTTCAACAAGTATGTGAAGAATGCGAAAGTAATAGTCTGATGAGTGAAAATCCCAGGGCTAACCTAGACCTAACATGCGTTATCCTCTAAAATATTGATGCAAACCAGGTTTAATGGACTGTTTCAGTGTGGTGCCACACTACTACGTGATACAAACCAGAAAAAACCCAGGATCTGTTCAACAAGTATGTGAAAAACGCGAAAGTATGAGCCTGATGAGGGCAAATCCCAGACCTATCCCAGACCTAACTTGCGTTGTCCTCAAAAATATTGATCGAAACCAGGTTTAATTGACTGTTTCAGTGTGGTCCCACATTACTACGTGATCCAAACCAGAAAAAATCCAGGATCCGTTCAACAAGTATGAGAAGAATGCGAAAGTATGAGTCTGTTGAGTGAAAATCCCCGGCCTAACCTAGACCTAACATGCGTTATCCTCAAAAATATTGATCGAAACCTGGTTTAATCGACTGTTTCAGTGTGGTACCACATTACTATGTGGTCCAAACCAGAAAATAACCCAGGATCTGTTCAACGAGTATGTGAAGTGTGCGAAAGTATGAGTCTGATGAGGTCAAATCCCAGACCAATCCAAGACTTACCTTGCGTTATCCTCTAAAATATTGATCGAAACCAGGTTTCATCGACTGTTTCAGTGTGGTACCACATTACTACGTGATCCAAACCAGAAAAAACCCAGGATCTGCTCAACGAGTATGTGAAGTGTGCGAAAATATGAGTCTGATGAGGGCAAATCGCAGACCTATCCCAGACCTAACATGCGTTATCCTCTAAAATATTTATCAAGACCAGGTTCAATTGATTGTTTCAGTGTGGACCCACATTACTACGTGATCCAAACCAGAAAAAACCCAGGATCCGTTCAACAAGTATGTGAAGAATGCGAAAGCATGAGTCTGATGAGTGAAAATCCCAGGCCTAACCTAGACCTAACATGCGTTATCCTCAATAATATTGATCGAAACCAGGTTTAATTGAGTGTTTCAGTGATGTACTTCATTACTGCGTGATGCAATCCAGTAAATGCCCAGGATCTAGCCATCTAGTATGAGAAATATGCGAAAGAATGAGCCTGATGAGAGCAAATCCCATGCCTAACCTAGACCTAACATGAATTATTCTCTAAAATATTCATCAAAACCAGGTTTAATTGACTGTTTCAGTGTGGTACCACATTAATACGTGATCCAATCCAGAAATAGCCCAGGATCCAGCCATGAAGTATGAGAAATATGCGAATGTATGAACCTGATGAGGGCAAATCCTAGACCTAACCCAGACCTAACATGCGTTATCCTCCAAAATATTTATCAAGACCAGGTTTAATTCAATGTTTCAGTGTGGTACCACATTACTACGTGATCCAAACCAGAAAAAACCCAGGATCCGTTCAACAAGTATGTGAAGAATGCGAAAGTATGAGTCTGATGAGTGAAAATCCCAGACCTAACGTAGACCTAACATGCGTTATCCTGTAAAATGTTGATCCAAACCTGGTTTAATCGACTGTTTCAGTGCGATACCACATTACTATGTGATCCAAACCAGAAAATAACCCAGGATCTGTTCAACGAGTATGTGAAGTGTGCGAAAGTATGAGTCTGATGAGGGCAAATCCCAGACCTATCCCAGACCTAACATGCGTTATCCTCTAAAATATTTATCAAGACCAGGTTTAATTGATTGTTTCAGTGTGGTCCCACATTACTACGTGATCCAATCCAGAAAAAACCCAGGATCTGTTCAACAAGTATGTGAAAAACGCGAAAGTATGAGCCTGATGAGGGCAAATCCCAGACCCATCCCAGACCCAACTTGCGTTATCCTCTAAAATATTGATCGAAACCAGGTTTAATTGACTGTTTCTGTGTGGTACCACATTACTACGTGATACAATCCAGAAATAGCCCAGGATCTAGCCATGAAGTATGAGAAATATGCGAATGTATGAGCCTGACGAGGGCAAATCCTAGACCTAACCAAGACCTAACATGCGTTATCCTCTAAAATATTTATCAAGACCAGGTTTAATTGATTGTTTCTGTGTGGTCCCACATTACTACCTGATCCAAACCAGAAAAAACCCAGGATCCGTTCAACAAGTATGAGAAGAATGCGAAAGTATGAGTCTGATGAGTGAAAATACCAGGCCTAACCTAGACCTAACATGCGTTATCCTCAAAAATATTGATCGAAACCTGGATTAATCGACTGTTTCAGTGTGGTACCACATTACTATGCGATCCAAACCAGAAAATAACCCAGGATCTGTCAAACGAGTATGTGAAGTGTGCGAAAGTATGAGCCTGATGAGAGCAAATCCCAGACCTAACCTATACCTAACATGCGTTATCCTCTAAAATATTGATGCAAACCAGGTTTAATGGACTGTTTCAGTGTGGTACCACAATACTACGTGAGACAAACCAGAAACAGCCCAGGATCTAGCCATGGAGTATGGGAAATATGCGAAAGTATGAGCCTGATTAGGGCAGATCCTAGACCTAACCCAGACCTAACATGCGTTAACCTCTAAAATATTTATCAAGATCAGGTTTAATTGAATGTTTCAGTGTGGTACCACAATACTACGTGAGACAAACCAGAAAAAGCCCAAGATCCGTTCAACAAGTATGTGAAGAATGCGAAAGTATGAGTCTGATGAGTGATAATCCCAGGGCTAACCTAGACCTAACATGCGTTATCCTCAATAATATTGATCGAAACCAGGTTTAATTGAGTGTTTCAGTGTTGTACCACATTACTACGTGATCCAAGCCAGAAAAAGCCCAGGATCAGTTCAACAAGTATGTGAAAAACGCGAAAGTATGAGTCTGATGAGGGCGAATCCCAGACCTATGCCAGACCTAACTTGCGTTATCCTCTAAAATATTGATCGAAACCAGGTTTAATTGACTGTTTCAGCGTGGTACCACATTACTACGTGATACAATCCAGAAACAGCCCAGGATCTAGCCATGAAGTATGAGAAATATGCGAAAGTATGAGCCTGATGAGGGCAAATCCTAGACCTAACCCAGACCTAACATGCGTTATACTCCAAAATATTTATCAAGATCAGGTTTAATTGAATGTTTCAGTGTGGTACCACATTACTACGTGAACCAAACCAGAAAAAACCCAGGATCCGTTCAACAAGTATGTGAAGAATGCGAAAGTATGAGTCTGATGAGTGAAAATCCCAGGGCTAACCTAGACCTAACATGCGTTATCCTCTAAAAATATGGATCCAAACCAGGTTTAATGGACTGTTTCAGTGTGGTACCACTTTACTACGTGATCCAAAGCAGAAAAAACCCTCGATCAGGTCAATATGTATGTTAAAACTGCGAAAGTATGACCCTGATGAGGGCAAATCCCAGGCCTAACCTAGACCTAACATGCGTTGTCCTCTAAAATATTGATGGAAACCAGGGTTAATTGACTGTTTCAGTGTTGTACTTCATTACTGCGTGATGCAATCCAGAGAAAGCCCAGGATCTAGCCATCAAGTATGAGAAATATGCGAAAGAATGAGCCTGATGAGAGCAAATCCCAGACCTAACCTAGACCTAACATGAATTATTCTCTAAAATATTGATCGAAACCAGGTTTAATTGACTGTTTCAGTGTTGTACTTCATTACTACGTGATGCAATCCAGAAAAAGCCCAGGATCTAGCCGTCAAGTATGAGAAATATGCGAAAGAATGAGCCTGATGAGAGCAAATCCCAGACCTAACCTAGACCTAACATGAATTATTCTCTAAAATATTGATCAAAACCAGGTTTAATTGACTGTTTCAGTGTGGTACCACATTACTACGTGATCCAATCCAAAAATAGCCCAGGATCCAGCCATGAAGTACGAGAAATATGCGAAAGAATGAGCCTGATGAGAGCAAATCCCAGACCTAACCTAGACCTAACATGAATTATTCTCTAAAATATTGATCAAAACCAGGTTTAATTGACTGTTTCAGTGTGGTACCACATTACTACGTGATCCAATCCAGAAATAGCCCAGGATCCAGCCATGAAGTATGAGAAATTTGCGAAAGTATGAGCCTGATGAGGGCAAATCCCAGACCTAACCTAGACCTAACATGAATTATTCTCTAAAATATTGATCAAAACCAGGTTTAATTGACTGTTTCAGTGTGGTACCACATTACTACGTGTTCCAATCCAGAAATAGCCCAGGATCCAGCCATGAAGTATGAGAAATATGCGAAAGTATGAGCCTGATGAGGGCAAATCTTAGACCTAACCCAGACCTAACATGCGTTATCCTCTAAAATATTGATCGCAACCAGGTTTAATGGACTGTTTCAGTGTGGTACCACACTACTACGTGATGCAAACCAGAAAAAACCCAGGATCTGTTCAACAAGTATGTGAAAAACGCGAAAGTATGAGTCTGATGAGGACAAATCCCAGACCTATCCCAGACTTAACTTGCGTTATCCTCTAAAATATTGATCAAAACCAGGTTTAATCGACTGTTTCAGCGTGGTACCACATTACTATGTGATACAATCCAGAAACAGCCCAGGATCCAGCCATGAAGTATGAGAAATATGCGAAAGTATGAGCCTGATGGGGGCATATCCTAGACCTAACCCAGACCTAACATGCGTTATCCTCTAAAATATTTATCAACATGAGGTTTAATTGATTGTTTCAGTGTGGTACCACATTACTACGTGATCCACACCAGAAAAAACCCAAGATCCGTTGAACAAGTATGTGAAGAATGCGAAAGTATGAGTCTGATGAGGGCGAATCCCAGACCTATGCCAGACCTAACTTGCGTTATCCTCTAAAATATTGATCGAAACCAGGTTTAATTGACTGTTTCAGCGTGGTACCACATTACTACGAGATCCAATCCAGAAATAGCCCAGGATCCAGCCATGAAGTACGAGAAATATGCGAAAGAATGAGCCTGATGAGAGCAAATCCCAGACCCACCCTAGACCTAACATGAATTATTCTCTAAAATATTGATCGAAACCAGGTTTAATTGACTGTTTCAGTGTTGTACTTCATTACTACCTGATGCAATCCAGAAAAAGCCCAGGATCTAGCCGTGAAGTATGAGAAATATGCGAAAGAATGAGCCTGATGAGAGCAAATCCCAGACCTAACCTAGACCTAACATGAATTATTCTCTAAAATATTGATCAAAACCAGGTTTAATTGACTGTTTCAGTGTGGTACCACATTACTACGTGATCCAATCCAGAAATAGCCCAGGATCCAGCCATGAAGTACGAGAAATATGCGAAAGAATGAGCCTGATGAGAGCAAATCCCAGACATACCCTAGACCTAACATGAATTATTCTCTAAAATATTGATCAAAACCAGGTTTAATTGACTGTTTCAGTGTGGTACCACATTACTACGTGATCCAATCCAGAAATAGCCCAGGATCCAGCCATGAAGTATGAGAAATATGCGAAAGTATGAGCCTGATGAGGGCAAATCCCAGACGTAACCTAGACCTAACATGAATTATTCTGTAAAATATTGATCAAAACCAGGTTTAATTGACTGTTTCAGTGTGGTACCACATTACTACGTGATCCAATCCAGAAATAGCCCAGGATCCAGCCATGAAGTATGAGAAATATGCGAAAGTATGAGCCTGATGAGGGCAAATCCTAGACCTAACCCAAACCTAACATGCGTTATCCTCTAAAATATTGATCGCAACCAGGTTTAATGGACTGTTTCAGTGTGGTACCACACTACTACGTGATCCAAACCAGAAAAAACCCAGGATCTGTTCAACAAGTATGTGAAAAACGCGAAAGTATGAGTCTGATGAGGTCAAATCCCAGACCTATCCCAGAATTAACTTGCGTTATCCTCTAAAATATTGATCGAAACCAGGTTTAATTGACTGTTTCAGCGTGGTACCACATTACTACGTGATCCAATCCAGAAATAGCCCAGGATCCAGCCATGAAGTACGAGAAATATGCGAAAGAATGAGCCTGATGAGAGCAAATCCCAGACCCACCCTAGACCTAACATGAATTATTCTCTAAAATATTGATCGAAACCAGGTTTAATTGACTGTTTCAGTGTTGTACTTCATTACTACGTGATGCAATCCAGAAAAAGCCCAGGATCTAGCCGTGAAGTATGAGAAATATGCGAAAGAATGAGCCTGATGAGAGCAAATCCCAGACCTAACCTAGACCTAACATGAATTATTCTCTAAAATATTGATCAAAACCAGGTTTAATTGACTGTTTCAGTGTGGTACCACATTACTACGTGATCCAATCCAGAAATAGCCCAGGATCCAGCCATGAAGTACGAGAAATATGCGAAAGAATGAGCCTGATGAGAGCAAATCCCAGACATACCCTAGACCTAACATGAATTATTCTCTAAAATATTGATCAAAACCAGGTTTAATTGACTGTTTCAGTGTGGTACCACATTACTACGTGATCCAATCCAGAAATAGCCCAGGATCCAGCCATGAAGTATGAGAAATATGCGAAAGTATGAGCCTGATGAGGGCAAATCCCAGACGAAACCTAGACCTAACATGAATTATTCTGTAAAATATTGATCAAAACCAGGTTTAATTGACTGTTTCAGTGTGGTACCACATTACTACGTGATCCAATCCAGAAATAGCCCAGGATCCAGCCATGAAGTATGAGAAATATGCGAAAGTATGAGCCTGATGAGGGCAAATCCTAGACCTAACCCAAACCTAGCATGCGTTATCCTCTAAAATATTGATCGCAACCAGGTTTAATGGACTGTTTCAGTGTGGTACCACACTACTACGTGATCCAAACCAGAAAAAACCCAGGATCTGTTCAACAAGTATGTGAAAAACGCGAAAGTATGAGTCTGATGAGGTCAAATCCCAGACCTATCCCAGAATTAACTTGCGTTATCCTCTAAAATATTGATCGAAACCAGGTTTAATCGACTGTTTCAGCGTGGTACCACATTACTATGTGATACAATCCAGAAACAGCCCAGGATCCAGCCATGAAGTATGAGAAATATGCGAAAGTATGAGCCTGATGGGGGCAAATCCTAGACCTACCCCAGACCAAACATGCGTTATCCTCTAAAATATTTATCAAGATCAGGTTTAATCGATTGTTTCAGTGTGGTACCACATTACTACGTGATCCACACCAGAAAAAACACAAGATCCGTTCAACAAGTATGTGAAGAACGCGAAAGTATGAGTCTGATGAGTGAAAATCCCAGACCTAACGTAGACCTAACATGCGTTATCCTGTAAAATGTTGATCCAAACCTGGTTTAATCAACTGTTTCAGTGTGGTACCACATTACTATGTGATCCAAACCAGAAAATAACCCAGGATCTGTTCAACGAGTATGTGAAGTGTGCGAAAGTATGAGTCTGATGAGGGCAAATCCCAGACCTATCCCAGACCTAACATGCGTTATCCTCTAATATATTTATCAAGACCAGGTTCAATTCAAAGTTTCAGTGTGGTATCACATTACTACGTGATCCAAACCAGAAAAAACCCAGGATCCGTTCAACAAGTATGTGAAGAATGCGAAAGTATGAGTCTGATGAGTGAAAATCCCAGACCTAACGTAGACCTAACATGCGTTATCCTCTAAAATGTTGATCCAAACCAGGTTTAATGGACTGCCTCAGTGTGGTACCACACTACTACGTGATCCAAACCAGAAAAAACCAGGATCTGTTCAACAAGTATGTGAAAAACGCGAATGTATGAGCCTGATGTGGGCAAATCCCAGACCTATCCCAGACCTATCTTGCGTTGCCCTCTAAGATATTGATGGAAACCAGGTTTAATTGACTGTTTCAGTGTTGTACTTCATTACTACGAGATGCAATCCAGAAAAAGCCCAGGATCTAGCCATCAAGTATGAGAAATATGCGAAAGAATGAGCCTGATGAGAGCAAATCCCAGACCCAACCTAGACCTAACATGAATTAATCTCTAATATATTGATCGAAACCAGGTTTAATTGACTGTTTCAGTGTGGTCCCACATTACTACGTGATCCAATCCAAAAATAGCCCAGGATCCAGCCATGAAGTACGAGAAATATGCGAAAGAATGAGCCTGATGAGAGCAAATCCCAGACCTAACCTAGACCTAACATGAATTATTCTCTAAAATATTGATCAAAACCAGGTTTAATTGACTGTTTCAGTGTGGTACCACATTACTACGTGATCCAATCCAGAAATAGCCCAGGATCCAGCCATGAAGTATGAGAAATTTGCGAAAGTATGAGCCTGATGAGGGCAAATCCCAGACCTAACCTAGACCTAACATGCGTTATCCTCTAAAATATAGATCCGAACCAGGTTTAACGGACTGTTTCAGTGTGGTACCACTTTACTACGTGATCCAAAGCAGAAAAAACCCTCGATCAGGTCAACATGTATGTCAAAACTGCGAAAGTATGACCCTGATGAGGACAAGTCCCAGACCTAACCTAGACCTAACATGCGTTGTCCTCTAAAATATTGCTGGAAACCATGTTTAATTGACTGTTTCAGTGTTGTACTTCATTACTACGTGATGCAATCCAGAAAAAGCCCAGGATCTAGCCATCAAGTATGAGAAATATGCGAAAGAATGACCCTGATGAGGACAAGTCCCAGACCTAACCCAGACCTAATATGAATTATTCTCTAAAATATTGATCAAAACCAGGTTTAATTGACTGTTTCAGTGTGGTACCACATTACTACGTGATCCAAACCAGAAAAAACCCAGGATCCGTTCAACAAGTATGAGAAGGATGCGAAAGTATGAGTCTGTTGAGTGAAAATCCCCGGCCTAACCTAGACCTAACATGCGTTATCCTCAAAAATATTTATCAACATGAGGTTTAATTGATTGTTTCAGTGTGGTACCACATTACTACGTGATCCACACCAGAAAATAACCCAGGATCTGTTCAACGAGTATGTGAAAAACGCGAAAGTATGAGCCTGATGTGGGCAAATCCCAGACCTATCCCAGACCTAACTTGCGTTGTCCTCTAAGATATTGATGGAAACCAGGTTTAATTGACTGTTTCAGTGTTGTACTTCATTACTACGAGATGCAATCCAGAAAAAGCCCAGGATCTAGCCATCAAGTATGAGAAATATGCGAAAGAATGAGCCTGATGAGAGCAAATCCCAGACCCAACCTAGACCTAACATGAATTAATCTCTAATATATTGATCGAAACCAGGTTTAATTGACTGTTTCAGTGTGGTCCCACATTACTACGTGATCCAAACCAGAAAAAGCCCAGGATCCGTTCAACAAGTATGTGAAGAATGCGAAAGTATGAGTCTGTTGAGTGAAAATCCCCGGCCTAACCTATACCTAACATGCGTTATCCTCAAAAATATTGATCGAAACCTGGTTTAATCGACTGTTTCAGTGTGGTACCACATTACTATGTGGTCCAAACCAGAAAATAACCCAGGATCTGTTCAACGAGTATGTGAAGTGTGCGAAAGTATGAGTCTGATGAGGGCAAATCCCAGACCTATCCCAGACCTAACATGCGTTATCCTCTAAAATATTTATCAAGACCAGGTTTAATTGATTGTTTCAGTGTGGACCCACATTACTACGTGATCCAAACCAGAAAAAACCCAGGATCCGTTCAACAAGTATGTGAAGAATGCGAAAGCATGAGTCTGATGAGTGAAAATCCCAGGCCTAACCTATACCTAACATGCGTTATCCTGAATAATATTGATCGAAACCAGGTTTAATTGAGTGTTTCAGTGTTGTACTTCATTACCGCGTGATGCAATCCAGAAAAAGCCCAGGATCTAGCCATCTAGTATGAGAAATATGCGAAAGAATGAGCCTGATGAGAGCAAATCCCATGCCTAACCTAGACCTAACATGAATTATTCTCTAAAATATTCATCAAAACCAGGTTTAATTGACTGTTTCAGTGTGGTACCACATTACTACGTGATCCAAACCAGAAAAAGCCCAGGATCCGTTCAACAAGTATGTGAAGAATGCGAAAGTATGGGTCTGATGAGTGAAAATCCCAGACCTAGCGTAGACCTAACATGCGTTATCCTGTAAAATGTTGATCCAAACCTGGTTTAATCGACTGTTTCAGTGCGATACCACATTACTATGTGATCCAATCCAGAAAATAACCCAGGATCTGTTCAACGAGTATGTGAAGTGTGCGAAAGTATGAGTCTGATGAGGGCAAATCCCAGACCTATCCCAGACCTAACATGCGTTATCCTCTAAAATATTTTCAAGACCAGGTTTAATTGATTGTTTCAGTGTGGTCCCACATTACTACGTGATCCAATCCAGAAAAAACCCAGGATCTGTTCAACAAGTATGTGAAAAACGCGAAAGTATGAGCCTGATGAGGGCAAATCCCAGACCCATCCCAGACCTAACTTGCGTTATCCTCTAAAATATTGATCGAAACCAGGTTTAATCGACTGTTTCTGTGTGGTACCACATTACTACGTGATACAATCCAGAAATAGCCCAGGATCTAGCCATGAAGTATGAGAAATATGCGAATGTATGAGCCTGACGAGGGCAAATCCTAGACCTAACCCAGACCTAACATGCGTTATCCTCTAAAATATTTATCAAGACCAGGTTTAATTGATTGTTTCTGTGTGGTCCCACATTACTACGTGAACCAAACCAGAAAATACCCAGGATCCGTTCAACAAGTATGCGAAGAATGCGAAAGTATGAGTCTGATCAGTGAAAATCCCAGGGCTAACCTAGACCTAACATGCGTTATCCTCTAAAATATTGATCCAAACCATGTTTAATGGTCTGTTTCAGTGTGGTACCACTTTACTACGTGATCCAAACCAGAAAAAGCCCAGGATCAGTTCAACAAGTATGTGAAAAACGCGAAAGTATGAGCCTGATTAGGGCGAATCCCAGACCTATGCCAGACCTAACTTGCGATATCCTCTAAAATATTGATCGAAACCAGGTTTAATTGACTGTTTCTGTGTGGTACCACATTACTACGTGATACAATCCAGAAACAGCCCAGGATCTAGCCATGAAGTATGGGAAATATGCGAAAGTATGAGCCTGATGGGGGCAAATCTTAGACCCAACCCAGACCTAACATGCGTTATCCTCTAAAATATTTATCAAGATCAGGTTTAATTGAATGTTTCAGTGTGGTACCACATTACTACGTGAACCAAACCAGAAAATACCCAGGATCCGTTCAACAAGTATGCGAAGAATGCGAAAGTATGAGTCTGATCAGTGAAAATCCCAGGGCTAACCTAGACCTAACATGCGTTATCCTCTAAAATATTGATCCAAACCATGTTTAATGGTCTGTTTCAGTGTGGTACCACTTTACTACGTGATCCAAAGCAGAAAAAACCCTCGATCAGGTCAACATGTATGTTAAAACTGCGAAAGTATGACCCTGATGAGGGCAAATCCCAGGCCTAACCTAGACCTAACATGCGATGTCCTCTAAAATATTGATGGAAACCAGGTTTAATTGACTGTTTCAGTGTTGTATTTCATTACTACATGATGCAATCCAGAAAATAACCCAGGATCTGTTCAACGAGTATGTGACGTGTGCGAAAGTATGAGTCTGATGAGGTCAAATCCCAGACCTATCCCAGACCTAACTTGCGTTATCCTCTAAAATATTGATCGAAACCAGGTTTCATCGACTGTTTCAGTGTGGTACCACATTACTACGTGATCCAAACCAGAAAAAACCCAGGATCCGTTCAACAAGTATGTGAAGAATGCGAAAGTATGAGTCTGATGAGTGAAAATCCCCGACCTAACCTAGACCTAACACGCGTTATCCTGTAAAATATTGATCCAAACCAGGTTTAATGGACTGTTTTAGTGTGGTACCACACTACTACGTGATCCAAACCAGAAAAAACCCAGGATCTGTTCAACATGTATGTGAAAAACGCGAAAGTATGAGCCTGATGAGGGCAAGTTCCAGACCTATCCCAGAACAAACTTTCGTTGTCCTCTAAGATATTGATGGAAACCAGGTCTAATTGACTGTTTCAGTGTTGCACTTCATTACTACGTGATCCAATCCAGAAATAGCCGAGGATCCAGCCATGAAGTATGAGAAATTTGCGAAAGAATGAGCCTGATGAGGGCAAATCCCAGACCTAACCTAGACCTAACATGAATTATTCTCTAAAATATTGATCAAAACCAGGTTTAATTGACTGTTTCAGTGTGGTACCACATTACTACGTGTTCCAATCCAGAATTAGCCCAGGATCCAGCCGTGAAGTAAGAGAAATATGCGAAAGTATGAGCCTGATGAGGGCAAATCCTAGACCTAACCCAGACCTAACATGCGTTATCCTCTAAAATATTGATCGCAACCAGGTTTAATGGACTGTTTCAGTGTGGTACCACACTACTACGTGATCCAAACCAGAAAAAACCCAGAATCCAGCCATGAAGTTAGAGAAATATGCGAAAGTATGAGCCTGCTGAGGGCAAATCCTAGACCTAACCCAGACCTAACATGCGTTATACTCCAAAATATTTATCAAGGTCAGGTTTAATTGAATGTTTCAGTGTGGTACCACATTACTACGTGAACCAAACCAGAAAAAACCCAGGATCCGTTCAACAAGTATGTGAAGAATGCGAAAGTATGAGTCTGATGAGTGAAAATCCCAGCGCTAACCTAGACCTAACATGCGTTATCCTCTAAAAATATGGATCCAAACCAGGTTTAATGGACTGTTTCAGTTTGGTACCACTTTACTACGTGATCCAAAGCAGAAAAAACCCTCGATCAGGTCAATATGTATGTTAAAACTGCGAAAGTATGACCCTGATGAGGGCAAATCCCAGGCCTAACCTAGACCTAACATGCGTTGTCCTCTAAAATATTGATGGAAACCAGGGTTAATTGACTGTTTCAGTGTTGTACTTCATTAGTGCGTGATGCAATCCAGAGAAAGCCCAGGATCTAGCCATCAAGTATGAGAAATATGCGAAAGAATGAGCCTGATGAGAGCAAATCCCAGACCTAACCTAGACCTAACATGAATTATTCTCTAAAATATTGATCGAAACCAGGTTTAATTGACTGTTTCAGTGTGGTACCACATTACTACGTGATCCAATCCAGAAATAGCCCAGAATCCAGCCATGAAGTACGAGAAATATGCGGAAGAATGAGCCTGATGAGAGCAAATCCCAGACCTAACCTAGACCTAACATGAATTATTCTCTAAAATATTGATCAAAACCAGGTTTAATTGACTGTTTCAGTGTGGTACCACATTACTACGTGTTCCAATCCAGAAATAGCCCAGGATCCAGCCATGAAGTATGAGAAATATGCGAAAGTATGAGCCTGATGAGGGCAAATCTTAGACCTAACCCAGACCTAACATGCGTTATCCTCTAAAATATTGATCGCAACCAGGTTTAATGGACTGTTTCAGTGTGGTACCACACTACTACGTGATCCAAACCAGAAAAAACCCAGGATCTGTTCAACAAGTATGTGAAAAACGCGAAAGTATGAGTCTGATGAGGACAAATCCCAGACCTATTCCAGACTTAACTTGCGTTATCCTCTAAAATATTGATCGAAACCAGGTTTAATCGACTGTTTCAGCGTGGTACCACATTACTATGTGATACAATCCAGAAACAGCCCAGGATCCAGCCATGAAGTATGAGAAATATGCGAAAGTATGAGCCCGATGGGGGCATATCCTAGACCTAACCCAGACCTAACATGCGTTATCCTCTAAAATATTTATCAACATCAGGTTTAATTGATTGTTTCAATGTGGTACCACATTACTACGTGATCCACACCAGAAAAAACCCAAGATCCGTTCAACAAGTATGTGAAGAATGCGAAAGTATGAGTCTGATGAGTGAAAATCCCAGTGCTAACCTAGACCTAACATGCGTTATCCTCAAAAATATTTATCAACATGAGGTTTAATTGATTGTTTCAGTGTGGTACCACATTACTACGTGATCCACACCAGAAAATAACCCAGGATCTGTTCAACGAGTATGTGAAAAACGCGAAAGTATGAGCCTGATGTGGGCAAATCCCAGACCTATCCCAGACCTAACTTGCGTTGTCCTCTAAGATATTGATGGAAACCAGGTTTAATTGACTGTTTCAGTGTTGTACTTCATTACTACGAGATGCAATCCAGAAAAAGCCCAGGATCTAGCCATCAAGTATGAGAAATATGCGAAAGAATGAGCCTGATGAGAGCAAATCCCAGACCCAACCTAGACCTAACATGAATTATTCTCTAATATATTGATCGAAACCAGGTTTAATTGACTGTTTCAGTGTGGTCCCACATTACTACGTGATCCAAACCAGAAAAAGCCCAGGATCCGTTCAACAAGTATGTGAAGAATGCGAAAGTATGAGTCTGTTGAGTGAAAATCCCCGGCCTAACCTATACCTAACATGCGTTATCCTCAAAAATATTGATCGAAACCTGGTTTAATCGACTGTTTCAGTGTGGTACCACATTACTATGTGGTCCAAACCAGAAAATAACCCAGGATCTGTTCAACGAGTATGTGAAGTGTGCGAAAGTATGAGTCTGATGAGGGCAAATCCCAGACCTATCCCAGACCTAACATGCGTTATCCTCTAAAATATTTATCAAGACCAGGTTTAATTGATTGTTTCAGTGTGGACCCACATTACTACGTGATCCAAACCAGAAAAAACCCAGGATCCGTTCAACAAGTATGTGAAGAATGCGAAAGCATGAGTCTGATGAGTGAAAATCCCAGGCCTAACCTAGACCTAACATGCGTTATCCTGAATAATATTGATCGAAACCAGGTTTAATTGAGTGTTTCAGTGTTGTACTTCATTACTGCGTGATGCAATCCAGAAAAAGCCCAGGATCTAGCCATCTAGTATGAGAAATATGCGAAAGAATGAGCCTGATGAGAGCAAATCCCATGCTTAACCTAGACCTAACATGAATTATTCTCTAAAATATTCATCAAAACCAGGTTTAATTGACTGTTTCAGTGTGGTACCACATTACTACGTGATCCAATCCAGAAATAGCCCAGAATCCAGCCATGAAGTACGAGAAATATGCGGAAGAATGAGCCTGATGAGAGCAAATCCCAGACCTAACCTAGACCTAACATGAATTATTCTCTAAAATATTGATCAAAACCAGGTTTAATTGACTGTTTCAGTGTGGTACCACATTACTACGTGATCCAATCCAGAAATAGCCCAGGATCCAGCCATGAAGTATGAGAAATATGCGAAAGTATGAGCCTGATGAGGGCAAATCCCAGACCTAACCTAGACCTAACATGAATTATTCTCTAAAATATTGATCAAAACCAGGTTTAATTGACTGTTTCAGTGTGGTACCACATTACTACGTGTTCCAATCCAGAAATAGCCCAGGATCCAGCCATGAAGTATGAGAAATATGCGAAAGTATGAGCCTGATGAGGGCAAATCTTAGACCTAACCCAGACCTAACATGCGTTATCCTCTAAAATATTGATCGCAACCAGGTTTAATGGACTGTTTCAGTGTGGTACCACACTACTACGTGATCCAAACCAGAAAAAACCCAGGATCTGTTCAACAAGTATGTGAAAAACGCGAAAGTATGAGTCTGATGAGGACAAATCCCAGACCTATTCCAGACTTAACTTGCGTTATCCTCTAAAATATTGATCGAAACCAGGTTTAATCGACTGTTTCAGCGTGGTACCACATTACTATGTGATACAATCCAGAAACAGCCCAGGATCCAGCCATGAAGTATGAGAAATATGCGAAAGTATGAGCCCGATGGGGGCATATCCTAGACCTAACCCAGACCTAACATGCGTTATCCTCTAAAATATTTATCAACATCAGGTTTAATTGATTGTTTCAATGTGGTACCACATTACTACGTGATCCACACCAGAAAAAACCCAAGATCCGTTCGACAAGTATGTGAAGAATGCGAAAGTATGAGTCTGATGAGTGAAAATCCCAGGGCTAACCTAGACCTAACATGCGTTATCCTCAATAATATTGATCGAAACCAGGTTTAATTGAGTGTTTCAGTGTTGTACCACATTACTACGTGATCCAAGCCAGAAAAAGCCCAGGATCAGTTCAACAAGTATGCGAAAAACGCGAAAGTATGAGTCTGATGAGGGCGAATCCCAGACCTATGCCAGACCTAACTTGCGTTATCCTCTAAAATATTGATCGAAACCAGGTTTAATTGACTGTTTCAGCGTGGTACCACATTACTACGTGATACAATCCAGAAACAGCCCAGGATCTAGCCATGAAGTATGAGAAATATGCGAAAGTATGAGCCTGATGAGGGCAAATCCTAGACCTAACCCAGACCTAACATGCGTTATACTCCAAAATATTTATCAAGATCAGGTATAATTGAATGTTTTAGTGTGGTACCACATTACTACGTGAACCAAACCAGAAAAACCCAGGATTCGTTCAACAAGTATGTGAAGAATGCGAAAGTATGAGTCTGATGAGTGAAAATCCCAGGGCTAACCTAGACCTAACATGCGTTATCCTCTAAAAATATTGATCCAAACCAGGTTTAATGGACTGTTTCAGTGTGGTACCACTTTACTACGTGATCCAAAGCAGAAAAGCCCTCGATCAGGACAACATGTATGTTAAAACTGCGAAAGTATGACCCTGTTGAGGGCAAACCCCAGGCCTAACCTAGACCTAACATGCGTTGTCCTCTAAAATATTGATGGAAACCAGGGTTAATTGACTGTTTCAGTGTTGTACTTCATTACTACGTGATGCAATCCAGAGAAAGCCCAGGATCTAGCCATCAAGTATGAGAAATATGCGAAAGAATGAGCCTGATGAGAGCAAATCCCAGTCCTAACCTAGACCTAACGTGAATTATTCTCTAAAATATTGATCGAAACCAGGTTTAATTGACTGTTTCAGTGTTGTACTTCATTACTACGTGATGCAATCCAGAAAAAGCCCAGGATCTAGCCGTGAAGTATGAGAAATATGCGAAAGAATGAGCCTGATGAGAGCAAATCCCAGACCTAACCTAGACCTAACATGAATTATTCTCTAAAATATTGATCAAAACCAGGTTTAATTGACTGTTTTAGTGTGGTACCACATTACTACGTGATCCAATCCAGAAATAGCCCAGGATCCAGCCATGAAGTATGAGAAATATGCGAAAGTATGAGCCTGATGGGGGCAAATCCTAGACCTACCCCAGACCAAACATGCGTTATCCTCTAAAATATTTATCAAGATCAGGTTTAATTGATTGTTTCAGTGTGGTACCACATTACTACGTGATCCACATCAGAAAAAACCCAAGATCCGTTCAACAAGTATGTGAAGAACGCGAAAGTATGAGTCTGATGAGTGAAAATCCCAGGCCTAACCTAGACCTAACATGCGTTATCCTCAATAATATTGATCGAAACCAGGTTTAATTGAGTGTTTCAGTGTTGTACTTCATTACTGCGTGATGCAATCCAGAAAAAGCCGAGGATCTAGCCATCTAGTATGAGAAATATGCGAAAGAATGAGCCTGGTGAGAGCAAATCCCATGCCTAACCTAGACCTAACATGAATTATTCTCCAAAATATTCATCAAAGCCAGGTTTAGTTGACTGTTTCAGTGTGGTACCACATTAATACGTGATCCAATCCAGAAATAGCCCAGGATCCAGTCATGAAGTATGAGAAATATGCGAAAGTATGAGCCTGATGAGGGCAAATCCTAGACCTAACCCAGACCTAACATGCGTTATCCTCTAAAATATTTATCAAGACCAGGTTTAATTCAATGTTTCAGTGTGGTACCACATTACTACGTGATCCAAACCAGAAAAAACCCAGGATCCGTTCAACAAGTATGTGAAGAATGCGAAAGTATGAGTCTGATGAGTGAAAATCCCAGACGTAACGTAGACCTAACATGCGTTATCCTGTAAAATGTTGATCCAAACCTGGTTTAATCGACTGTTTCAGTGTGGTACCACTTTACTACGTGATCCAAAGCAGAAAAAACCCTCGATCAGGTCAATATGTATGTTAAAACTGCGAAAGTATGACCCTGATGAGGGCAAATCCCAGGCCTAACCTAGACCTAACATGCGTTGTCCTCTAAAATATTGATGGAAACCAGGGTTAATTGACTGTTTCAGTGTTGTACTTCATTACTGCGTGATGCAATCCAGAGAAAGCCCAGGATCTAGCCATCAAGTATGAGAAATATGCGAAAGAATGAGCCTGATGAGAGCAAATCCCAGACCTAACCTAGACCTAACATGAATTATTCTCAAAAATATTGATCGAAACCAGGTTTAATTGACTGTTTCAGTGTTGTACTTCATTACTACGTGATGCAATCCAGAAAAAGCCCAGGATCTAGCCGTCAAGTATGAGAAATATGCGAAAGAATGAGCCTGATGAGAGCAAATCCCAGACCTAACCTAGACCTAACATGAATTATTCTCTAAAATATTGATCAAAACCAGGTTTAATTGACTGCTTCAGTGTGGTACCACATTACTACGTGATCCAATCCAGAAATATCCCAGGATCCAGCCATGAAGTACGAGAAATATGCGAAAGAATGAGCCTGATGAGAGCAAATCCCAGACCTAACCTAGACCTAACATGAATTATTCTCTAAAATATTGATCAAAACCAGGTTTAATTGACTGTTTCAGTGTGGTACCACATTACTACGTGATACAATCCAGAAATAGCCCAGGATCCAGCCATGAAGTATGAGAAATTTGCGAAAGTATGAGCCTGATGAGGGCAAATCCCAGACCTAACCTAGACCTAACATGAATTATTCTCTAAAATATTGATCAAAACCAGGTTTAATTGACTGTTTCAGTGTGGTACCACATTACTACGTGTTCCAATCCAGAAATAGCCCAGGATCCAGCCATGAAGTATGAGAAATATGCGAAAGTATGAGCCTGATGAGGGCAAATCTTAGACCTAACCCAGACCTAACATGCGTTATCCTCTAAAATATTGATCGCAACCAGGTTTAATGGACTGTTTCAGTGTGGTACCACACTACTACGTGATCCAAACCAGAAAAAACCCAAGATCTGTGCAACAAGTATGTGAAAAACGCGAAAGTATGAGTCTGATGCGGACAAATCCCAGACCTATCCCAGACTTAACTTGCGTTATCCTCTAAAATATTGATCGAAACCAGGTTTAATCGACTGTTTCAGCGTGGTACCACATTACTATGTGATACAATCCAGAACCAGCCCAGGATCCAGCCATGAAGTATGAGAAATATGCGAAAGTATGAGCCTCATGGGGGCATATCCTAGACCTAACCCAGACCTAACATGCGTTATCCTCTAAAATATTTATCAACATCAGGTTTAATTGATTGTTTCAGTGTGGTACCACATTACTACGTGATCCACACCAGAAAAAACCCAAGATCCGTTCAACAACCCCTCAGGGGCTGCCAGCCTTTCAGCTGCAGTACGGGCTTAACGAACCCGGGGTACCCGAGTCATACACACACCGTAAGCCTCCTGTTGGTCGTCACAACGACCCATTCACAATTCCCTATTGGTTTTGTGAATGGTACGTGACGGCAGGAGGAACGGGGGTCTTGGCTTAACCGCCTGGACCACGAGTATGGCGACTCTATAAATTCGCCCTCCAATCCTAAGCTATGGTGCGCGGCGATGGGATGCATGGTTGGGGGAGAAGGCCCAATCCCAAGCGACCACCTCCGGGGAACCTGCCGAACCCCCGGAGTATTAGGCTTACCCGGGTAAGGCGGCGCTGCCCGGGTGGACCTTTATTTCCGACCATCTCGTGGGATTCTTATGGACACAGAAAATAAAATGGGGATGGGGCGGGTTTTGTCGGTTGGGGAGGACGGAGACGGGGTTGGGGTTAGGGTGGCGGCGCTCGCGCCCCACTCAGCGCCAGGTCCGGCTTCGTGGAGGGTGGAGGAGGACGACGAGACGGCGTCGGTCTCGTCCTTCTCCTCCAGCACGAGCCACATAGGCTCTAAGAGGAAGAGGACGGGGCAGGCCGTCGTCGAGGTGGGCGGGGCGATGAGCCCGTCGGTGAGGCTGAGTTGCCTCAGGGACGAGGTGACCGAGGAGATATCGGAGAGGATCTCCTCGTCCCTGAGGCGGGTGGAGAAAGTCGCCGCTGCCTGCGCCTTTAAGGGGCAGAAAAGCGGTGGCGCGGAGGCCCTGAAGGCCGCGGCGGAGGAAATGAGGGAGGCGGCGCGGGAGCTCAGAGGGCGGAACGCCCGTCTGCAGCTCCTGTTGGAGGAGGAGCGACAGGGGAGGAGGAGGGCAGAGGCGCTGTGGAACAGCGCGGCCCTCCCTCCCATCCTCCCTCCTCCTCCACCGCCGCGTCCCTCGGCGGAGGTAAATAAGCGGAGTGCGGCGGCAGTGGTGCGGGGCACCGCGGGCCCCTCCACCCGCACTCCGCCCGTGAAGAAGTCCCCGTCCTCCTCAGAAGACGATCTTCTGAGGAGGATTGGGGACATGATTGATGGCAAGCTGGCCGCCTTCCGGGAGGAGCTCCTCGCCGGAAGAGCGGTCAGCAGGATGGCGGTGCCTCCCCGACCTGTTCCGGTACAGTCGGGGAAGGCAAAGAAGGGCGGAGTGAAGGCTCCGCCCAGCGTTGCGGCACCAGGGCCCCGGGTCGCGACCCCCAAGGGGGGTGGTGTACCCGTGGTCGCGGTGGTCGCGTCCTCCACAGCACCCTCCCAAGGGGGGGTGGCGTGGAGTGAGGTGGTGGGGCGGAAGGCGAAGCGGGCGGCGAGGAAGGCCCCGCAACCGCAGCCTCCGCCTCCGCCGCCGGCGGCCAAGGTAAAGGCCGCGAAGGTCGGGAAGGCACGACCAGGTCGTCCCCCAAAAACGGCAGCGGTGACGCTGACCGTTGCGCAGGGGGGCGACCTGACCCTCGCGGAGGCGATGCGGCTCGCCAGGGAGAATATCTCCCTGGAAGAGCTGGGCATCGTCTCCGTGAGGGCGAAGAGGGCCGTGACCGGGGGTCTCTTGCTGGAGATTCCCGGTGCAGAAGGCGGCGCGAAGGCGGATCGTCTCGCCCAGAGGCTCCGGGAGCAGCTGGGCGAGCGAGGTGTCCGGGTCGCCCGGCCCACGAAGCGCACGGAGATGCGCGTTTGTGGGCTGGACGACTCGGTCAGCGCACAGGATGTGTCCCGTGCCCTTGCGAGGGCGGGGGACTGTCCTGTGGAGGACCTGCGGATCGGAGAGATCCGCAGGTCGCCCTCCGGCCTCGGGTCGGTGTGGGCCCGGTGCCCCCTCTCCGCCGCCCGTAAGGTGGCGGAATCCGGGAGGGTGTTGGTGGGGTGGGTTTCGGCGCGAGTGGAAATCCTCGCGCCGCGCCCGCTCCAGTGTCACCGCTGCCTCGAATTGGGGCACGTGAGGCAGTGGTGCACCTCGCCGGTGGACCGCAGCGGTCAGTGTTACCGCTGCGGTGCCAAAGAGCACCGTGCGAGCCAGTGCTCGGCGGCCCCCCACTGCCCGCTGTGTGCGGACATGGGGAGGCCAGCCGATCACAGGGTGGGAAGCAAGAAGTGCTCCCCCCCCTCCCGGAAGGAGAGGAAGAGGCGGGCTGCACCGGCTCCGGTGCCGAGGGCGGTGGCATCGTCCTCCATGGAGGTGGACGGTGCTACGGGGACGGACGGCCGGGAGGAGGCTGGCGCGGCCATTAATTAATGCCGCCCCGCCTCCTCCTCCAGGCCAACCTCAACCACTGCCGCGCGGCACAGGACTTGATGTCCCAAGTCCTCGCGGAGTGGGGGGTTGGCCTGGCGGTCGCCGCCGAGCAGTACCGCGTCCCTGATCACCCTCATTGGGTGGGCGACGCGGACGGCTTGGTGGCGACGGTATGGGGAGGGGGCGACGGGTCCCCACCGTTCTCCTTGTTGGAGCGCGGTCGGGGATTCGTCGCCGTGGACTGGGGGGGAGTCGCTGTGGTGGGGTGCTACATTTCGCCCCGTAGCGGTCACGCTGCGTTCGAGCTGTACTTGGCCGAGGTCGCGGCATGCGTGCAGCGCTACGCGGCCCGGCCGGTGCTGGTCCTGGGGGATTTTAATGCCAAGTCGGTGGCTTGGGGATCCCCCAGGACCTCCGTTCGCGGCGGGATCCTGGGCGATTGGGCGGCGGGGCTCGACCTCCGGGTATTGAACCGGGGGTCGGAGCACACATGCGTGCGGCGATATGGGGGGTCCATGGTGGATGTTGGATTCGCGACCCCCAACGCCGTGCGCATGGTGTCGGGTTGGCACGTGGTCGCGGGGGCAGAGACACTCTCCGATCACCGGTACATCCGGATGGAGGTCTCTGCCGCCGCGAGTGCATCCCGACACGGCCGCCTGCGTGGCACCCCACCACGCCGCTGGGCGCTTCGGCGCCAGGACAAGGACGCCCTGATGGCAGCTGCCCTCGCTGCAACTTGGCCGCAGGGAGCGGCCGAGTTGCCGAGCATAGAGGAGGAGGTCGCCCGGCTCGGAGCATTGGTCGCGGGTATTTGCGACGCGGCGATGCCTCGGGTCGGGCGGGCTTCTCCTCGCCGGGCGGTGTACTGGTGGTCGGACGCGATCGCGGAGTTGCGAGTCGCGACTGTCCGCGCCCGACGCCAGTACACCCGCGCGCGCCGTCGTCAACGTACAGGCGACGGCGTGGCGCGAGTGAGGGCAGCTGATGACCTGTATGGAGCATACCGCGTGGCGCGGGTTGCTCTGCAGGTCGCCATCAAACGGGCCAAGACCCAGGCATGGAAGGAGCTCCTCCAGACCCTTGATGACGATCCATGGGGGCGCCCATATAAGGTGGTGCTGATTAAGCTCCGCCCGTGGGCGCCCCCCGTCACCGAGGGTCTTGACCCCCGGCTGCTGGAGGACGTGGTCAATACACTCTTCCCAATTGGGGAGAGGGGACCGCGTCCTCCGGCGGCGGCGGCTGTCCCAGTGGAGTGGACGGCCGAGCTGGGGGTCACGCAGGAGGAGCTGGCAGCGGCCATCAGACGGCTCGGGGTTCGTAACACGGCCCCGGGTCCGGATGGTGTGGCCGGCCGGGTTTGGGTCTTGACCCAGGGCGTCCTTGGGGCCGACCTCAGGCGGTTGTTCGACCGCTGCCTGAGGGACGGGCGATTCCCCCCCAGTTGGAAGGTGGCGAGGATGGTCCTCCTCCGGAAGGAGGGTCGGCCCGCGGAGTCTCCCTCCGCATACCGGCCCATTTGTCTCCTCGACGAGGTGGGCAAGCTCTTCGAGCGTGTGATTGCTGCCCGCCTCGTCGAGCACCTGTCGCGGGGTGATCCCGGTCTGGCCGACTGCCAGTTCGGTTTCCGGGGGGGCCGATCGACTATCGACGCGATAGGTCGTGTGAGGGCCCTCTCGGGGGCGGCCGTCTCCCGGGGAGGGGTGGCATTGGCAATATCCTTGGATATTGCCAATGCCTTTAACACCCTCCCCTGGGAAGAGATAAGGAGGGGGCTCGAATATCATCGAGTCCCCCCTTGTCTCAGGGCGGTCGTCGGGGATTATCTCCGCGGCAGGTGGATCGAGTATCCGGGCCGGGATGGTGATATGCGGAGGGAGGTGTACTGCGGTGTTCCGCAGGGGTCGGTCCTCGGGCCACTCCTGTGGAACATCGCGTACGACTCGGTGTTGCGGGCCGGCCTCCCCGACGGCGTCAGCACGGTGTGTTATGCGGATGACACACTGGTGCTGGCCGTCGGGGCGCACTGGGGGAGGGCCATGCGTCGCGCGGAGGAGGGGTCGCAACGCGTCGTCGACCGGATCAGGGGGATGGGGATGACGGTGGCGGTCCATAAGACCGAGGTGATTGCGTTTCATTCACCTCGGCAGGATCCGCCACCCCCTCTGATTCGGGTGGGTGGGGCTGACATCGAGGTGAAGCCCCAGATCAGGTATCTGGGGCTGATCCTCGATAGCCACTGGCGTTTCGAGAAGCATTTCCGCTGCCTGGTCCCCCGGTTGGAAAGGATGGTTGCGGCTCTGGGCCGGATCCTGCCCAACCTGGGGGGCCCGGCGGGCCGAGTTCGTCGCCTCTATGTGGCAATGGTCCAGTCGGTGGCCCTATACGGGGCCCCCGTCTGGGCGGACGACCTGGCTGCCTCCCGGCGCAGCATGACTATGCTGCGTCGGGTGCAGAGGCGCATGGCGCTCAGGGTCGTCCACGGGTATCGGACCATGTCACATGAGGCGGCGACGGTTCTAGCGGGGATGCCGCCCATGGACCTGCTCGCGCGGTCGCACGCGGTGATGTACCGGTACCGCGTCGAACGTCGCGCGGGGGTGGGGGCGGTCCCGGGCGGGCAGGAACCTGCTTGGGGCGATTTGAAGCGCCAGGCCCGGCAGTCCGTGTTGCTCGCGTGGCAGGAGCGGCTGGCTCTGCCAACCGCGGGGCACCGGACTGTCGGGGCGGTTCGGCCACTCCTGAAGGAGTGGCTGGACAGAGGCCATGGCAGCCTCACCTACCGGATGGCACAGGTATTTTCCGGGCATGGCAGCTTCGGAAGATACCTGTGCCGGATAGGGAAGGAGCCGACGGCGCGTTGCTGCCACTGCGACGCTGAGCAGGACACGGCGGATCATACCCTGGAGGTATGCCCCGCGTGGGAGGGGGAGCGCCGTGTCCTGGTCGGCGTCGTCGGGCGGGATGTCTCGCTGCCGGGCGTGGTGCGCGCCATGCTCGGCAGCGAGGAGAAGTGGAGGGCCGTGGCCTCCTTCTGCGAGAACGTAATGTTGCAGAAGGAGGCCGCGGGGAGGGAGCGTGAGCTTCAGCGGCGCGCTGAAGCTCGCGCTCGTGCGGTGGCCCGAGGTCGTCGCCCGGTCGCGAGGCGTCGCGGGCGGCCGCCTCGGCGTGGCGGATGACCTAGGCTGGGAGGGGGGTCCTGAGGGGACCCTCCTCCCGCCAGGCGGCGCCGGGTCGGACCGGTTGGGGGTAGGAGTGCCTCCCCCTACCGGTCCGACGCAAGGGGAGGCACCCTCGGCGGTCTGGTGCGGCCATGAACGCCCGGCCGCCGAGGGGTGGAAACGGGGTCGCGGGCGGTTGCGAGTTGGGGCTCGCAGCCGCCACAAAACGCGGCCCCGGGACGGATAGCGGCGGGATGGAGTGGCCCCGTCCCGCCGCTATGAGGCAGTGTGTCTACTGGGGGGACCGATTGTCCCCCCGGGGGATGGGCGCGAAAGCGCGGGCACGGGGAGGATACCGGAAGAATGCTTCGAGCGATTCCCGGTATCCTCCCAAAGCGTGCCGAAGGGTCACCGTGGGGTTTTTAGTGGGTAGGTCGCGCGCCTGTCGTTGTACGGGCGCGGGGAATCCCACACACCCCTCCCACCTCTCCCCAAGGAGGTGGGAGGGAGTCTTTCGAAGATTTTCCCCACGACAAAAAAAAAAAAAAAAAAAAAAAGATCCGTTCAACAAGTATGTGAAGAATGCGAAAGTATGAGTCTGATGAGTGAAAATCCCAGGGCTAACCTAGACCTAACATGCGTTATCCTCAATAATATTGATCGAAACCAGGTTTAATTGAGTGTTTCAGTGTTGTACCACATTACTACGTGATCCAAGCCAGAAAAAGCCCAGGATCAGTTCAACAAGTATGTGAAAAACGCGAAAGTATGAGTCTGATGAGGGCGAATCCCAGACCTATGCCAGACCTAACTTTTTTTTTTTTTTTTTTTTTTTTTTTTTTTTTTTTTTTTTTTTTGTCGTGGGGAAAATCTTCGAAAGACTCCCTCGCACCTCCTTGGGGAGAGGTGGGAGGGGTGTGTGGGATTCCCCGCGCCCGTACAACGACAGACGCGGGACCTACCCACTAAAAACCCCACGGTGACCCTTCGGCACGCTTTTGGAGGATACCGGGAATCGCTCGAAGCATTCTTCCGGTATCCTCCCCGTGCCCGCGCTATCGCGCCCATCCCCCGGGGGGACAATCGGTCCCCCCAGTAGACACACTGCCTCATAGCGGCGGGACGAGGCCACTCCATCCCGCCGCTATCCGTCCCGGGGCCGCGTTTAGTGGCGGCTGCGAGCCCCAACTCGCAACCGTCCGCGACCCCGTTTCAACCCCTCGGCGGCCGGGCGTTCATGGCCGCACCAGACCGCCGAGGGTGCCTCCCCTTGCGTCGGACCGGCAGGGGGTGGCACTCCTACCCTCAACCGGTCCGACCCGGCGCCGCCTGGCGGGAGGAGGGTCCCCTCAGGACCCCCCTCCCAGCCTAGGTCATCCGCCACGCCGAGGCGGCCGCCCGCGACGCCTCGCGACCGGGCGACGACCTCGGGCCACCGCACGAGCGCGAGCTTCAGCGCGCCGCTGAAGCTCGCGCTCCCTCCCCGCGGCCTCCTTCTGCAACATTACGTTCTCGCAGAAGGAGGCCACGGCCCTCCACTTCTCCTCGCTGCCGAGCATGGCGCGCACCACGCCCGGCAGCGAGACATCCCGCCCGACGACGCCGACCAGGACACGGCGCTCCCCCTCCCACGCGGGGCATACCTCCAGGGTATGATCCGCCGTGTCCTGCTCAGCGTCGCAGTGGCAGCAACGCGCCGTCGGCTCCTTCCCTATCCGGTACAGGTATCTTCCGAAGCTGCCATGCCCGGAAAACACCTGTGCCATCCGGTAGGTGAGGCTGCCATGGCCTCTGTCCAGCCACTCCTTCAGGAGTGGCCGAACCGCCCCGACAGTCCGGTGCCCCGCGGTTGGCAGAGCCAGCCGCTCCTGCCACGCGAGCAACACGGACTGCCGGGCCTGGCGCTTCAAATCGCCCCAAGCAGGTTCCTGCCCGCCCGGGACCGCCCCCACCCCCGCGCGACGGTCGACGCGGTGCCGGTACATCACCGCGTGCGATCGCGCGAGCAGGTCCATGGGCGGCATCCCCGCTAGAACCGTCGCCGCCTCATGTGACATGGTCCGATACCCGCGGACGACCCTGAGCGCCATGCGCCTCTGCACCCGACGCAGCATAGTCATGCTGCGCCGGGAGGCAGCCAGGTCGTCCGCCCAGACGGGGGCCCCGTATAGGGCCACCGACTGGACCATTGCCACATAGAGGCGACGAACTCGGCCCGACGGGCCCCCCAGGTTGGGCAGGATCCGGCCCAGAGCCGCAACCATCCTTTCCAACCGGGGGACCAGGCAGCGGAAATGCTCCCCGAAACGCCAGTGGCTATCGAGGATCAGCCCCAGATACCTGATCTGGGGCTTCACCTCGATGTCAGCCCCACCCACCCGGATCACAGGGGGTGGCGGATCCTGCCGAGGTGAATGAAACGCAATCACCTCGGTCTTATGGACCGCCACCGTCATCCCCATCCCCCTGATCCGGTCGACGACGCGTTGCGACCCCTCCTCCGCGCGACGCATGGCCCTCCCCCAGTGCGCCCCGACGGCCAGCACCAGTGTGTCATCCGCATAACACACCGTGCTGACGCCGTCGGGGAGGCCGGCCCGCAACACCGAGTCGTACGCGATGTTCCACAGGAGTGGCCCGAGGACCGACCCCTGCGGAACACCGCAGTACACCTCCCTCCGCATATCACCATCCCGGCCCGGATACTCGATCCACCTGCCGCGGAGATAATCCCCGACGACCGCCCTGAGACAAGGGGGGACTCGATGATATTCGAGTCCCCTCCTTATCTCTTCCCAGGGGAGGGTGTTAAAGGCATTGGCAATATCCAAGGATATTGCCAATGCCACCCCTCCCCGGGAGACGGCCGCCTCCGAGAGGGCCCTCACACGACCTATCGCGTCGATAGTCGATCGGCCCCCCCGGAAACCGAACTGGCAGTCGGCCAGACCGGGATCACCCCGCGACAGGTGCTCGACGAGGCGGGCAGCAATCACACGCTCGAAGAGCTTGCCCACCTCGTCGAGGAGACAAATGGGCCGGTATGCGGAGGGAGACTCCGCGGGCCGACCCTCCTTCCGGAGGAGGACCATCCTCGCCACCTTCCAACTGGGGGGGAATCGCCCGTCCCTCAGGCAGCGGTCGAACAACCGCCTGAGGTCGGCCCCAAGGACGCCCTGGGTCAAGACCCAAACCCGGCCGGGCACACCATCCGGACCCGGGGCCGTGTTACGAACCCCGAGCCGTCTGATGGCCGCTGCCAGCTCCTCCTGCGTGACCCCCAGCTCGGCCGTCCACTCCACTGGGACAGCCGCCGCCGCCGGAGGACGCGGTCCCCTCTCCCCAATTGGGAAGAGTGTATTGACCACGTCCTCCAGCAGCCGGGGGTCAAGACCCTCGGTGACGGGGGGCGCCCACGGGCGGAGCTTATTCAGCACCACCTTATATGGGCGCCCCCATGGATCGTCATCAAGGGTCTGGAGGAGCTCCTTCCATGCCTGGGTCTTGGCCCGTTTGATGGCGACCTGCAGAGCAACCCGCGCCACGCGGTATGCTCCATACAGGTCATCAGCTGCCCTCGCTCGCGCCACGCCGTCGCCTGTACGTTGACGACGGCGCGCGCGGGTATACTGGCGTCGGGCGCGGACAGTCGCGACTCGCAACTCCGCGATCGCGTCCGACCACCAGTACACCGCCCGGCGAGGAGAAGCCCGCCCGACCCGAGGCATCGCCGCGTCGCAAATACCCGCGACCAATGCTCCGAGCCGGGCGACCTCCTCCTCTATGCTCGGCAACTCGGCCGCTCCCTGCGGCCAAGTTGCAGCGAGGGCAGCTGCCATCAGGGCGTCCTTGTCCAGGCGCCGAAGCGCCCAGCGGCGTGGTGGGGTGCCACGCAGGCGGCCGTGTCGGGATGCACTCGCGGCGGCAGAGACCTCCATCCGGATGTACCGGTGATCGGAGAGTGTCTCTGCCCCCGCGACCACGTGCCAACCCGACACCATGCGCACGGCGTTGGGGGTCGCGAATCCAACATCCACGATGGACCCCCCATATCGCCGCACGCATGTGTGCTCCGACCCCCGGTTCAATACCCGGAGGTCGAGCCCCGCCGCCCAATCGCCCAGGATCCCGCCGCGAACGGAGGTCCTGGGGGATCCCCAAGCCACCGACTTGGCATTAAAATCCCCCAGGACCAGCACCGGCCGGGCCGCGTAGCGCTGCACGCATGCCGCGACCTCGGCCAAGTACAGCTCGAACGCAGCGTGACCGCTACGGGGCGAAATGTAGCACCCCACCACAGCGACTCCCCCCCAGTCCACGGCGACGAATCCCCGACCGCGCTCCAACAAGGAGAACGGTGGGGACCCGTCGCCCCCTCCCCATACCGTCGCCACCAAGCCGTCCGCGTCGCCCACCCAATGAGGGTGATCAGGGACGCGGTACGGCTCGGCGGCGACCGCCAGGCCAACCCCCCACTCCGCGAGGACTTGGGACATCAAGTCCTGTGCCGCGCGGCAGTGGTTGAGGTTGGCCTGGAGGAGGAGGCGGGGCGGCATTAATTAATGGCCGCGCCAGCCTCCTCCCGGCCGTCCGTCCCCGTAGCACCGTCCACCTCCATGGAGGACGATGCCACCGCCCTCGGCACCGGAGCCGGTGCAGCCCGCCTCTTCCTCTCCTTCCGGGAGGGGGGGGAGCACTTCTTGCTCCCCACCCTGTGATCGGCTGGCCTCCCCATGTCCGCACACAGCGGGCAGTGGGGGGCCGCCGAGCACTGGCTCGCACGGTGCTCTTTGGCACCGCAGCGGTAACACTGACCGCTGCGGTCCACCGGCGAGGTGCACCACTGCCTCACGTGCCCCAATTCGAGGCAGCGGTGACACTGGAGCGGGCGCGGCGCGAGGATTTCCACTCGTGCCGAAACCCACCCCACCAACACCCTCCCGGATTCCGCCACCTTACGGGCGGCGGAGAGGGGGCACCGGGCCCACACCGACCCGAGGCCGGAGGGCGACCTGCGGATCTCTCCGATCCGCAGGTCCTCCACAGGACAGTCCCCCGCCCTCGCAAGGGCACGGGACACATCCTGTGCGCTGACCGAGTCGTCCAGCCCACAAACGCGCATCTCCGTGCGCTTCGTGGGCCGGGCGACCCGGACACCTCGCTCGCCCAGCTGCTCCCGGAGCCTCTGGGCGAGACGATCCGCTTTCGCGCCGCCTTCTGCACCGGGGATCTCCAGCAAGAGACCCCCGGTCACGGCCCTCTTCGCCCTCACGGAGGCGATGCCCAGCTCTTCCAGGGAGATATTCTCCCTGGCGAGCCGCATCGCCTCCGCGAGGGTCAGGTCGCCCCCCTGCGCAACGGTCAGCGTCACCGCTGCCGTTTTTGGGGGACGACCTGGTCGTGCCTTCCCGACCATCGCGGGCTTTACCTTGGCCGCCAGCGGCGGAGGCGGAGGCTGCGGTTGCGAGGCCTTCCTCGCCGCCCGCTTCGCCTTCCGCCCCACCACCTCACTCCACGCCACCCCCCCTTGGGAGGGTGGTGTGGAGGACGCGACCATCGCGACCACGGGTACACCACCCCCCTTGGGGGTCGCGACCCGGGGCCCTGGTGCCGCAACGCTGGGCGGAGCCTTCACTCCGCCCTTCTTTGCCTTCCCCGACTGTACCGGAACAGGTCGGGGAGGCACCGCCTTCCTGCTGACCGCTCTTCCGGCGAGGAGCTCCTCCCGGAAGGCGGCCAGCTTGCCATCAATCATGTCCCCAATCCTCCTCAGAAGATCGTCTTCTGAGGAGGACGGGGACTTCTTTACGGGCGGAGTGCGGGTGGAGGGGCCCGCGGTGCCCCGCACCACTGCCGCCGCACTCCGCTTATTTACCTCCGCCGAAGGACGCGGTGGTGGAGGAGGAGGGAGGATGGGAGGGAGGGCCGCGCTGTTCCACAGCGCCTCTGCCCTCCTCCTCCCCTGTCGCTCCTCCTCCAACAGGAGCTGCAGACGGGCGTTCCGCCCTCTGAGCTCCCGCGCCGCCTCCCTCATTTCCTCCGCCGCGGCCTTCAGGGTCTCCGCGCCACCGCTTTTCTGCCCCTTAAAGGCGCAGGCAGCGGCGACTTTCTCCACCCGCCTCAGGGACGAGGAGATCCTCTCCGATATCTCCTCGGTCACCTCGTCCCTGAGGCAACTCAGCCTCACCGACGGGCTCATCGACCCGCCCACCTCGACGACGGCCTGCCCAGCCCTCTTCCTCTTAGAGCCTATGAGGCTCCTGGTGGAGGAGAAGGACGAGACTGACGCAGTCTCGTCGTCCTCCTCCACCTTCCACGAAGCCAGGCCAGGTGCTGGAGGCGGCGCGAGCGCCGTCACTCCAGTCCCAACACCGCCTTCGTCCTCCCCCTCTGACTTACCCCGTCCCATCCCCGTTTTAATATTGAACTCCATAATATTCCCACGAGCAGGTCGGAAGAAAAGGTCCGCCCGGGCAGAGCCGCCTTACCCGGGTAAGCCTATATACTCCGGGGGTTCGGCAGGTTCCCCGGAGGTGGTCGCTTGGGATTGGGCCTTCTCCCCCAACCATGCATCCCATCGCCGCGCACCATAGCTTAGGATTGGAGGGCGATTTTATAGAGTCGCCATACTCATGGCCCAGGCGGTTAAGCCAAGACCCCCGTTCCTCCTGCCGTCACGTACCATTCACAAAACCAATAGGGAATTGTGAATGGGTCGTTGTGACGACCAACAGGAGGCTTACGGTGTGTGTATGACTCGGGTACCCCGGGTTCGTTAAGCCCGTACTGCAGCTGAAAGGCTGGCAGCCCCTGAGGGAATGCCAGACCTAACTTGCGTTATCCTCTAAAGTATTGATCGAAACCAGGTTTAATTGACTGTTTCAGCGTGGTACCACATTACTACGTGATACAATCCTGAAACAGCCCAGGATCTAGCCATGAAGTATGAGAAATATGCGAAAGTATGAGCCTGATGAGGGCAAATCCTAGACCTAACCCAGACCTAACATGCGTTATACTCCAAAATATTTATCAAGATCAGGTATAATTGAATGTTTCAGTGTGGTACCACATTACTACGTGAACCAAACCAGAGAAAACCCAGGATCCGTTCAACAAGTATGTGAAGAATGCGAAAGTATGAGTCTGATGAGTGAAAATCCCGGGGCTAACCTAGACCTAACATGCGTTATCCTCTAAAAATATTGATCCAAACCAGATTTAATGGACTGTTTCAGTGTGGTACCACTTTACTACGTGAGCCAAAGCAGAAAAAACCCTCGATCAGGTCAACATGTATGTTAAAACTGCGAAAGTATGACCCTGATGAGGGCAAATCCCAGGCCTAACCTAGACCTAACATGCGTTGTCCTCTAAAATATTGATGGAAACCAGGGTTAATTGACTGTTTCAGTGTTGTACTTCATTACTACGTGATGCAATCCAGAGAAAGCCCAGGATCTAGCCATCAAGTATGAGAAATATGCGAAAGAATGAGCCTGATGAGAGCAAATCCCAGACCTAACCTAGACCTAACGTGAATTATTCTCTAAAATATTGATCGAAACCAGGTTTAATTGACTGTTTCAGTGTTGAACTTCATTACTACGTGATGCAATCCAGAAAAAGCCCAGGATCTAGCCGTGAAGTATGAGAAATATGCGAAAGAATGAGCCTGATGAGAGGAAATCCCAGACCTAACCTAGACCTAACATGAATTATTCTCTAAAATATTGATCAAAACCAGGTTTAATTGACTGTTTCAGTGTGGTACCACATTACTACGTGATCCAATCCAGAAATAGCCCAGGATCCAGCCATGAAGTATGAGAAATATGCGAAAGTATGAGCCTGATGAGGGCAAATCCCAGACGTAACCTAGACCTAACATGAATTATTCTCTAAAATATTGATCAAAACCAGGTTTAATTGACTGTTTCAGTGTGGTACCACATTACTACGTGATCCAATCCAGAAATAGCCCAGGATCCAGCCATGAAGTATGAGAAATATGCGAAAGTATGAGCCTGATGAGGGCAAATCCTAGACCTAACCCAGACCTAACATGCGTTATCCTCTAAAATATTGATCGCAACCAGGTTTAATGGACTGTTTCAGTGTGGTACCACACTACTACGTGATCCAAACCAGAAAAAACCCAGGATCTGTTCAACAAGTACGTGAAAACCGCGAAAGTATGAGTCTGATGAGGTCAAATCCCAGACCTATCCCAGAATTAACTTGCGTTATCCTCTAAAATATTGATCGAAACCAGGTTTAATCGACTGTTTCAGCGTGGTACCACATTACTATGTGATACAATCCAGAAACAGCCCAGGATCCAGCCATGAAGTATGAGAAATATGCGAAAGTATGAGCCTGATGGGGGCAAATCCTAGACCTACCCCAGACCAAACATGCGTTATCCTCTAAAATATTGATCGCAACCAGGTTTAATTGACTGTTTCAGTGTGGTACCACATTAATACGTGATCCAATCCAGAAATAGCCCAGGATCCAGTCATGAAGTATGAGAAATATGCGAAAGTTTGAACCTGATGAGGGCAAATCCTAGACCTAACCCAGACCTAACTTGCGTTATCCTCTAAAATATTTATCAAGACCAGGTTTAATTCAATGTTTCAGTGTGGTACCACATTACTACGTGATCCAAACCAGAAAAAACCCAGGATCCGTTCAACAAGTATGTGAAGAATGCGAAAGTATGAGTCTGATGAGTGAAAATCCCAGACCTAACGTAGACCTAACATGCGTTATCCTGTAAAATGTTGATCCAAACCTGGTTTAATCGACTGTTTCAGTGTGGTACCACATTACTATGTGATCCAAACCAGAAAATAACCCAGGATCTGTTCAACGAGTATGTGAAGTGTGCGAAAGTATGAGTCTGATGAGGGCAAATCCCAGACCTATCCCAGACCTAACATGCGTTATCCTCAAAAATATTGATCGAAACCTGCTTTAATCGACTGTTTCAGTGTGGTACCACATTACTATGTGATCCAAACCAGAAAATAACCCAGGATCTGTTCAACGAGTATGTGAAGTGTGCGAAAGTATGAGTCTGATGAGTGAAAATCCCAGGGCTAACCTAGACCTAACATGCGTTATCCTCAATAATATTGATCGAAACCAGGTTTAATTGAGTGTTTCAGTGTTGTACCACATTACTACGTGATCCAAGCCAGAAAAAGCCCAGGATCAGTTCAACAAGTATGTGAAAAACGCGAAAGTATGAGTCTGATGAGGGCGAATCCCAGACCTATGCCAGACCTAACTTGCGTTATCCTCTAAAGTATTGATCGAAACCAGGTTTAATTGACTGTTTCAGCGTGGTACCACATTACTACGTGATACAATCCTGAAACAGCCCAGGATCTAGCCATGAAGTATGAGAAATATGCGAAAGTATGAGCCTGATGAGGGCAAATCCTAGACCTAACCCAGACCTAACATGCGTTATACTCCAAAATATTTATCAAGATCAGGTATAATTGAATGTTTCAGTGTGGTACCACATTACTACGTGAACCAAACCAGAGATAACCCAGGATCCGTTCAACAAGTATGTGAAGAATGCGAAAGTATGAGTCTGATGAGTGAAAATCCCGGGGCTAACCTAGACCTAACATGCGTTATCCTCTAAAAATATTGATCCAAACCAGGTTTAATGGACTGTTTCAGTGTGGTACCACTTTACTATGTGATCCAAACCAGAAAATAACCCAGGATCTGTTCAACGAGTATGTGAAGTGTGCGAAAGTATGAGTCTGATGAGTGAAAATCCCAGGCCTAACCTAGACCTGACATGCGTTATCCTCAAAAATATTGATCGAAACCTGGTTTAATCGACTGTTTCAGTGTGGTACCACATTACTACGTGATCCAATCCAGAAATAGCCCAGGATCCAGCCATGAAGTATGAGAAATATGCGAAAGTATGAGCCTGATGAGGGCAAATCCTAGACCTAACCCGGACCTAACATGCGTTATCCTCTAAAATATTTATCAAAACCAGGTTTAATCGACTGTTTCAGTGTGGTACTACATTACTATGCGATCCAAACCAGAAAATAACCCAGGATCTGTTCAACGCGTATGTGAAAAACGCGAAAGTATGAGCCTGATGTGGGTAAATCCCAGACCTATCCCAGACCTAACTTGCGTTGTCCTCTAAGATATTGATGGAAACCAGGTTTAGTTGACTGTTTCAGTGTTGTACTTCATTACTACATGATGCAATCCAGAAAAAGCCCAGGATCTAGCCATCAAGTATGAGAAATATGCGAAAGAATGAGCCTGATGAGAGCAAATCCCAGACCTAACCTAGACCTAACATGAATTATTCTCTAAAATATTGATCAAAACCAGGTTTAATCGACTGTTTCAGTGTGGTACCACTATGCTACGTGATCCAAACCAGAAAAAACCCAGGATCAGTTCAACAAGTATGTGAAAAACGCGAAAGTATGAGCCTGATGAGGGCAAACCCCAGGCCTAACCTAGACCTAACATGAATTATTATCCAAAATATTGATCGAAACCAGGTTTAATTGACTGTTTCAGTGTTGTACTTCATTACTACGTGATGCAATCCAGAAAAAGCCCAGGATCTAGCCATCAAGTATGAGAAATATGCGAAAGTATGAGCCTGATGAGAGCAAATCTTAGACCTAACACAGACCTAAGATGCGTTATCCTCTTAAATATTTATCCAGACCAGGTTTCATTGAATGTTTCAGTGTGGTACCACATTACTACGTGATCCAATCCAGAAATAGCCCAGGATCTAGCCATGAAGTATGAGAAATATGCGAAGGTATGAGCCTGATGAGGGCGAATCCCAGACCTATCCCAGACCTAACTTGCGTTATCCTCCAAAATATTGATCGAAACAAGGTTTAATTGACTGTTTCAGCGTGGTACCACATTACTACGTGATACAATCCGGAAACAGCCCAGGATCTAGCCATCAAGTATGAGAAATATGCGAAAGAATGAGTCTGATGAGTGCAAATCCCAGACCTAACCTAGACCTAACATGAATTATTCTCTAACATATTGATCGAAACCGAGTTTAATTGACTGTTTCAGTGTGGTACCACATTACTACGTGATCCAATCCAGTAAAACCCCAGGATCCGTTCAACAAGTATGTGAAGAAGGCGAAGGTATGAGCCTGATGAGGGCGAATCCCAGACCTATCCCAGACCTAAGATGCGTTATCCTCTTAAATATTTATCCAGACCAGGTTTCATTGAATGTTTCAGTGTGGTACCACATTACTACGTGATCCAATCCAGAAATAGCCCAGGATCTAGCCATGAGGTATGAGAAATATGCGAAAGTATGAGCCTGATGAGGGCAAATCCTAGACCTAACCCAGACCTAACATGCGTTATCCTCAAAAATATTTATCAAGACCAGGTTTAACTGAATGTTTCAGTGTGGTACCACATTACTACGTGATCCATACCAGAAAAAACCCAGGATCTGTTCAACAAGTATCTGAAGAATGCGAAAGTATGAGTCTGATGAGTGAAAATTTCAGGGCTAACCTAGACCTAACATGCATTATCCTCTAAAATATTGATCCAAACCAGGTTTAGTGGACTGTTTCAGTGTGGTACCACTTTACTACGTGATCCAAAGCAGAAAAAACCGTCGATCAGGTCAACATGTATGTTAGAACTGCGAAAGTATGACCCCGATGAGGGCAAATCCCAGGCCTAACCTAGACCTAACATGAATTATTCTCTAAAATATTGATCGAAACCAGGTTTAATTGACTGTTTCAGTGTTGTACTTCATTACTACGTGATGCAATCCAGAAAATGCCCAGGATCTAGCCATCAAGTATGAGAGACATGCGAAAGAATGAGCCTGATGAGAGCAAATCTTAGACCTAACACAGACCTAAGATGCGTTATCCTCTTAAATATTTATCCAGACCAGGTTTCATTGAATGTTTCAGTGTGGTACCACATTACTACGTGATCCAATCCAGAAATAGGCCAGGATCTAGCCATGAAGTATGAGAAATATGCGAAGGTATGAGCCTGATGAGGGCAAATCCTAGACCTAACCCAAACCTAACATGCGTTATCCTCTAAAATATTGATCAAGACCAGGTTTAATTGAATGTTTCAGTGTGGTACCACATTACTACGTGAACCAAACCAGAAAAAACCCAGGATCTGTTAAACAAGTATGCGAAAAATGCGAAAGTATGAGCCAGATGATTGCAAATACCACAGCTATCCCAGTCATAACCAGCGTTATCCTCTAAAATATTATTCGCAACCAGGTTTAATTGACTGTTTCAGTGTGGTACGTCATTACTACGTGATGCAATCCAGAAGAAGCCCAGGATCTAGCCATCAAGTATGAGAGATATGCGAAAGAATGAGCCTGATGAGAGCAAATCTTAGACCTAACACAGACCTAAGATGCGTTATCCTCTAAAATCTTTATCCAGACCAGGTTTCATTGAATGTTTCAGTGTGGTACTACATTAATACTTGATCCAATCCAGAAAGAGCCCAGGATCTAGCCATGAAGTATTAGAAATATGCGAAAGTATGAGCCTGATGAGAGCAAATCCCAGACCTAACCTTGACCTAACATGAATTATTCTCTAAAATATTGATCGAAACCAGGTTTAATTGACTGTTTCAGTGTGGTCCCACATTACTACGTGATCCAAACCAGAAAAAACCCAGGATCCATTCAACAAGTATGTGAAGAATGCGAAAGTATGAGTCTGGTGAGTGAAGATCCCAGGCCTAACCTAGACCTAACATGAATTATTCTCTAAAATATTGATCGAAACCTGGTTTAATCTATTGTTTCAGTGTGGTACCACATTACTATTAGATCCAAACCAGAAAATAACCCAGGATCTGTTCAACGAGTATGTGAAGTGTGCGAAAGTATGAGTATGATGAGGGCAAACCCCAGGCCTAACCTAGACCTAACATGAATTATTCTCTAAAATATTGATCGAAACCTGGTTTAATCTATTGTTTCAGTGTGGTACCACATTACTATTAGATCCAAACCAGAAAATAACCCAGGATCTGTTCAACGAGTATGTGAAGTGTGCGAAAGTATGAGTATGATGAGGGCAAATCCCAGACCTATCCCAGACCTAACATGCGTTATCCTCTAAAATATTTATCAAGGCCAGGTTTAGTTGATTGTTTCAGTGTGGTCCCACATTACTACGTGATCCAAACCAGAAAAAACCCGGGATCCGTTCAACAAGTATGTGAAGAATGCGAAAGTATGAGTCTGATGAGTGAAAATCCCAGACATAACCTAGACCTAACATGCGTTATCCTCTAAAATATTGATCCAAACCAGGTTTAATTGACTGTTTCAGTGTGGTCCCACATTACTACGTGATACAATCCTGAAACAGCCCAGGATCTAGCCATGAAGTATGAGAAATATGCGAATGTATGAGCCTGACGAGGACAAATCCTAGACCTAACCCAAACCTAACATGCGTTATCCTCCAAAATATTTATCAAGACCAGGTTTAATTGAATGTTTCAGTGTGGTACCACTATGCTACGTGATCCAAACCAGAAAAAACCCAGGATCAGTTCAACAAGTATGTGAAAAACGCGAAAGTATGAGCCTGATGAGGGCAAACCCCAGGCCTAACCTAGACCTAACATGAATTATTATCTAAAATATTGATCGAAACCAGGTTTAATTGACTGTTTCAGTGTTGTACTTCATTACTACGTGATGCAATCCAGAAAAAGCCCAGGATCTAGCCATCAAGTATGAGAAATATGCGAAAGTATGAGCCTGATGAGGGCAAATCCTAGACCTAACCCAAACCTAACATGCGTTATCCTCTAAAATATTGATCAAGACCAGGTTAGATGAATGTTTCAGTGTGGTACCACATTACTACGTGAACCAAACCAGAAAAAACCCAGGATCTGTTAAACGAGTATGTGAAGTGTGCGAAAGTATGAGCCTGATGAGGGCGAATCCCAGACCTATCCCAGACATAACTTGCGTTATCCTCCAAAATATTGATCGAAACAAGGTTTAATTGACTGTTTCAGCGTGGTACCACATTACTACGTGATACAATCCGGAAACAGCCCAGGATCTAGCCATGAAGTATGTGAAGTGTGCGAAAGTATGAGCCTGATGAGAGCAAATCTTAGACCTAACACAGACCTAAGATGCGTTATCCTCTTAAATATTTATCCAGACCAGGTTTCATTCAATGTTTCAGTGTGGTACCACATTACTACGTGATACAAACCGGAAACAGCCCAGGATCTAGCCATGAAGTATGTGAAGTGTGCGAAAGTATGAGCCTGATGAGAGCAAATCTTAGACCTAACACAGACCTAAGATGCGTTATCCTCTTAAATATTTATCCAGACCAGGTTTCATTGAATGTTTCAGTGTGGTACCACATTACTACGTGATCCAATCCAGAAATAGCCCAGGATCTAGCCATGAAGTATGAGAAATATGCGAAGGTATGAGCCTGATGAGGGCGAATCCCAGACCTATCCCAGACCTAACTTGCGTTATCCTCCAAAATATTGATCGAAACATGGTTTAATTGACTGTTTCAGCGTGGTACCACATTACTACGTGATACAATCCGGAAACAGCCCAGGATCTAGCCATCAAGTATGAGAAATATGCGAAAGAATGAGTCTGATGAGTGCAAATCCCAGACCTAACCTAGACCTAACATGAATTATTCTCTAAAATATTGATCGAAACCGAGTTTAATTGACTGTTTCAGTGTGGTACCACATTACTACGTGATCCAATCCAGTAAAACCCCAGGATCCGTTCAACAAGTATGTGAAGAATGCGAAAGTATGAGTCTGATGAGTGAAAATCCCAGGCCTAACCTAGACCTAACATGCGTTATCCTCTAAAATATTGATCGAAACCAGGTTTAATTGACCGTTTCAGTGTGGTACCACATTACTACGTGATCCAATCCAGAAATAGCCCAGGATCTAGCCATGAGGTATGAGAAATATGCGAAAGTATGAGCCTGATGAGGGCAAATCCTAGACCTAACCCAGACCTAACATGCGTTATCCTCAAAAATATTTATCAAGACCAGGTTTAACTGAATGTTTCAGTGTGGTACCACATTACTACGTGATCCATACCAGAAAAAACCCAGGATCTGTTCAACAAGTATCTGAAGAATGCGAAAGTATGAGTCTGATGAGTGAAAATTTCAGGGCTAACCTAGACCTAACATGCATTATCCTCTAAAATATTGATCCAAACCAGGTTTAGTGGACTGTTTCAGTGTGGTACCACTTTACTACGTGATCCAAAGCAGAAAAAACCGTCGATCAGGTCAACATGTATGTTAGAACTGCGAAAGTATGACCCCGATGAGGGCAAATCCCAGGCCTAACCTAGACCTAACATGAATTATTCTCTAAAATATTGATCGAAACCAGGTTTAATTGACTGTTTCAGTGTTGTACTTCATTACTACGTGATGCAATCCAGAAAATGCCCAGGATCTAGCCATCAAGTATGAGAGATATGCGAAAGAATGAGCCTGATGAGAGCAAATCTTAGACCTAACACAGACCTAAGATGCGTTATCCTCTTAAATATTTATCCAGACCAGGTTTCATTGAATGTTTCAGTGTGGTACCACATTACTACGTGATCCAATCCAGAAATAGCCCAGGATCTAGCCATGAAGTATGAGAAATATGCGAAGGTATGAGCCTGATGAGGGCAAATCCTAGACCTAACCCAAACCTAACATGCGTTATCCTCTAAAATATTGATCAAGACCAGGTTTAATTGAATGTTTCAGTGTGGTACCACATTACTACGTGATCCATACCAGAAAAAACCCAGGATCTGTTAAACAAGTATGCGAAAAATGCGAAAGTATGAGCCAGATGATTGCAAATACCACAGCTATCCCAGTCATAACCAGCGTTATCCTCTAAAATATTATTCGCAACCAGGTTTAATTGACTGTTTCAGTGTGGTACTTCATTACTACGTGATGCAATCCAGAAGAAGCCCAGGATCTAGCCATCAAGTATGAGAGATATGCGAAAGAATGAGCCTGATGAGAGCAAATCTTAGACCTAACACAGACCTAAGATGCGTTATCCTCTAAAATATTTATCCAGACCAGGTTTCATTGAATGTTTCAGTGTGGTACTACATTAATACTTGATCCAATCCAGAAAGAGCCCAGGATCTAGCCATGAAGTATTAGAAATATGCGAAAGTATGAGCCTGATGAGAGCAAATCCCAGACCTAACCTTGACCTAACATGAATTATTCTCTAAAATATTGATCGAAACCAGGTTTAATTGACTGTTTCAGTGTGGTCCCACATTACTACGTGATCCAAACCAGAAAAAACCCAGGATCCATTCAACAAGTATGTGAAGAATGCGAAAGTATGAGTCTGATGAGTGAAGATCCCAGGCCTAACCTAGACCTAACATGAATTATTCTCTAAAATATTGATCGAAACCTGGTTTAATCTATTGTTTCAGTGTGGTACCACATTACTATTAGATCCAAACCAGAAAATAACCCAGGATCTGTTCAACGAGTATGTGAAGTGTGCGAAAGTATGAGTATGATGAGGGCAAATCCCAGACCTATCCCAGACCTAACATGCGTTATCCTCTAAAATATTTATGAAGGCCAGGTTTAGTTGATTGTTTCAGTGTGGTCCCACATTACTACGTGATCCAAACCAGAAAAAACCCGGGATCCGTTCAACAAGTATGTGAAGAATGCGAAAGTATGAGTCTGATGAGTGAAAATCCCAGACATAACCTAGACCTAACATGCGTTATCCTCTAAAATATTGATCCAAACCAGGATTAATTGACTGTTTCAGTGTGGTCCCACATTACTACGTGATACAATCCTGAAACAGCCCAGGATCTAGCCATGAAGTATGAGAAATATGCGAATGTATGAGCCTGATGAGGACAAATCCTAGACCTAACCCAAACCTAACATGCGTTATCCTCCAAAATATTTATCAAGACCAGGTTTAATTGAATGTTTCAGTGTGGTGCCACTTTACTACGCGATCCAAAGCATTAAGAAACCTCGATCAGGTCAACATGTATGTTAAAACTGCGAAAGTATGACCCTGATGAGGGCAAATCCCAGGCCTTACCTAGACCTAACATGCGTTGACCTCTAAAATATTGATGGAAACCAGGTTTAATTGACTGATTCAGTGTTGTACTTCATTACCACGTGATGCGATCCAGAAAAAGCCCAGGATCTAGCCATCAAGTATGAGAAATATGCGAAAGAATGAGCCTGATGAGAGCAAATCCCAGACCTGACCTAGACATAACATACATTATTCTCTAAAATATTGATCAAAACCAGGTTTAATTGACTGTTTCAGTGTGGTACCACATTACTACGTGATCCAATCCAGAAATAGCCCAGGATCTAGCCATGAAGTATGAGAAATATGCGAAAGTATGAGCCTGACGAGGGCAAATCCTAGACCTTACCCAGACCTAACATGCGTTATCCTGTAAAATATTTATCATAACCAGGTTTAATTGATTGTTTCAGTGTGGTCCCACATTACTACGTGATCCAAACCAGAAAAAACCTAGGATCCGTTCAACAAGTATGTGAAGAATGCGAAAGTATGAGTCTGATGAGGGCTAATCCCAGACCTATCCCAGACCTAACTTGCGTTATCGTCTAAAATAATGATCGAAACCAGGTTTAATGGACTGTTTTAGATGTGGTACCACTTTACCACGTGATCCAAAGCAGAAAAAACCCTCGATCAGGTCAACATGCATGTTAAAACTGCGAAAGTATGACCCTGATGAGGTCAAATCCCAGACTTATCCCAGACCTGACATGCGTTATCCTCTAAACTAGTTATCAAGACCAGGTTTAATTGATTGTTTCGGTGTGGTCCCACATTACTACGTAATCCAAACCAGAAAAAACCCAGGATCCGTTCAACAAGTATGTGAAGAATGCGAAAGTATGAGTCTGATGAGTGAAAATCCCAGACATAACCTAGACCTAACATGCGTTATCCTCTAAAATATTGATCCAAACCAGGTTTAATGGACTGTTTCAGTGGGGTACCACTTCACTACGTGATCCAAAGCAGAAAAAACACTCGATCAGGTCAACATGTATGTTAAAACTGCGAAAGTATGACCCTGATGAGGGCAAATCCCAGACCTATCCCAGACCTAACTTGCGTTATCCTCAAAAATATTGATCGAAACCAGGTTTAATTGACTGTTTCAGCGTGGTACCACATTACTACGTGATACAATCCAGAAACAGCCAAGGATCTAGCCATGAAGTATGAGTAATATGCGAATGTATGAGCCTGATGAGGACAAATCCTAGACCTAACCCAAACCTAACATGCGTTATCCTCTAAAATATTTATCAAGACCAGGTTTAATTGAATGTTTCAGTGTGGTACCACATTACTACGTGTACCAAACCAGAAAAAACCCAGGATCCGTTCAACAAGTATGTGAAGAATGCGAAAGTATGAGTCTGATGAGTGAAAATCCCAGGTCTAACCCAGACCTAACATGCGTTATCCTCTAAAATAATGATCGAAACCAGGTTTAATTGACTGTTTTAGTTGTGGTACCACTTTACCACGTGATCCAAAGCAGTAAAAACCCTCGGTCAGGTCAACATGCATGTTAAAACTGCGAAAGTATGACCCTGATGAGGTCAAATCCCAGACTTATCCCAGACCTGACATGCGTTATCCTCTAAAATAGTTATCAAGACCAGGTTTAATTGATTGTTTCGGTGTGGTCCCACATTACTACGTAATCCAAACCAGAAAAAACCCAGGATCCGTTCAACAAGTATGTGAAGAATGCGAAAGTATGAGTCTGATGAGTGAAAATCCCAGACATAACCTAGACCTAACATGCGTTATCCTCTAAAATATTGATCCAAACCAGGTTTAATGGACTGTTTCAGTGGGGTACCACTTTACTATGTGATCCAAAGCAGAAAAAACACTCGATCAGGTCAACATGTATGTTAAAACTGCGAAAGTATGACCCTGATGAGGGCAAATCCCAGACCTATCCCAGACCTAACTTGCGTTATCCTCAAAAATATTGATCGAAACCAGGTTTAATTGACTGTTTCAGCGTGGTACCACATTACTACGTGATACAATCCAGAAACAGCCAAGGATCTAGCCATGAAGTATGAGAAATATGCGAATGTATGAGCCTGATGAGGACAAATCCTAGACCTAACCCAAACCTAACATGCGTTATCCTCTAAAATATTTATCATGACCAGGTTTAATTGATTGTTTCAGTGTGGTCCCACATTACTACGTGATCCAAACCAGAAAAAACCCAGGATCCGTTTAAGAAGTATGTGAAGAATGCGAAAGTATGAGTCTGATGAGTGAAAATCCCAGGCCTAACCTAGACCTAACATGCGTTATCCTCAAAAATATTGATCGAAACCAGGTTTAATTGACTGTTTCAGTGTGGTACCACATTACTATGTGATCCAATCCAGAAATAGCCCAGGATCTAGCCGTGAAGTATGAGAAATATGCGAAAGTATGAGTCTGACGAGGGCAAATCCTAGACCTAACTCAGACCTAACATGCGTTATCCTCTAAAATATTTATCATGACCAAGTTTAATTGATTGTTTCAGTGTGGTCCCACATTACTACGTAATCCAAAGCAGAAAAAACCCAGGATCCGTTTAACAAGTATGTGAAGAATGCGAAAGTATGAGTCTGATGAGTGAAAATCCCCGGCCTAGCCTAGACCTAACATGCGTTATCCTCAAAAATATTGATCAAAACCAGGTTTAATTGACTGCTTCAGTGTGGTACCACACTACTACGTGACCCAAACCGGAAAAAACCCAGGATCTGTTCAACAAGTATGTGAAAAACGCGAAAGTATGAGCCTGATGAGGGCAAATCCAAGAGCTAACCCAAACCTAACATGAGTTATCCTCTAAAATATTTATCATGACCAGGTTTAATTGAATGTTTCAGTGTGGTACCACATTACTACGTGAACCAAACCAGAAAAAACCCTGTATCCGTTCAACAAGTATGTGAAGAATGCGAAAGTATGAGTCTGATGAGTGAAATTCCCAGGGCTAACCTAGACCTAACAAGCGTTATCCTCTAAAATATTGATCCAAACCATATTTTATGGACTGTTTCAGTGTGGTACCACTTTACTGCGTGATCCAAAGCAGAGAAAACCCTCGATCAGGTCAACATGTATGTTAAAACTGCGAAAGTATGACTCTGGTGTGGGCAAATCCCAGGCCTAACCTAGACCTAACATGCGTTGTCCTCTAAAATATTGATGGAAACCAGGTTTAATTGACTGTTTCAGTGTTGCACTTCATTACTACGTGATCCATACCAGTAAAAACCCAGGATCCGTTCAACAAGTATGTGAAGAATGCGAAAGTATGAGTGTGGTGAGTGAAAAACCCCGGCCTAACCTAGACCTAACATGTGTTATCCTCAAATATATTGATCGAAACCTGGTTTAATCGTCGGTTTCAGTGTGTTACCACATTACTACGTGATCCAATCCAGAAATAGCCCAGGATCTAGCCATGAATTATGAGAAATATGCGAAAGTATGAGCCTGACGAGGGCAAATCCTAGACCTAACCCAGACCTAACACCCGTTATCCTCTAAAATATTTATCAAGACCAGGTTTAATTGATTGTTTCAGTGTGGTCCCACATTACTACGTGATCCAAGCCAGAAAAAACCCAGGTTCCGTTCAACAAGTATGTGAAGAATGCGAAAGTATGAGTGTGGTGAGTGAAAAACCCCGGCCTAACCTAGACCTAACATGTGTTATCCTCAAATATATTGATCGAAACCTGGTTTAATCGTCGGTTTCAGTGTGTTACCACATTACTACGTGATCCAATCCAGAAATAGCCCAGGATCTAGCCATGAAATATGAGAAATATGCGAAAGTATGAGCCTGACGAGGGCAAATCCTAGACCTAACCCAGACCTAACATGCGTTATCCTCTAAAATATTTATCAAGACCAGGTTTAATTGATTGTTTCAGTGTGGTCCCACATTACTACGTGATCCAAGCCAGAAAAAACCCAGGATCTGTTCAACGAGTATGTGAAGTGTGCGAAAGTATGAGTCTGATGAGGACAAATCCCAGACCTATCCGAGACCTAACATGCATTATCCTCTAAAATATTTATCAAGACCAGGTTTAATTGAATGTTTCAGTGTGGTACCACATTACTACGTGATCCAATCCAGAAATAGCCCAGGATCCAGCCATGAAGTATGAGAAATATGCGAAAGTATGAGCCTGATGGGGGCAAATCCTAGACCTAACCCAGACCTAACATGCGTTATCCTCTAAAATATTGATCGAAACCAGGTTTAATCGACTCTTTCAGTGTGGTACCACACTACTACGTGACCCAAACCGGGAAAAACCCAGGATCTGTTCAACAAGTGTGTGAAAAACGCGAAAGTATGAGCCTGATGAGGGCAAATCCCAGTCCTATCCCAGACCTAACTTGCGTTATCCTCAAAAATATTGATCGAAACCTGGTTTAATCGACTGTTTCAGTGTGGTACCACATTACTACGTGACCCAATCCAGAAATAGCCGAGGATCTAGCCATGAAGTATGAGAAATATGCGAAAGTATGAGCCTGACGAGGACAAATCCTAGGCCTAACCCAGACCAAACATGCGTTATCCTCAAAAATATTGATCGAAACCGGGTTTAATCGACTGTTTCAGTGTGGTACCACACTACTACGTGACCCAAACCGGAAAAAACCCAGGATCTGTTCAACAAGTATGTGAAAAACGCGAAAGTATGAGCCTGATAAGGGCAAATCCCAGACCTATCCCAGACCTAACTTGCGTTATCCTCAAAAATATTGATAGAAACCTGGTTTAATCGACTGTTTCAGTGTGGTACCACATTACTACGTGATCCAATCCAGAAATAGCCCAGGATCTAGCCATGAGATATGAGAAATATGCGAAAGTATGAGCCTGTCGAGGGCAAACCCTAGACCTAACCCAGACCTAACATGCGTTATACTCTAAAATATTTATCAAGACCAGGTTTAATTGATTGCTTCAGTGTGGTCCCACATTACTACGTGATCCAAACCAGAAAAAACCCAGGATCCGTTCAACAAATATGTGAAGAATGCGAAAGTATGAGTCTGATGAGTGAAAATCTCAGACCTATCCCAGACCTAACATGCGTTATCCTGTAAAATATTTATCAAGACCAGGTTTAATTGAATGTTTCAGTGTGGTCCCACATTACTACGTGATCCAAACCAGAAAAAACCCAGGATCCGTTCAACAAATATGTGAAGAATGCGAAAGTATGAGTCTGATGAGTGAAAATCTCAGACCTATCCCAGACCTAACATGCGTTATCCTGTAAAATATTTATCAAGACCAGGTTTAATTGAATGTTTCAGTGTGGTACCACATTACTACGTGATCCAAACCAGTAAAAACCCAGGATCCGTTCAACAAGTATGTGGAGAATGCGAAAGTATGAGTCTGATGAGTGAAAATCCTCGGCCTAACCTAGACCTAACATGCGTTGTCCTCTAAAATATTGATCGAAACCAGGTTTAATTGACTGTTTCAGTGTTGGACTTCATTACTACGTGATCCAAACCAGTAAGAACCCAGGATCCGTTCAACAAGTATGTGAAGAATGCGAAAGTATGAGTGTGATGAGTGAAAAACCCCGGCCTAACCTAGACCTAACATGCGTTATCCTCAAAAATATTGATCGAAACCTGGTTTAATCGTCTGTTTCAGTGTGGTGCCACATTACTATGTGATCCAAACCAGAAAAAACCCTGTATCTGTTCAACAAGTATGTGAAGAATGCGAAAGTATGAGTCTGATGAGTGAAAATCCCAGGGCTAACCTAGACCTAACAAGCGTTATCCTCTAAAATATTTATCAAGACCAGGTTTAATTGACTGTTTCAGCGTGGTACCACATTACTACGTGACACAATCCAGAAACAGCCCAGGATCTAGCCATGAAGTATGAGAAATATGCGAAAGTATGAGCCTGATGAGGGCAAATCCTAGACCTAACCCAAACCTAACATGCGTTATCCTCTAAAATATTCATCAAGACCAGGTTTAATTGATTGTTTCAGTGTGGTCCCACATTACTACGTGATCCAAACCAGTAAAAACCCAGGATCCGTTCAACAAGTATGTGGAGAATGCGAAAGTATGAGTCTGATGAGTGAAAATCCTCGGCCTAACCTATACCTAACATGCGTTATCCTCAAAAATATTGATCGAAACCAGGTTTAATCGACTGTTTCAGTGTGGTATCACATTACTACGTGATCCAAACCAGTAAAAACCCAGGATCCGTTCAACAAGTATGTGGAGAATGCGAAAGTATGAGTCTGATGAGTGAAAATCCTCGGCCTAACCTAGACCTAACTTGCGTTGTCCTCTAAAATATTGATGGAAACCAGGTTTAATTGACAGTTTCAGTGTTGCACTTCATTACTACGTGATCCAAACCAGTAAAAACCCAGGATCCGTTCAACAACTATGTGAAGAATGCGACAGTATGAGTGTGATGAGTGAAAAACCCCGGCCTAACCTAGACCTAACATGCGTTATCCTCAAAAATATTGATCGAAACCTGGTTTAATCGTCTGTTTCAGTGTGGTGCCACATTACTATGTGATCCAAACCAGAAAAAACCCTGTATCTGTTCAACAAGTATGTGAAGAATGCGAAAGTATGAGTCTGATGAGTGAAAATCCCAGAGCTAACCTAGACCTAACAAGCGTTATCCTCTAAAATATTTATCAAGACCAGGTTTAATTGATTGTTTCAGTGTGGTCCCACATTACTACGTGACACAATCCAGAAACAGCCCAGGATCTAGCCATGAAGTATGAGAAATATGCGAAAGTATGAGCCTGATGAGGGCAAATCCTAGACCTAACCCAGACCTAACATGCGTTATCCTCAAAAATATTGATCGAAACCAGGTTTAATCGACTGTTTCAGTGTGGTACCACATTACTATGTGATCCAAACCTGAAAATAATCCAGGATCTGTTCAAGGAGTATGTGAAGTGTGCGAAAGTATGAGTATGATGAGGGCAAATCCCAGACCTATCCCAGACCTAACAAGCGTTATCCTCTAAAATATTTATCAAGACCAGGTTTAATTGATTGTTTCAGTGTGGTCCCACATTACTACGTGACACAATCCAGAAACAGCCCAGGATCTAGCCATGAAGTATGAGAAATATGCGAAAGTATGAGCCTGATGAGGGCAAATCCTAGACCTAACCCAAACCTAACATGCGTTATCCTCTAAAATATTTATCAAGACCAGCTTTAATTGAATGTTTCAGTGTGGTACCACATTACTACGTGATCCAAACCAGTAAAAACCCAGGATCCGTTCAACAAGTATGTGAAGAATTCGAAAGTATGAGTGTGATGAGTGAAAAACCCCGGCCTAACCTAGACCTAACATGCGTTATCCTCAAAAATATTGATCGAAACCTGGTTTAATCGTCTGTTTCAGTGTGGTTCCACATTACTATGTGATCCAAACCAGAAAAAACTCAGGATCCGTTCAACAAGTATGTGGAGAATGCGAAAGTATGAGTCTGATGAGTGAAAATCCTCGGCCTAACCTATACCTAACATGCGTTATCCTCAAAAATATTGATCGAAACCAGGTTTAATCGACTGTCTCAGTGTGGCGCCACATTACTACGAGATCCAAACCAGAAAAAAACCCAGGACCTGTTCAACAAGTATTTGAAGTATGCGAAAGTATGAGTCTGATGAGGGCAAATCCCAGGCCTAAACTAGACCTTACATGCGTTATCCTCAAAAATATTGATCAAAACCTGGTTTAATCTACTGTTTCAGTGTGGTACCACATTACTATGTGATCCAAACAAGAAAATAACCCAGGATCTGTTCAACGAGTTTGTGAAGTGTGCGAAAGTATGAGTATGATGAGGGCAAATCCCAGACCTATCCCAGACCAAACATGCGTTATCCTCTAAAATATTTATCAAGACCAGGTTTAATTGATTGTTTCAGGGTGGTCCCACATTACTACGTGATCCAAACCAGAAAAAACCGAGGATCCGTCCTACAAGTATGTGAAGAATGCGAAAGTATGAGTCTGATGACTGAAAATCCCCGGCCTAACCTAGACCTAACATGCGTTATCCTCAAAAATATTGATCGAAGCCAGGTTTAATCGACTGTTTCAGTGTGGTACCACACTACTACGTGACCCAAACCGGAAAAAACCCAGGATCTGTTCAACAAGTATGTGAAAAACGCGAAAGTATGGGCCTGATGAGGGCAAATCCCAGACCTATCCCAGACCTAACTTGCGTTATCCTCAAAAATATTTATCAAGACCAGGTTTAGTTCATTGTTTCAGTGTGGTCCCACATTACTACATGATCCAAACCAGAAAAAACACAGGATCCGTTCAACAAGTATGTGAAGAATGCGAAAGTATGAGTCTGATGAGTGAAAGTCCCAGGCCTAACCTAGACCAAACATGCGTTATCCTCAAAAATACTGATCGAAACCTGGTTTAATTGACTGTTTCAGTGTGGTACCACATTACTACGGGACCCAAACCAGAAAAAACCCAGGATCTGTTCAACAAGTATGTGAAGAATGCGAAGGTATGAGTCTGATGAGTGAAAATCCCAGACCTATCCCAGACCAAACTTGGGTTATCCTCTGAAATATTGATCCAAACCAGGTTTAATCGACAGTTTCAGTGTGGTACCACACTACTACGTGACCCAAACCGGAAAAAACCCAGGATCTGTTCAACAAGTATGTGAAAAACGCGAAAGTATGAGCCTGATGAGGGCAAATCCCAGACCTATCCCAGACCTAACAAGCGTTATCCTCTAAAATATTTATCAAGACCAGGTTTAATTGATTGTTTCAGTGTGGTCCCACATTACTACGTGATCCAAACCAGAAAAAACACAGGATCCGTCCAACAAGTATGTGCAGAATGCGAAAGTATGAGTCTGATGAGTGAAAATCCCCGGCCTAACCTAGACCTAACATGCGTTATCCTCAAAAATATTGATCGAAACCAGGTTTAATCGACTGTTTCAGTGTGGTACCACATTACTACGTGATCCAAACCAGAAAAAAACCCAGGACCTGTTCAACAAGTATTTGAAGTATGCGAAAGTATGAGTCTGATGAGGGCAAATCCCAGACCTATCCCAGACCTAACATGCGTTATCCTCTAAAATATTTATCAAGACCAGGTTTAATTGATTGTTTCAGTGTGGTCCCACATTACTACGTGATCCAAACCAGAAAAAACCCAGGATCCGTCCAACAAGTATGTGAAGAATGCGAAAGTATGAGTCTGATGAGTGAAAATCCCAGGGCTAACCTAGACCTAACAAGCGTTATCCTCTAAAATATTTATCAAGACCAGGTTTAATTGACTGTTTCAGCGTGGTACCACATTACTACGTGACACAATCCAGAAACAGCCCAGGATCCGTTCAACAAGTATGTGAAGAATGCGAAAGTATGAGTATGGTGAGGGCAAATCCCAGACCTATCCCAGACCTAACATGCGTTATCCTCTAACATATTTATCATGACTAGGTTTAATTGATTGTTTCAGTGTGGTACCACATTACTACGTGAACCAAACTAGAAAAAACCCAGGAGCCGTTCAACAACTATGTGAAGAATGCGAAAGTGTGAGTCTGATGAGTGAATATCCCCGGCCTAACCTAGACCTAACATGCGTTATCCCCAAAAATATTGATCGAAACCAGGTTTAATCGACTGTTTCATTGTGGTACCACATTACTACGTGAACCAAACCAGAAAAAACCCAGGATCCGTTCAACAAGTATGTGAAGAATGCGAAAGTATGAGTCTGATGAGTGAAAATCCCAGGTCTAACCCAGACCTAACATGCGTTATCCTCTAAAATAATGATCGAAACCAGGTTTAATTGACTGTTTTAGTTGTGGTACCACTTTACCACGTGATCCAAAGCAGTAAAAACCCTCGGTCAGGTCAACATGCATGTTAAAACTGCGAAAGTATGACCCTGATGAGGTCAAATCCCAGACTTATCCCAGACCTGACATGCGTTATCCTCTAAAATAGTTATCAAGACCAGGTTTAATTGATTGTTTCGGTGTGGTCCCACATTACTACGTAATCCAAACCAGAAAAAACCCAGGATCCGTTCAACAAGTATGTGAAGAATGCGAAAGTATGAGTCTGATGAGTGAAAATCCCAGACATAACCTAGACCTAACATGCGTTATCCTCTAAAATATTGATCCAAACCAGGTTTAATGGACTGTTTCAGTGGGGTACCACTTTACTATGTGATCCAAAGCAGAAAAAACACTCGATCAGGTCAACATGTATGTTAAAACTGCGAAAGTATGACCCTGATGAGGGCAAATCCCAGACCTATCCCAGACCTAACTTGCGTTATCCTCAAAAATATTGATCGAAACCAGGTTTAATTGACTGTTTCAGCGTGGTACCACATTACTACGTGATACAATCCAGAAACAGCCAAGGATCTAGCCATGAAGTATGAGAAATATGCGAATGTATGAGCCTGATGAGGACAAATCCTAGACCTAACCGAAACCTAACATGCGTTATCCTCTAAAATATTTATCATGACCAGGTTTAATTGATTGTTTCAGTGTGGTCCCACATTACTACGTGATCCAAACCAGAAAAAACCCAGGATCCGTTTAAGAAGTATGTGAAGAATGCGAAAGTATGAGTCTGATGAGTGAAAATCCCAGGCCTAACCTAGACCTAACATGCGTTATCCTCAAAAATATTGATCGAAACCAGGATTAATTGACTGTTTCAGTGTGGTACCACATTACTATGTGATCCAATCCAGAAATAGCCCAGGATCTAGCCGTGAAGTATGAGAAATATGCGAAAGTATGAGTCTGACGAGGGCAAATCCTAGACCTAACTCAGACCTAACATGCGTTATCCTCTAAAATATTTATCATGACCAAGTTTAATTGATTGTTTCAGTGTGGTCCCACATTACTACGTAATCCAAAGCAGAAAAAACCCAGGATCCGTTTAACAAGTATGTGAAGAATGCGAAAGTATGAGTCTGATGAGTGAAAATCCCCGGCCTAGCCTAGACCTAACATGCGTTATCCTCAAAAATATTGATCAAAACCAGGTTTAATTGACTGTTTCAGTGTGGTACCACACTACTACGTGACCCAAACCGGAAAAAACCCAGGATCTGTTCAACAAGTATGTGAAAAACGCGAAAGTATGAGCCTGATGAGGGCAAATCCAAGAGCTAACCCAAACCTAACATGAGTTATCCTCTAAAATATTTATCATGACCAGGTTTAATTGAATGTTTCAGTGTGGTACCACATTACTACGTGAACCAAACCAGAAAAAACCCTGTATCCGTTCAACAAGTATGTGAAGAATGCGAAAGTATGAGTCTGATGAGTGAAAGTCCCAGGGCTAACCTAGACCTAACAAGCGTTATCCTCTAAAATATTGATCCAAACCATATTTTATGGACTGTTTCAGTGTGGTACCACTTTACTGCGTGATCCAAAGCAGAAAAAACCCTCGATCAGGTCAACATGTATGTTAAAACTGCGAAAGTATGACTCTGGTGTGGGCAAATCCCAGGCCTAACCTAGACCTAACATGCGTTGTCCTCTAAAATATTGATGGAAACCAGGTTTAATTGACTGTTTCAGTGTTGCACTTCATTACTACGTGATCCATACCAGTAAAAACCCAGGACCCGTTCAACAAGTATGTGAAGAATGCGAAAGTATGAGTGTGGTGAGTGAAAAACCCCGGCCTAACCTAAACCTAACATGTGTTATCCTCAAATATATTGATCGAAACCTGGTTTAATCGTCGGTTTCAGTGTGTTACCACATTACTACGTGATCCAATCCAGAAATATCCCAGGATCTAGCCATGAATTATGAGAAATATGCGAAAGTATGAGCCTGACGAGGGCAAATCCTAGACCTAACCCAGACCTAACACCCGTTATCCTCTAAAATATTTATCAAGACCAGGTTTAATTGATTGTTTCAGTGTGGTCCCACATTACTACGTGAACCAAGCCAGAAAAAACCCAGGTTCCGTTCAACAAGTATGTGAAGAATGCGAAAGTATGAGTGTGGTGAGTGAAAAACCCCGGCCTAACCTAGACCTAACATGTGTTATCCTCAAATATATTGATCGAAACCTGGTTTAATCGTCGGTTTCAGTGTGTTACCACATTACTACGTGATCCAATCCAGAAATAGCCCAGGATCTAGCCATGAAATATGAGAAATATGCGAAAGTATGAGCCTGACGAGGGCAAATCCTAGACCTAACCCAGACCTAACATGCGTTATCCTCTAAAATATTTATCAAGACCAGGTTTAATTGATTGTTTCAGTGTGGTACCACATTACTACGTGATCCAAGCCAGAAAAAACCCAGGATCTGTTCAACGAGTATGTGAAGTGTGCGAAAGTATGAGTCTGATGAGGACAAATCCCAGACCTATCCGAGACCTAACATGCATTATCCTCTAAAATATTTATCAAGACCAGGTTTAATTGAATGTTTCAGTGTGGTACCACATTACTACGTGATCCAATCCAGAAATAGCCCAGGATCCAGCCATGAAGTATGAGAAATATGCGAAAGTATGAGCCTGATGGGGGCAAATCCTAGACCTAACCCAGACCTAACATGCGTTATCCTCTAAAATATTGATCGAAACCAGGTTTAATCGACTCTTTCAGTGTGGTACCACACTACTACGTGACCCAAACCGGGAAAAACCCAGGATCTGTTCAACAAGTGTGTGAAAAACGCGAAAGTATGAGCCTGATGAGGGCAAATCCCAGTCCTATCCCAGACCTAACTTGCGTTATCCTCAAAAATATTGATCGAAACCTGGTTTAATCGACTGTTTCAGTGTGGTACCACATTACTACGTGATCCAATCCAGAAATAGCCCAGGATCTAGCCATGAGATATGAGAAATATGCGAAAGTATGAGCCTGTCGAGGGCAAACCCTAGACCTAACCCAGACCTAACATGCGTTATACTCTAAAATATTTATCAAGACCAGGTTTAATTGATTGCTTCAGTGTGGTCCCACATTACTACGTGATCCAAACCAGAAAAAACCCAGGATCCGTTCAACAAATATGTGAAGAATGCGAAAGTATGAGTCTGATGAGTGAAAATCCCAGACCTATCCCAGACCTAACATGCGTTATCCTGTAAAATATTTATCAAGACCAGGTTTAATTGAATGTTTCAGTGTGGTACCACATTACTACGTGAACCAAACCAGTAAAAACCCAGGATCCGTTCAACAAGTATGTGGAGAATGCGAAAGTATGAGTTTGATGAGTGAAAATCCTCGGCCTAACCTATACCTAACATGCGTTATCCTCAAAAATATTGATCGAAACCAGGTTTAGTCGACTGTTTCAGTGTGGTACCACATTACTACGTGATCCAAACCAGTAAAAACCCAGGATCCGTTCAACAAGTATGTGGAGAATGCGAAAGTATGAGTCTGATGAGTGAAAATCCTCGGCCTAACCTAGACCTAACATGCGTTGTCCTCTAAAATATTGATCGAAACCAGGTTTAATTGACTGTTTCAGTGTTGCACTTCATTACTACGTGATCCAAACCAGTAAAAACCCAGGATCCGTTCAACAAGTATGTGAAGAATGCGAAAGTATGAGTGTGATGAGTGAAAAACCCCGGCCTAACCTAGACCTAACATGCGTTATCCTCAAAAATATTGATCGAAACCTGGTTTAATCGTCTGTTTCAGTGTGGTGCCACATTACTATGTGATCCAAACCAGAAAAAACCCTGTATCTGTTCAACAAGTATGTGAAGAATGCGAAAGTATGAGTCTGATGAGTGAAAATCCCAGGGCTAACCTAGACCTAACAAGCGTTATCCTCTAAAATATTTATCAAGACCAGGTTTAATTGACTGTTTCAGCGTGGTACCACATTACGACGTGACACAATCCAGAAACAGCCCAGGATCTAGCCATGAAGTATGAGAAATATGCGAAAGTATGAGCCTGATGAGGGCAAATCCTAGACCTAACCCAAACCTAACATGCGTTATCCTCTAAAATATTCATCAAGACCAGGTTTAATTGATTGTTTCAGTGTGGTCCCACATTACTACGTGATCCAAACCAGTAAAAACCCAGGATCCGTTCAACAAGTATGTGGAGAATGCGAAAGTATGAGTCTGATGAGTGAAAATCCTCGGCCTAACCTATACCTAACATGCGTTATCCTCAAAAATATTGATCGAAACCAGGTTTAATCGACTGTTTCAGTGTGGTATCACATTACTACGTGATCCAAACCAGTAAAAACCCAGGATCCGTTCAACAAGTATGTGGAGAATGCGAAAGTATGAGTCTGATGAGTGAAAATCCTCGGCCTAACCTAGACCTAACTTGCGTTGTCCTCTAAAATATTGATGGAAACCAGGTTTAATTGACAGTTTCAGTGTTGCACTTCATTACTACGTGATCCAAACCAGTAAAAACCCAGGATCCGTTCAACAACTATGTGAAGAATGCGACAGTATGAGTGTGATGAGTGAAAAACCCCGGCCTAACCTAGACCTAACATGCGTTATCCTCAAAAATATTGATCGAAACCTGGTTTAATCGTCTGTTTCAGTGTGGTGCCACATTACTATGTGATCCAAACCAGAAAAAACCCTGTATCTGTTCAACAAGTATGTGAAGAATGCGAAAGTATGAGTCTGATGAGTGAAAATCCCAGAGCTAACCTAGACCTAACAAGCGTTATCCTCTAAAATATTTATCAAGACCAGGTTTAATTGACTGTTTCAGCGTGGTACCACATTATTACGTGACACAATCCAGAAACAGCCCAGGATCTAGCCATGAAGTATGAGAAATATTCGAAAGTATGAGCCTGATGAGGGCAAATCCTAGACCTAACCCAAACCTAACATACGTTATCCTCTAAAATATTTATCAAGACCAGGTTTAATTGATTGTTTCAGTGTGGTCCCACATTACTACGTGACACAATCCAGAAACAGCCCAGGATCTAGCCATGAAGTATGAGAAATATGCGAAAGTATGAGCCTGATGAGGGCAAATCCTAGACCTAACCCAGACCTAACATGCGTTATCCTCAAAAATATTGATCGAAACCAGGTTTAATCGACTGTTTCAGTGTGGTACCACATTACTATGTGATCCAAACCTGAAAATAATCCGGGATCTGTTCAAGGAGTATGTGAAGTGTGCGAAAGTATGAGTATGATGAGGGCAAATCCCAGACCTATCCCAGACCTAACAAGCGTTATCCTCTAAAATATTTATCAAGACCAGGTTTAATTGATTGTTTCAGTGTGGTCCCACATTACTACGTGACACAATCCAGAAACAGCCCAGGATCTAGCCATGAAGTATGAGAAATATGCGAAAGTATGAGCCTGATGAGGGCAAATCCTAGACCTAACCCAAACCTAACATGCGTTATCCTCTAAAATATTTATCAAGACCAGCTTTAATTGAATGTTTCAGTGTGGTACCACATTACTACGTGATCCAAACCAGTAAAAACCCAGGATCCGTTCAACAAGTATGTGAAGAATTCGAAAGTATGAGTGTGATGAGTGAAAAACCCCGGCCTAACCTAGACCTAACATGCGTTATCCTCAAAAATATTGATCGAAACCTGGTTTAATCGTCTGTTTCAGTGTGGTTCCACATTACTATGTGATCCAAACCAGAAAAAACTCAGGATCCGTTCAACAAGTATGTGGAGAATGCGAAAGTATGAGTCTGATGAGTGAAAATCCTCGGCCTAACCTATACCTAACATGCGTTATCCTCAAAAATATTGATCGAAACCAGGTTTAATCGACTGTCTCAGTGTGGCGCCACATTACTACGAGATCCAAACCAGAAAAAAACCCAGGACCTGTTCAACAAGTATTTGAAGTATGCGAAAGTATGAGTCTGATGAGGGCAAATCCCAGGCCTAAACTAGACCTTACATGCGTTATCCTCAAAAATATTGATCAAAACCTGGTTTAATCTACTGTTTCAGTGTGGTACCACATTACTATGTGATCCAAACAAGAAAATAACCCAGGATCTGTTCAACGAGTTTGTGAAGTGTGCGAAAGTATGAGTATGATGAGGGCAAATCCCAGACCTATCCCAGACCAAACATGCGTTATCCTCTAAAATATTTATCAAGACCAGGTTTAATTGATTGTTTCAGGGTGGTCCCACATTACTACGTGATCCAAACCAGAAAAAACCGAGGATCCGTCCTACAAGTATGTGAAGAATGCGAAAGTATGAGTCTGATGACTGAAAATCCCCGGCCTAACCTAGACCTAACATGCGTTATCCTCAAAAATATTGATCGAAGCCAGGTTTAATCGACTGTTTCAGTGTGGTACCACACTACTACATGACCCAAACCGGAAAAAACCCAGGCTCTGTTCAACAAGTATGTGAAAAACGCGAAAGTATGGGCCTGATGAGGGCAAATCCCAGACCTATCCCAGACCTAACTTGCGTTATCCTCAAAAATATTTATCAAGACCAGGTTTAGTTCATTGTTTCAGTGTGGTCCCACATTACTACATGATCCAAACCAGAAAAAACACAGGATCCGTTCAACAAGTATGTGAAGAATGCGAAAGTATGAGTCTGATGAGTGAAAGTCCCAGGCCTAACCTAGACCAAACATGCGTTATCCTCAAAAATATTGATCGAAACCTGGTTTAATTGACTGTTTCAGTGTGGTACCACATTACTACGGGACCCAAACCAGAAAAAACCCAGGATCTGTTCAACAAGTATGTGAAGAATGCGAAGGAATGAGTCTGATGAGTGAAAATCCCAGACCTATCCCAGACCAAACTTGGGTTATCCTCTGAAATATTGATCCAAACCAGGTTTAATCGACAGTTTCAGTGTGGTACCACACTACTACGTGACCCAAACCGGAAAAAACCCAGGATCTGTTCAACAAGTATGTGAAAAACGCGAAAGTATGAGCCTGATGAGGGCAAATCCCAGACCTATCCCAGACCTAACAAGCGTTATCCTCTAAAATATTTATCAAGACCAGGTTTAATTGATTGTTTCAGTGTGGTCCCACATTACTACGTGATCCAAACCAGAAAAAACCCAGGATCCGTCCAACAAGTATGTGCAGAATGCGAAAGTATGAGTCTGATGAGTGAAAATCCCCGGCCTAACCTAGACCTAACATGCGTCATCCTCAAAAATATTGATCAAAACCTGGTTTAATCGACTGTTTCAGTGTGGTACCACATCACTATGTGATCCAAACCAGAAAATAACCCAGGATCTGTTCAACGAGTTTGTGAAGTGTGCGAAAGTATGAGTATGGTGAGGGCAAATCCCAGACCTATCCCAGACCTAACATGCGTTATCCTCTAACATATTTATCATGACTAGGTTTAATTGATTGTTTCAGTGTGGTACCACATTACTACGTGAACCAAACTAGAAAAAACCCAGGAGCCGTTCAACAACTATGTGAAGAATGCGAAAGTGTGAGTCTGATGAGTGAATATCCCCGGCCTAACCTAGACCTAACATGCGTTATCCCCAAAAATATTGATCGAAACCAGGTTTAATCGACTGTTTCATTGTGGTACCACATTACTACGTGATCCAAACCAGAAAAAACCCCAGGATCTTTTCAACAAGTATGTGAAGAATGCGAAAGTATGAGGCTGATGAGGGCAAATCCCAGACCTAAACTAGACATAACTTGCGTTATCCTCTAAAATATTGATCGAAACCAGGTTTAATTGACTGTTTCAGCGTGGTACCACATTACTACGTGATACAATCCAGAAACAGCCCAGGATCTAGCCATGAAGTATGAGAAATATGCGAAAGTATCAGCCTGATGAGGGCAAATCCTAGACCTAACCCAAACCTAACATGCGTTATCCTCTAAAATATTGATCCAAACCAGGTTTAATGGACTGCTTCAGTGTGGTACCTCTTTACTACGTGATCCAAAGCAGAAAAAAACCCAGGATCTGTTCAATAAGTATGTGAAGTATGCGAAAGTATGAGTCTGATGAGGGCAAATCCCAGGCCTAAACTAGACATAACTTTCGTTATCCTCTAAAATATTGATGGAAACCAGGTTTAATTGACTGTTTCGGCGTGGTACCACATTACTACGTGATCCAAACAAGAAAAAAACCCAGGATCTTGTCAAGGAGTATGTGAAGTGTGCGAAAGTATGAGTCTGATGAGGGATAATCCGAGACCTATCCCAGACCTAACTTGCGTTATCCTCTAAAATAGTGATCGAAACCAGGTTTAATTGACTGTTTTAGTTGTGGTACCACTTTACTACGTGATCCAAAGCAGAAAAAACCCTCGATCAGGTCAACATGCATGTTAAAACTGCGGAAGTATGAGCCTGATGAGGGCAAATCCCAGACCTATCCCAGACCTAACATGCGTTATCCCCAAAAATATTGATCGAAACCAGGTTTAATCGACTGTTTCAGTGTGGTACCACATTACTACGTGATCCAAACCAGAAAAAACCCCAGGATTTTTTCAACAAGTATGTGAAGAATGCGAAAGTATGAGGCTGATGAGGGCAAATCCCAGACCTAAACTAGACATAACTTGCGTTATCCTCTAAAATATTGATCGAAACCAGGTTTAATTGACTGTTTCAGCGTGGTACCACATTACTACGTGATACAATCCAGAAACAGCCCAGGATCTAGCCATGAAGTATGAGAAATATGCGAAAGTATCAGCCTGATGAGGGCAAATCCTAGACCTAACCCAAACCTAACATGCGTTATCCTCTAAAATATTGATCCAAACCAGGTTTAATGGACTGCTTCAGTGTGGTACCTCTTTACTACGTGATCCAAAGCAGAAAAAAACCCAGGATCTGTTCAATAAGTATGTGAAGTATGCGAAAGTATGAGTCTGATGAGGGCAAATCCCAGGCCTAAACTAGACATAACTTTCGTTATCCTCTAAAATGTTGATCGAAACCAGGTTTAATTGACTGTTTTAGTGTGGTACCACTTTACTACGTGATCCAAACCAGAAAGAAACCCTGGATCTTGTCAAGGAGTATGTGAAGTGTGCGAAAGTATGAGTCTGATGAGGGATAATCCGAGACCTATCCCAGACCTAACTTGCGTTATCCTCTAAAATAGTGATCGAAACCAGGTTTAATTGACTGTTTTAGTTGTGGTACCACTTTACTATGTGATCCAAAGCAGAAAAAACCCTCGATCAGGTCAACATGCATGTTAAAAATGTGAAAGTATGACCCTGATGAGGGCAAATCCCAGGCCTAACCTAAACCTAACACGCGTCATCTTCTAAAATATTGAGCGAAACCAGGTTTAATTGATTGTTTCAGTGTGGTACCACATTACTACGTGATGCAATCCAGAAATATCCCAGGATATAGCCATGAAGTATAAGAAATATGCGATGGTATGAGTCTGATGGGGGCAAATCCCAGACCTATCCCAGACCAAACTTGCGTTATCCTCTAAAATATTGATCCAAACCAGGTTTAATGGACTGTTTCAGTGAGGTCCCACATTACTACGTGATCCAAACTAGAAAAAACCCAGGATCCGTTCAAGAAGTATGTGAAGAATACGAAAGTATGTGTCTGATGAGTGAAAATCCCAGGCCTAATCTAGACCTAACATGCGTGGTCCTCTAAAATATTGATGGAAACCAGGTTTAATTGTCTGTTTCAGTGTTGTACTTCCTTACTACGTGATGTAATCCAGAAAAAGCCCAGGATCTATCCATCAAGTATGAGAAATATGCGAAAGAATGAGCCTGATGAGAGCAAATCCCAGACCTAACCTAGACCTAACATGGATTATTCTCTAAAATATTGATCAAAACCAGGTTTAATTGACTGTTTCAGTGTGGTACCACATTACTACGTGATCCAATCCAGAAATAGCCCAGGATCCGGCCATGAAGTATGAGAAATATGCGAAAGTATGAGCCTGATGGGGGCAAATCCTAGACCTAACCCTAACCTAACATGCGTTATCCTCTAAAATATTTATCAAGACCAGGTTTAATTGAATGTTTCAGTGTGGTACCACATTACTACGTGAACCAAACAAGAAAAAACCCAGGAGCCGTTCAACAACTATGTGAAGAATGCGAAAGTGTGAGTCTGATGAGTGAATATCCCCGGCCTAACCTAGACCTAACATGCGTTATCCCCAAAAATATTGATCGAAACCAGGTTTAATCGACTGTTTCAGTGTGGTACCACATTACTACGTGATCCAAACCAGAAAAAACCCCAGGATCTTTTCAACAAGTATGTGAAGAATGCGAAAGTATGAGTCTGATGAGGGCAAATCCCAGACCTAAACTAGACATAACTTTCGTTATCCTCTAAAATATTGATCGAAACCAGGTTTAATTGACAGTTTTAGTGTGGTACCACTTTTCTACGTGATCCAAAGCAGAGAAAACCCTCGATCAGGCCAACATGCATGTTAAAACTGCGAAAGTATGAGCATGATGTGGGCAAATCCCAGACCTATCCCAGACCTAACATGCGTTATCCTCAAAAATATTAATCGAAACCAGGCTTAATCGACTGTTTCAGTGTGGTACCACATTACTACGTGATCCAAACAAGAAAAAAACCAAAGGATCTTGTCAACGAGTATGTGAAGTGTGCGAAAGTATGAGTCTGATAAGGGCTAATCCCAGACCTATCCCAGACCTAACTTGCGTTATCCTCTAAAATAGTGATCGAAACCAGGTTTGATTGACTGTTGTAGTTGTGGTACCACTTTACTACGTGATCCAAAGCAGAAAAAACCCTCGATCAGGTCAACATGCATGTTAAAACTGCGGAAGTATGAGCCTGATGAGGGCAAATCCCAGACCTATCCCAGACCTAACATGCGTTATCCTCAAAACTATTGATCGAAACCAGGTTTAATCGACTGTTTCAGTGTGGTACCACACTACTACGTGACCCAAGCCGGAAAAAACCCAGGATCTGTTCAACAAGTATGTGAAAAACGCGAAAGTATGAGCCTGATGAGGGCAAATCCCAGACCTATCCCAGACCTAACTTGCGTTATCCTCTAAAATATTGAACGAAACCAGGTTTAATTGACTGTTTCAGCGTGGTACCACATTACTACGTGATACAATCCAGAAACAGCCCGGGATCTAGCCATGAAGTATGAGAAATATGCGAAAGTATGAGCCTGATGTGGGCAAATCCCAGGCCTAACCTAGACCTAACATGCGTTGTCCTCTAAAATATTGATCGAAACAAGGTTTAATTGACTGTTTTAGTGTGGTACCACTTTGCTACGTGATCCAAAGCAGAAAAAACCCTCGATCAGGTCAACATGCATGTTAAAACTGCAAAAGTATGAGCCTGATGAGGGCAAATCCCAGACCGATCTCAGTCCTAACATGCGTTATCCTCAGAAATATTAATCGAAACCGGGTTTAATCGACTGTTTCAGTGTGGTACCACATTACTACGTGATCCAATCCAGAAATAGCCCAGGATCTAGCCATGAAGTATGAGAAATAGGCGAAAGTATGAGCCTGATGAGGGCAAATCTTAGACCTAAGCCAGACCTAACATGCGTTGTCCTCTAAAATATTTATCAAGACCAGGTTTAATTGATTGTTTCAGTGTGGTCCCACATTACTACGTGATGCAATCCAGAAAAAGCCCAGGATCTAGCCATCATGTATGAGAAATATGCGAAAGAATGAGCCTGATGAGAGCAAATCCCAGACCTAACCTAGACCTAACATGAATTATTCTCTAAAATATTGATCGAAACCAGGTTTAATTGACTGTTTCAGTGTGGACCCACATTACTACGTGATCCAAATCAGAAAAAACCCAGGATCCGTTCAACAAGTATGTGAAGAATGCCAAAGTATGTGTCTGATGAGTGAAAATCCCAGACCTAACCTAGACCTAACATGCGTTATCCTCTAAAATATTGATCCAAACCAGGTTTAATGGACTGTTTCAGTGTGGTACCACACTACTACGTGATCCGAACCAGAAAAAACCCAGGATCTATTCAACAAGTATGTGAAAAACGCGAAAGTATGAGCCTGATGAGAGCAAATCCCAGACCTATCCCAGACCTAACTTGCGTTGTTCTCTAAGATATTGATGGAAACCAGGTTTAATTGACTGTTTCAGTGTTGTACTTCATTACTACGTGATGCAATCCAGAAAAAGCCCAGGATCTAGCCATCAAGTATGAGAGATATGCGAAGGAATGAGCCTGATGAGAGCAAATCCCAGACCTAACCTAGACCTAACATGAATTATTCTCTAAAATATTGATCGAAACCAGGTTTAATTGACTGTTTCAGTGTGGTCCCACATTACTACGTGATCAAATCCAGAAATAGCCCAGGATCTAGCCATGTAGTATGAGAAATATGCGAAAGTATGAGCCTGACGAGGGCAAATCCTAGACCTAACCCAGACCTAACATGCGTTATCCTCTAATATATTTATCATGACCAGGTTTAATTGATTGTTTCAGTGTGGTCCCACATTACTACCTGATCCAAACCAGAAAAAACCCAGGATCTGTTCAACAAGTATGTGAAAATCGCGAAAGTATGAGCCTGATGAGGGCAAATCCCAGACCTATCCCAGACCGAACTTGCGTTATCCTCTAAAATATTGATTGAAACCAGGTTTAATCGACTGTTTCAGTGTGGTACCACATTGCTACGTGATCCAAACCAGAAAAAACCCAGGATCAGTTCAACAAGTATGTGAAAAACTCGAAAGTATGAGCCTGATGAGGGCAAATCCCAGACCTATCCCAGACCTAACTTGCGTTATCCTCAAAAATATTGATCGAAACCTGGTTTAATTGACTGTTTCTGTGTGGTACCACATTACTACGTGATCCAATCCAGAAACAGCCCCGGATCTAGCCATGAAGTATGAGAAATATGCGAAAGTATGAGCCTGATGTGGGCAAATCCCAGGCCTAACCTAGACCTAACATGCGTTGTCCTCTAAAATATTGATCGAAACCAGGTTTAATTGACTGTTTTAGTGTGGTGCCACTTTACTACGTGATCCAAAGCAGAAAAAACCCTCGATCAGGTCAACATGCATGTTAAAACTGCAAAAGTATGAGCCTGATGAGGGCAAATCCCAGACCTATCTCAGACCTAACATGCGTTATCCTCAGAAATATTAATCGAAACCAGGCTTAATCGACTGTTTCAGTGTGGTACCACATTACTACGTGATCCAAACCAGAAAAAAACCCAGGATCTTGTCAACGAGTATGTGAAGTGTGCGAAAGTATGAGTCTGATGAGGGCTAATCCCAGACCTATCCCAGACCTAACTTTTTTTTTTTTTTTTTTTTTTTTTTTTTTGTCGTGGGGAAAATCTTCGAAAGACTCCCTCCCACCTCCTTGGGGAGAGGTGGGAGGGGTGTGTGGGATTCCCCGCGCCCGTACAACGACAGGCGCGGGACCTACCCACTAAAAACCCCACGGTGACCCTTCGGCACGCTTTGGGAGGATACCGGGAATCGCTCGAAGCATTCTTCTGGTATCCTCCCCGTGCCCGCGCTTTCGCGCCCATCCCCCGGGGGGACAATCGGTCCCCCCAGTAGACACACTGCCTCATAGCGGCGGGACGGGGCCACTCCATCCCGTCGCTATCCGTCCCGGGGCCGCGTTTAGTGGCGGCTGCAAGCCCCAACTCGCAACCGCCCGCGACCCCGTTTCCACCCCTCGGCGGGCGGGCGTTCATGGCCGCACCAGACCGCCGAGGGTGCCTCCCCTTGCGTCGGACCGGTAGGGGGAGGCACTCCTACCCCCAACCGGTCCGACCCGGCGCCGCCTGGCGGGAGGAGGGTCCCCTCAGGACCCCCCTCCCAATCCCAGACCTAACTTGCGTTATCCTCTAAAATAGTGATCGAAACCATGTTTAAGTGACTGTTTTAGTTGTGGTACCACTTTACTACGTGATCCAAAGCAGAAAAAACACTCGATCAGGTCAACATGCATGTTAAAACTGCGAAAGTATGAGCCTGATGAGGGCAAATCCAAGACCTAACCCAAACCTAACATGAGTTATTCTCTAAAATATTTATCAAGACCAGGTTTAATTGAATGTTTCAGTGTGGTCCCACATTACTACGTGATGCAATCCAGAAAAAGCCCAGGATCTAGCCATCATGTATGAGAAATATGCGAAAGAATGAGCCTGATGAGAGCAAATCCCAGACCTAACCTAGACCTAACATGAATTATTCTCTAAAATATTGATCGAAACCAGGTTTAATTGACTGTTTCAGTGTGGACCCACATTACTACGTGATCCAAATCAGAAAAAACCCAGGATCCGTTCAACAAGTATGTGAAGAATGCCAAAGTATGTGTCTGATGAGTGAAAATCCCAGACCTAACCTAGACCTAACATGCGTTATCCTCTATAATATTGAGCCAAACCAGGTTTAATGGACTGTTTCAGTGTGGTACCACACTACTACGTGATCCAAACCAGAAAAAACCCAGGATCTATTCAACAAGTATGTGAAAATCGCGAAAGTATGAGCCTGATGAGTGAAAGTCCCAGGCCTAACCTAGACCAAACATGCGTTATCCTCAAAAATATTGATCGAAACCTGGTTTAATTGACTGTTTCAGTGTGGTACCACATTACTACGGGACCCAAACCAGAAAAAACCCAGGATCTGTTCAACAAGTATGTGAAGAATGCGAAGGAATGAGTCTGATGAGTGAAAATCCCAGACCTATCCCAGACCAAACTTGGGTTATCCTCTGAAATATTGATCCAAACCAGGTTTAATCGACAGTTTCAGTGTGGTACCACACTACTACGTGACCCAAACCGGAAAAAACCCAGGATCTGTTCAACAAGTATGTGAAAAACGCGAAAGTATGAGCCTGATGAGGGCAAATCCCAGACCTATCCCAGACCTAACAAGCGTTATCCTCTAAAATATTTATCAAGACCAGGTTTAATTGATTGTTTCAGTGTGGTCCCACATTACTACGTGATCCAAACCAGAAAAAACCCAGGATCCGTCCAACAAGTATGTGCAGAATGCGAAAGTATGAGTCTGATGAGTGAAAATCCCCGGCCTAACCTAGACCTAACATGCGTTATCCTCAAAAATATTGATCGAAACCAGGTTTAATCGACTGTTTCAGTGTGGTACCACATTACTACGTGATCCAAACCAGAAAAAAACCCAGGACCTGTTCAACAAGTATTTGAAGTATGCGAAAGTATGAGTCTGATGAGGGCAAATCCCAGACCTATCCCAGACCTAACATACGTTATCCTCTAAAATATTTATCAAGACCAGGTTTAATTGATTGTTTCAGTGTGGTCCCACATTACTACGTGATCCAAACCAGAAAAAACCCAGGATCCGTCCAACAAGTATGTGAAGAATGCGAAAGTATGAGTCTGATGAGTGAAAATCCCCGGCCTAACCTTGACCTAACATGCGTTATCCTCAAAAATATTGATCGAAACCAGGTTTAATCGACTGTTTCAGTGTGGTACCACATTACTACGTGATCCAAACCAGAAAAAAACCCAGGACCTGTTCAACAAGTATCTGAAGTTTGTGAAAGTATGAGTCTGATGAGGGCAAATCCCAGGCCTAAACTAGACCTAACATGCGTCATCCTCAAAAATATTGATCAAAACCTGGTTTAATCGACTGTTTCAGTGTGGTACCACATCACTATGTGATCCAAACCAGAAAATAACCCAGGATCTGTTCAACGAGTTTGTGAAGTGTGCGAAAGTATGAGTATGGTGAGGGCAAATCCCAGACCTATCCCAGACCTAACATGCGTTATCCTCTAACATATTTATCATGACTAGGTTTAATTGATTGTTTCAGTGTGGTACCACATTACTACGTGAACCAAACTAGAAAAAACCCAGGAGCCGTTCAACAACTATGTGAAGAATGCGAAAGTGTGAGTCTGATGAGTGAATATCCCCGGCCTAACCTAGACCTAACATGCGTTATCCCCAAAAATATTGATCGAAACCAGGTTTAATCGACTGTTTCATTGTGGTACCACATTACTACGTGATCCAAACCAGAAAAAACCCCAGGATCTTTTCAACAAGTATGTGAAGAATGCGAAAGTATGAGGCTGATGAGGGCAAATCCCAGACCTAAACTAGACATAACTTGCGTTATCCTCTAAAATATTGATCGAAACCAGGTTTAATTGACTGTTTCAGCGTGGTACCACATTACTACGTGATACAATCCAGAAACAGCCCAGGATCTAGCCATGAAGTATGAGAAATATGCGAAAGTATCAGCCTGATGAGGGCAAATCCTAGACCTAACCCAAACCTAACATGCGTTATCCTCTAAAATATTGATCCAAACCAGGTTTAATGGACTGCTTCAGTGTGGTACCTCTTTACTACGTGATCCAAAGCAGAAAAAAACCCAGGATCTGTTCAATAAGTATGTGAAGTATGCGAAAGTATGAGTCTGATGAGGGCAAATCCCAGGCCTAAACTAGACATAACTTTCGTTATCCTCTAAAATATTGATGGAAACCAGGTTTAATTGACTGTTTCGGCGTGGTACCACATTACTACGTGATCCAAACAAGAAAAAAACCCAGGATCTTGTCAAGGAGTATGTGAAGTGTGCGAAAGTATGAGTCTGATGAGGGATAATCCGAGACCTATCCCAGACCTAACTTGCGTTATCCTCTAAAATAGTGATCGAAACCAGGTTTAATTGACTGTTTTAGTTGTGGTACCACTTTACTACGTGATCCAAAGCAGAAAAAACCCTCGATCAGGTCAACATGCATGTTAAAACTGCGGAAGTATGAGCCTGATGAGGGCAAATCCCAGACCTATCCCAGACCTAACATGCGTTATCCCCAAAAATATTGATCGAAACCAGGTTTAATCGACTGTTTCAGTGTGGTACCACATTACTACGTGATCCAAACCAGAAAAAACCCCAGGATTTTTTCAACAAGTATGTGAAGAATGCGAAAGTATGAGGCTGATGAGGGCAAATCCCAGACCTAAACTAGACATAACTTGCGTTATCCTCTAAAATATTGATCGAAACCAGGTTTAATTGACTGTTTCAGCGTGGTACCACATTACTACGTGATACAATCCAGAAACAGCCCAGGATCTAGCCATGAAGTATGAGAAATATGCGAAAGTATCAGCCTGATGAGGGCAAATCCTAGACCTAACCCAAACCTAACATGCGTTATCCTCTAAAATATTGATCCAAACCAGGTTTAATGGACTGCTTCAGTGTGGTACCTCTTTACTACGTGATCCAAAGCAGAAAAAAACCCAGGATCTGTTCAATAAGTATGTGAAGTATGCGAAAGTATGAGTCTGATGAGGGCAAATCCCAGGCCTAAACTAGACATAACTTTCGTTATCCTCTAAAATGTTGATCGAAACCAGGTTTAATTGACTGTTTTAGTGTGGTACCACTTTACTACGTGATCCAAACCAGAAAGAAACCCTGGATCTTGTCAAGGAGTATGTGAAGTGTGCGAAAGTATGAGTCTGATGAGGGATAATCCGAGACCTATCCCAGACCTAACTTGCGTTATCCTCTAAAATAGTGATCGAAACCAGGTTTAATTGACTGTTTTAGTTGTGGTACCACTTTACTATGTGATCCAAAGCAGAAAAAACCCTCGATCAGGTCAACATGCATGTTAAAAATGTGAAAGTATGACCCTGATGAGGGCAAATCCCAGGCCTAACCTAAACCTAACACGCGTCATCTTCTAAAATATTGAGCGAAACCAGGTTTAATTGATTGTTTCAGTGTGGTACCACATTACTACGTGATGCAATCCAGAAATATCCCAGGATATAGCCATGAAGTATAAGAAATATGCGATAGTATGAGTCTGATGGGGGCAAATCCCAGACCTATCCCAGACCAAACTTGCGTTATCCTCTAAAATATTGATCCAAACCAGGTTTAATGGACTGTTTCAGTGAGGTCCCACATTACTACGTGATCCAAACTAGAAAAAACCCAGGATCCGTTCAAGAAGTATGTGAAGAATACGAAAGTATGTGTCTGATGAGTGAAAATCCCAGGCCTAATCTAGACCTAACATGCGTGGTCCTCTAAAATATTGATGGAAACCAGGTTTAATTGTCTGTTTCAGTGTTGTACTTCCTTACTACGTGATGTAATCCAGAAAAAGCCCAGGATCTATCCATCAAGTATGAGAAATATGCGAAAGAATGAGCCTGATGAGAGCAAATCCCAGACCTAACCTAGACCTAACATGGATTATTCTCTAAAATATTGATCAAAACCAGGTTTAATTGACTGTTTCAGTGTGGTACCACATTACTACGTGATCCAATCCAGAAATAGCCCAGGATCCGGCCATGAAGTATGAGAAATATGCGAAAGTATGAGCCTGATGGGGGCAAATCCTAGACCTAACCCTAACCTAACATGCGTTATCCTCTAAAATATTTATCAAGACCAGGTTTAATTGAATGTTTCAGTGTGGTACCACATTACTACGTGAACCAAACAAGAAAAAACCCAGGAGCCGTTCAACAACTATGTGAAGAATGCGAAAGTGTGAGTCTGATGAGTGAATATCCCCGGCCTAACCTAGACCTAACATGCGTTATCCCCAAAAATATTGATCGAAACCAGGTTTAATCGACTGTTTCAGTGTGGTACCACATTACTACGTGATCCAAACCAGAAAAAACCCCAGGATCTTTTCAACAAGTATGTGAAGAATGCGAAAGTATGAGTCTGATGAGGGCAAATCCCAGACCTAAACTAGACATAACTTTCGTTATCCTCTAAAATATTGATCGAAACCAGGTTTAATTGACAGTTTTAGTGTGGTACCACTTTTCTACGTGATCCAAAGCAGAGAAAACCCTCGATCAGGCCAACATGCATGTTAAAACTGCGAAAGTATGAGCATGATGTGGGCAAATCCCAGACCTATCCCAGACCTAACATGCGTTATCCTCAAAAATATTAATCGAAACCAGGCTTAATCGACTGTTTCAGTGTGGTACCACATTACTACGTGATCCAAACAAGAAAAAAACCAAAGGATCTTGTCAACGAGTATGTGAAGTGTGCGAAAGTATGAGTCTGATAAGGGCTAATCCCAGACCTATCCCAGACCTAACTTGCGTTATCCTCTAAAATAGTGATCGAAACCAGGTTTGATTGACTGTTGTAGTTGTGGTACCACTTTACTACGTGATCCAAAGCAGAAAAAACCCTCGATCAGGTCAACATGCATGTTAAAACTGCGGAAGTATGAGCCTGATGAGGGCAAATCCCAGACCTATCCCAGACCTAACATGCGTTATCCTCAAAACTATTGATCGAAACCAGGTTTAATCGACTGTTTCAGTGTGGTACCACACTACTACGTGACCCAAGCCGGAAAAAACCCAGGATCTGTTCAACAAGTATGTGAAAAACGCGAAAGTATGAGCCTGATGAGGGCAAATCCCAGACCTATCCCAGACCTAACTTGCGTTATCCTCTAAAATATTGAACGAAACCAGGTTTAATTGACTGTTTCAGCGTGGTACCACATTACTACGTGATACAATCCAGAAACAGCCCGGGATCTAGCCATGAAGTATGAGAAATATGCGAAAGTATGAGCCTGATGTGGGCAAATCCCAGGCCTAACCTAGACCTAACATGCGTTGTCCTCTAAAATATTGATCGAAACAAGGTTTAATTGACTGTTTTAGTGTGGTACCACTTTGCTACGTGATCCAAAGCAGAAAAAACCCTCGATCAGGTCAACATGCATGTTAAAACTGCAAAAGTATGAGCCTGATGAGGGCAAATCCCAGACCGATCTCAGTCCTAACATGCGTTATCCTCAGAAATATTAATCGAAACCGGGTTTAATCGACTGTTTCAGTGTGGTACCACATTACTACGTGATCCAATCCAGAAATAGCCCAGGATCTAGCCATGAAGTATGAGAAATAGGCGAAAGTATGAGCCTGATGAGGGCAAATCTTAGACCTAAGCCAGACCTAACATGCGTTGTCCTCTAAAATATTTATCAAGACCAGGTTTAATTGATTGTTTCAGTGTGGTCCCACATTACTACGTGATGCAATCCAGAAAAAGCCCAGGATCTAGCCATCATGTATGAGAAATATGCGAAAGAATGAGCCTGATGAGAGCAAATCCCAGACCTAACCTAGACCTAACATGAATTATTCTCTAAAATATTGATCGAAACCAGGTTTAATTGACTGTTTCAGTGTGGACCCACATTACTACGTGATCCAAATCAGAAAAAACCCAGGATCCGTTCAACAAGTATGTGAAGAATGCCAAAGTATGTGTCTGATGAGTGAAAATCCCAGACCTAACCTAGACCTAACATGCGTTATCCTCTAAAATATTGATCCAAACCAGGTTTAATGGACTGTTTCAGTGTGGTACCACACTACTACGTGATCCGAACCAGAAAAAACCCAGGATCTATTCAACAAGTATGTGAAAAACGCGAAAGTATGAGCCTGATGAGAGCAAATCCCAGACCTATCCCAGACCTAACTTGCGTTGTTCTCTAAGATATTGATGGAAACCAGGTTTAATTGACTGTTTCAGTGTTGTACTTCATTACTACGTGATGCAATCCAGAAAAAGCCCAGGATCTAGCCATCAAGTATGAGAGATATGCGAAGGAATGAGCCTGATGAGAGCAAATCCCAGACCTAACCTAGACCTAACATGAATTATTCTCTAAAATATTGATCGAAACCAGGTTTAATTGACTGTTTCAGTGTGGTCCCACATTACTACGTGATCAAATCCAGAAATAGCCCAGGATCTAGCCATGTAGTATGAGAAATATGCGAAAGTATGAGCCTGACGAGGGCAAATCCTAGACCTAACCCAGACCTAACATGCGTTATCCTCTAATATATTTATCATGACCAGGTTTAATTGATTGTTTCAGTGTGGTCCCACATTACTACCTGATCCAAACCAGAAAAAACCCAGGATCTGTTCAACAAGTATGTGAAAATCGCGAAAGTATGAGCCTGATGAGGGCAAATCCCAGACCTATCCCAGACCGAACTTGCGTTATCCTCTAAAATATTGATTGAAACCAGGTTTAATCGACTGTTTCAGTGTGGTACCACATTGCTACGTGATCCAAACCAGAAAAAACCCAGGATCAGTTCAACAAGTATGTGAAAAACTCGAAAGTATGAGCCTGATGAGGGCAAATCCCAGACCTATCCCAGACCTAACTTGCGTTATCCTCAAAAATATTGATCGAAACCTGGTTTAATTGACTGTTTCTGTGTGGTACCACATTACTACGTGATCCAATCCAGAAACAGCCCCGGATCTAGCCATGAAGTATGAGAAATATGCGAAAGTATGAGCCTGATGTGGGCAAATCCCAGGCCTAACCTAGACCTAACATGCGTTGTCCTCTAAAATATTGATCGAAACCAGGTTTAATTGACTGTTTTAGTGTGGTGCCACTTTACTACGTGATCCAAAGCAGAAAAAACCCTCGATCAGGTCAACATGCATGTTAAAACTGCAAAAGTATGAGCCTGATGAGGGCAAATCCCAGACCTATCTCAGACCTAACATGCGTTATCCTCAGAAATATTAATCGATACCAGGCTTAATCGACTGTTTCAGTGTGGTACCACATTACTACGTGATCCAAACCAGAAAAAAACCCAGGATCTTGTCAACGAGTATGTGAAGTGTGCGAAAGTATGAGTCTGATGAGGGCTAATCCCAGACCTATCCCAGACCTAACTTTTTTTTTTTTTTTTTTTTTTTTTTTTTTGTCGTGGGGAAAATCTTCGAAAGACTCCCTCCCACCTCCTTGGGGAGAGGTGGGAGGGGTGTGTGGGATTCCCCGCGCCCGTACAACGACAGGCGCGGGACCTACCCACTAAAAACCCCACGGTGACCCTTCGGCACGCTTTGGGAGGATACCGGGAATCGCTCGAAGCATTCTTCTGGTATCCTCCCCGTGCCCGCGCTTTCGCGCCCATCCCCCGGGGGGACAATCGGTCCCCCCAGTAGACACACTGCCTCATAGCGGCGGGACGGGGCCACTCCATCCCGCCGCTATCCGTCCCGGGGCCGCGTTTAGTGGCGGCTGCAAGCCCCAACTCGCAACCGCCCGCGACCCCGTTTCCACCCCTCGGCGGGCGGGCGTTCATGGCCGCACCAGACCGCCGAGGGTGCCTCCCCTTGCGTCGGACCGGTAGGGGGAGGCACTCCTACCCCCAACCGGTCCGACCCGGCGCCGCCTGGCGGGAGGAGGGTCCCCTCAGGACCCCCCTCCCAATCCCAGACCTAACTTGCGTTATCCTCTAAAATAGTGATCGAAACCATGTTTAAGTGACTGTTTTAGTTGTGGTACCACTTTACTACGTGATCCAAAGCAGAAAAAACACTCGATCAGGTCAACATGCATGTTAAAACTGCGAAAGTATGAGCCTGATGAGGGCAAATCCAAGACCTAACCCAAACCTAACATGAGTTATTCTCTAAAATATTTATCAAGACCAGGTTTAATTGAATGTTTCAGTGTGGTCCCACATTACTACGTGATGCAATCCAGAAAAAGCCCAGGATCTAGCCATCATGTATGAGAAATATGCGAAAGAATGAGCCTGATGAGAGCAAATCCCAGACCTAACCTAGACCTAACATGAATTATTCTCTAAAATATTGATCGAAACCAGGTTTAATTGACTGTTTCAGTGTGGACCCACATTACTACGTGATCCAAATCAGAAAAAACCCAGGATCCGTTCAACAAGTATGTGAAGAATGCCAAAGTATGTGTCTGATGAGTGAAAATCCCAGACCTAACCTAGACCTAACATGCGTTATCCTCTATAATATTGATCCAAACCAGGTTTAATGGACTGTTTCAGTGTGGTACCACACTACTACGTGATCCAAACCAGAAAAAACCCAGGATCTATTCAACAAGTATGTGAAAATCGCGAAAGTATGAGCCTGATGAGGGCAAATCCCAGACCTATCCCAGACCTAACATGCGTTATCCTCTAAAATATTGATCCAAACCAGGTTTAATGGACTGTTTCAGTGAGGTCCCACATTACTACGTGATCCAAACCAGTAAAAACCCAGGATCCGTTCAACAAGTATGTGGAGAATGCGAAAGTATGAGTCTGATGAGTGAAAATCCTCGGCCTAACCTATACCTAACATGCGTTATCCTCAAAAATATTGATCGAAACCAGGTTTAATCGACTGTTTCAGTGTGGTACCACATGACTACGTGATCCAAAAAAGAAAAAAACCCAGGACCTGTTCAACAAGTATTTGAAGTATGCGAAAGAATGAGTCTGATGAGTGAAAGTCCCAGGCCTAACCTAGACCAAACATGCGTTATCCTCAAAAATTTTGATCGAAACCTGGTTTAATTGACTGTTTCAGTGTGGTACCACATTACTACGGGACCCAAACCAGAAAAAACCCAGGATCTGTTCAACAAGTATGTGAAGAATGCGAAGGTATGAGTCTGATGAGTGAAAATCCCAGACCTATCCCAGACCAAACTTGGGTTATCCTCTGAAATATTGATCCAAACCAGGTTTAATCGACAGTTTCAGTGTGGTACCACACTACTACGTGACCCAAACCGGAAAAAACCCAGGATCTGTTCAACAAGTATGTGAAAAACGCGAAAGTATGAGCCTGATGAGGGCAAATCCCAGACCTATCCCAGACCTAACAAGCGTTATCCTCTAAAATATTTATCAAGACCAGGTTTAATTGAATGTTTCAGTGTGGTACCACATTACTACGTGAACCAAACTAGAAAAAACCCAGGAGCCGTTCAACAACTATGTGAAGAATGCGAAGGTATGAGTCTAATGAGTGAAAATCCCAGACCTATCCCAGACCAAACTTGGGTTATCCTCTGAAATATTGATCCAAACCAGGTTTAATCGACAGTTTCAGTGTGGTACCACACTACTACGTGACCCAAACCGGAAAAAACCCAGGATCTGTTCAACAAGTATGTGAAAAACGCGAAAGTATGAGCCTGATGGGGGCAAATCCCAGACCTATCCCAGACCTAACATGCGTTATCCTCTAAAATATTTATCAAGACCAGGTTTAATTGATTGTTTCAGTGTGGTCCCACATTACTACGTGATCCAAACCAGAAAAAACCCAGGATCCGTCCAACAAGTATGTGCAGAATGCGAAAGTATGAGTCTGATGAGTGAAAATCCCCGGCCTAACCTAGACCTAACATGCGTTATCCTCAAAAATATTGATCGAAACCAGGTTTAATCGACTGTTTCAGTGTGGTACCACATTACTACGTGATCCAAACCAGAAAAAAACCCAGGACCTGTTCAACAAGTATTTGAAGTATGCGAAAGTATGAGTCAGATGAGGGCAAATCCCAGACCTATCCCAGACCTAACATGCGTTATCCTCTAAAATATTTATCAAGACCAGGTTTAATTGATTGTTTCAGTGTGGTCCCACATTACTACGTGATCCAAACCAGAAAAAACCCAGGATCCGTCCAACAAGTATGTGAAGAATGCGAAAGTATGAGTCTGATGAGTGAAAATCCCCGGCCTAACCTAGACCTAACATGCGTTATCCTCAAAAATATTGATCAAAACCTGGTTTAATCGACTGTTTCAGTGTGGTACCACATTACTATGTGATCCAAACCAGAAAATAACCCAGGATCTGTTCAACGAGTTTGTGAAGTGTGCGAAAGTATGAGTATGGTGAGGGCAAATCCCAGACCTATCCCAGACCTAACATGCGTTATCCTCTAAAATATTTATCATGACTAGGTTTAATTGATTGTTTCAGTGAGGTCCCACATTACTACGTGATCCAAACCGGAAAAAACCCAGGATCCGTTTAACAAGTATGGGAAGAATGCGAAAGTATGAGCCTGACGAGGGCAAATCCTAGACCTAACCCAGACCTAACATGCGTTATCCTCAAAAATATTTATCATGACTAGGTTTAATTGATTGTTTCAGTGTGGTACCACATAACTACGTGAACCAAACTAGAAAAAACCCAGGAGCCGTTCAACAACTATGTGAAGAATGCGAAAGTGTGAGTCTGATGAGTGAATATCCCCGGCCTAACCTAGACCTAACATGCGTTATCCCCAAAAATATTGATCGAAACCAGGTTTAATCGACTGTTTCAGTGTGGTACCACATTACTACGTGATCCAAACCAGAAAAAACCCCAGGATCTTTTCAACAAGTATGTGAAGAATGCGAAAGTATGAGGCTGATGAGGGCAAATCCCAGACCTAAACTAGACATAACATGCGTGGTCCTCTAAAATATTGATGGAAACCAGGTTTAATTGTCTGTTTCAGTGTTGTACTTCCTTACTACGTGATGCAATCCAGAAAAAGCCCAGGATCTATCCATCAAGTATGAGAAATATGCGAAAGAATGAGCCTGATGAGAGCAAATCCCAGACCTAACCTAGACCTAACATGGATTATTCTCTAAAATATTGATCAAAACCAGGTTTAATTGGCTGTTTCAGTGTGGTACCACATTACTACGTGATCCAATCCAGAAATAGCCCAGGATCCAGCCATGAAGTATGAGAAATATGCGAAAGTATGAGCCTGATGGGGGCAAATCCCAGACCTAACCCTAACCTAACATGCGTTATCCTCTAAAATATTTATCAAGACCAGGTTTAATTGAATGTTTCAGTGTGGTACCACATTACTACGTGATACAATCCAGAAACAGCCCAGGATCTAGCCATGAAGTATGAGAAATATGCGAAAGTATCAGCCTGATGAGGGCAAATCCTAGACCTAACCCAAACCTAACATGCGTTATCCTCTAAAATATTGAACGAAACCAGGTTTAATGGACTGCCTCAGTGTGGTACCTCTTTACTACGTGATCCAAACCAGAAAAAAACCCAGGATCAGTTCAACAAGTATGTGAAGTATGCGAAAGTATGAGTCTGATGAGGGCAAATCCCAGGCCTAAACTAGACATAACTTTCGTTATCCTCTAAAATATTGATCGAAACCAGGTTTAATTGACTGTTTTAGTGTGGTACCACTTTACTACGTGATCCAAAGCAGAAAAAACCCTCGATCAGGTCAACATGCATGTTAAAACTGCGAAAGTATGAGTCTGATGAAGGCAAATCCCAGACCTATCCCAGACCTAACATGCGTTATCCTCAAAAATATTAATCGAAACCAGGCTTAATCGACTGTTTCAGTGTGGTACCACATTACTACGTGATCCAAACCAGAAAAAAACCCAGGATCTTGTCAACGAGTATGTGAAGTGTGCGAAAGTATGAGTCTGATGAGGGCTAATCCCAGACCTATCCCAGACCTAACTTGCGTTATCCTCTAAAATAGTGATCGAAACCAGGTTTGATTGACTGTTTTAGTTGTGGTACCACTTTACTACGTGATCCAAAGCAGAAAAAACCCTCGATCAGGTCAACATGCATGTTAAAACTGCGGAAGTATGAGCCTGATGAGGGCAAATCCCAGACCTATACCAGACCTAACATGCGTTATCCTCAAAACTATTGATCGAAACCAGGTTTAATCGACTGTTTCAGTGTGGTACCACACTACTACGTGACCCAAGCCGGAAAAACCCCAGGATCTGTTCAACAAGTATGTGAAAAACGCGAAAGTATGAGCCTGATGAGGGCAAATCCCAGACCTATCCCAGACCTAACTTGCGTTATCCTCTAAAATATTGAACGAAACCAGGTTTAATTGACTGTTTCAGCGTGGTACCACATTACTACGTGATACAATCCAGAAACAGCCCAGGATCTAGCCATGAAGTATGAGAAATATGCGAAAGTATGAGCCTGATGTGGCAAATCCCAGGCCTAACCTAGACCTAACATGCGTTGTCCTCTAAAATATTGATCGAAACCAGGTTTAATTGACTGTTTTAGTGTGGTACCACTTTGCTACGTGATCCAAAGCAGAAAAAACCCTCGATCAGGTCAACATGCATGTTAAAACTGCAAAAGTATGAGCCTGATGAGGGCAAATCCCAGACCGATCTCAGTCCTAACATGCGTTATCCTCAGAAATATTAATCGAAACCAGGTTTAATCGACTGTTTCAGTGTGGTACCACATTACTACGTGATCCAATCCAGAAATAGCCCAGGATCTAGCCATGAAGTATGAGAAATAGGCGAAAGTATGAGCCTGATGAGGGCAAATCTTAGACCTAACCCAGACCTAACATGCGTTGTCCTCTAAAATATTTATCAAGACCAGGTTTAATTGATTGTTTCAGTGTGGTCCCACATTACTACGTGATGCAATCCAGAAAAAGCCCAGGATCTAGCCATCATGTATGAGAAATATGCGAAAGAATGACCCTGCTGAGAGCAAATCCCAGACCTAACCTAGACCTAACATGCGTTATCCTCTAAAATATTGATCCAAACCAGGTTTAATGGACTGTTTCAGTGTGGTACCACACTACTACGTGATCCAAACCAGAAAAAACCCAGGATCTATTCAACAAGTATGTGAAAAACGCGAAAGTATGAGCCTGATGAGAGCAAATCCCAGACCTATCCCAGACCTAACTTGCGTTGTTCTCTAAGATATTGATGGAAACCAGGTTTAATTGACTGTTTCAGTGTTGTACTTCATTACTACGTGATGCAATCCAGAAAAAGCCCAGGATCTAGCCATCAAGTATGAGAGATATGCGAAGGAATGGGCCTGATGAGAGGAAATCCCAGACCTAACCTAGACCTAACATGAATTATTCTCTAAAATATTGATCGAAACCAGGTTTAATTGACTGTTTCAGTGTGGTCCCACATTACTACGTGATCAAATCCAGAAATAGCCCAGGATCTAGCCATGAAGTATGAGAAATATGCGAAAGTATGAGCCTGACGAGGGCAAGTCCTAGACCTAACCCAGACCTAACATGCGTTATCCTCTAATATATTTATCATGACCAGGTTTAATTGATTGTTTCAGTGTGGTCCCACATTACTACCTGATCCAAACCAGAAAAAACCCAGGATCTGTTCAACAAGTATGTGAAAATCGCGAAAGTATGAGCCTGATGAGGGCAAATCCCAGACCTATCCCAGACCGAACTTGCGTTATCCTCTAAAATATTGATCGAAACCAGGTTTAATCGACTGTTTCAGTGTGGTACCACATTGCTACGTGATCCAAACCAGAAAAAACCCAGGATCAGTTCAACAAGTATGTGAAAAACTCGAAAGTATGAGCCTGATGAGGGCAAATCCCAGACCTATCCCAGACCTAACTTGCGTTATCCTCAAAAATATTGATCGAAACCTGGTTTAATTGACTGTTTCAGTGTGGTACCACATTACTACGTGATCCAATCCAGAAACAGCCCCGGATCTAGCCATGAAGTATGAGAAATATGCGAAAGTATGAGCCTGATGTGGGCAAATCCCAGGCCTAACCTAGACCTAACATGCGTTGTCCTCTAAAATATTGATCGATACCAGGTTTAATTGACTGTTTTAGTTTGGTACCACTTTACTACGTGATCCAAAGCAGAAAAAACCCTCGATCAGGTCAACATGCATGTTAAAACTGCAAAAGTATGAGCCTGATGAGGGCAAATCCCAGACCTATCTCAGACCTAACATGCGTTATCCTCAGAAATATTAATCGAAACCAGGCTTAATCGACTGTTTCAGTGTGGTACCACATTACTACGTGATCCAAACCAGAAAAAAACCCAGGATCTTGTCAACGAGTATGTGAAGTGTGCGAAAGTATGAGTCTGATGAGGGCTAATCCCAGACCTATCCCAGACCTAACTTTTTTTTTTTTTTTTTTTTTTTTTTTTTTTGTCGTGGGGAAAATCTTCGAAAGACTCCCTCCCACCTCCTTGGGGAGAGGTGGGAGGGGTGTGTGGGATTCCCCGCGCCCGTACAACGACAGGCGCGGGACCTACCCACTAAAAACCCCACGGTGACCCTTCGGCACGCTTTGGGAGGATACCGGGAATCGCTCGAAGCATTCTTCTGGTATCCTCCCCGTGCCCGCGCTTTCGCGCCCATCCCCCGGGGGGACAATCGGTCCCCCCAGTAGACACACTGCCTCATAGCGGCGGGACGGGGCCACTCCATCCCGCCGCTATCCGTCCCGGGGCCGCGTTTAGTGGCGGCTGCAAGCCCCAACTCGCAACCGCCCGCGACCCCGTTTCCACCCCTCGGCGGGCGGGCGTTCATGGCCGCACCAGACCGCCGAGGGTGCCTCCCCTTGCGTCGGACCGGTAGGGGGAGGCACTCCTACCCCCAACCGGTCCGACCCGGCGCCGCCTGGCGGGAGGAGGGTCCCCTCAGGACCCCCCTCCCAATCCCAGACCTAACTTGCGTTATCCTCTAAAATAGTGATCGAAACCATGTTTAAGTGACTGTTTTAGTTGTGGTACCACTTTACTACGTGATCCAAAGCAGAAAAAACACTCGATCAGGTCAACATGCATGTTAAAACTGCGAAAGTATGAGCCTGATGAGGGCAAATCCAAGACCTAACCCAAACCTAACATGAGTTATTCTCTAAAATATTTATCAAGACCAGGTTTAATTGAATGTTTCAGTGTGGTACCACATTACTACGTGAACCAAACCAGAAAAAACCCTGTATCTGTTCAACAAGTATGTGAAAAATGCGAAAGTATGAGTCTGGTGAGTGAAAATCCCAGGGATAACCTAGACCTAACAAGCGTTATCCTCTAAAATATTGATCCAAACCAGGTTTAATTGACTGTTTCAGTGTGGTACCACTTTACTGCGTGATCCAAAGCAGAAAAAACCCTCGATCAGGTCAACATGTATGTTAAAACTGCGAAAGTATGACCCTGATGTGGGCAAATCCCAGGCCTAACCTAGACCTAACATGCGTTGTCCTCTAAAATATTGATGGAAACCAGGTTTAATTGACTGTTTCAGTGTTGCACTTCATTACTACGTGATCCAAACCAGTAAAAACCCAGGATCCGTTCAACAAGTATGTGAAGAATGCGAAAGTATGAGTGTGATGAGTGAAAAACCCCGGCCTAACCTAGACCTAACATGCGTTATCCTCAAATATATTGATCGAAACCTGGTTTAATCGTCTGTTTCAGTGTGTTACCACATTACTATGTGATCCAAACCAGAAAATAACCCAGGATCTGTTCAACGAGTATGTGAAGTGTGCGAAAGTATGAGTCTGATGAGGGCAAATCCCAGACCTATCCCAGACCTAACATGCATTATCCTCTAAAATATTTATCAAGACCAGGTTTAATTGATTGTTTCAGTGTGGTCCCACATTACTACGTGATACAATCCAGAAACAGCCCAGGATCTAGCCATGAAGTATGAGTGTTTAAATATCGCATGAGTCCGAGACGCAGAAACTCGGCCGCGATGCCCGTATCTATATGGAATTCGCGTAATTCTAGATGGTTGTGCTGACATGGAAATTTTCCATCGTTCAGATTGGTATACCGCGGCTATTTACGTGTTTTTTCAAGCTAGCTTCACTGAAATTCTCGTGTTTTGGAGCAAATTCTAGGAATGTGTTGTTAGCGCTGAGAAAGAGAGAGAAAAGAGATCTATCGGAAAAAGATCGATAGACGAAACGCGGCAGCGCCGCGCCGTGGCCACGCGGCGCGTAGCAGCCCGGGCCCAGCAACGCGAGGCGTAGCTACCCGGTTCTGCGCTTGCGCGACGGAGCCGGCCGCGGCCGTCGCTGCTTGCAGATCGTCACGGTTCTTTCTTGAGCCGTCGGCGATCGAGAGCGGACCTTGTGACGGTCGCGTTCCCATTTCCCTACGAGCTCCGAGGTGGATGAGCCGATCTCTCTCCTCGTAATAGAATCAGTTTGCGGACAAATAGTTTATTGGAAAATCTCGTCATAGCGACTTGAGATTTTCCCCAGAAAATGGACAATCTGCCTGACGTTGCAGCGATCGCAAGGCACGCCGAGTGTGAAGCGATCGTAGACGCAGGATTGTGATTGAACGTTGCAGTTCGTGGATGCGACTGCGACGTTGGAGATTCGGTGTGGATCGCCTTGAGTCTTCTTCCAATTATCCGGTTAGAGCTACTGGAGGGCTGATACCGACATACAGGTATCACCTAGTGGTAGTTCACCGTTTCTAGAGGTCATACGAAACCCACTGGAACCACCCGTCCTGTGTACCAGTGAGAGTACACCGACCGGTGGGGTGGAAAGTTTCACCGACCAAGATTAGAGCTATACGGCGTAGGAGCCACCGGAAGATAGATATTCAGAAAGAATATCACTTCCAAATGTTAAAGTCCCTTAGTACTTTAACATTTGGTCCTTCGAGCCGGATTCGAGGAAAGAAAAGACAGTAGAGAGTTACAAGTACGTTCACGTAAGTCGCTACTTACGAGACGAATTTTCGAGTTGATTTTCAATCCTCGAATAAAAGATCACCATGGCATTGGCCAGAGAGTTCGGTCGTAGCGAGATTGAAATCGATTTCGATGACCTGACCTGCCGGTTTGAAGCAATGTCACGGTCGATAACAAATTTAAAGAAACGAGGTCGAGCTCAGTACAATGAGATACTTCTCAAGTCAAAGCTCGACTCGGTTTCCGAACAGTACAAGAAAGCTGTTGATCAGTACTTGGCTGTTCGAAGAAAATATCCACCTGCGAAGTGCGAGAAAAGCAACTTCGTTTTGAAAGGTGGAATTGAAGCATGGGAGACTATGTTTATGGAGTTTCAGGCGTACATTGCTACGGAACTGACGCAACTAGCCGCTGAGAGAAAAACAGCGGCGTCGTCGGTCGACCAGCATGATGTCGCTATTGAGCTTCCAAAGCAACGTCTGAATAAATTCGGCGGGGATCCTCGTAAATGGAGCCATTTCGAGGATCTATTCACCGCTAGTATAATCAATAACCCGAGGCTTTCAGATGTGCATCGATTGCAATATCTGAACGCCTGTGTGGAAGATCAAGCGTTGGCTGCGATCGCACACCTTGAAATTACTGAAGGTAATTTCGAGGTAGCGTGGCAAACCCTGAAAGATCAGTTCGGGCTTCCACGTATGGTGACCGCCAAACTGCTTGATCAATTGACAAAAATGAAGACGATTAAAAAGGATGACCTGACTAGCTTACATCAGGTCACTGTCGTCTTCAAGCAGGCTTTTGCCGCTTTTGAAAAACTGGGCACGACAAGAGAGCAGCGAGATTGGCTGCTGGCCCATGCAATCAAAAGCAGGCTTGAAGGGTCTCTCCTTCTGGAGTGGGAACTGTCGCAGAAGCTCTCCACGAAATATCCCTCGTTTCACGAACTAGTGGAATTTCTGGAGGTGCGTGCTCGCGCTATCACAATAACGGATGATGGTAAGGGCAAATCTTCGACGAGTAACCCACCGAAAATTAAAGTACGGAGTTACAACTCCGTCGTGGAAAGTCGCTCGGAGAACAGCGAATCTTGTGGATTTTGCGGCCTCGAGCATGGAATAGCACAATGCAGTGCTTTCCAAGGCTTGACGGTAGACTACCGCTATCGTTACACAAAAGATAGTCGGTTGTGCATTATCTGCTTGTCGCCGGGTCACGAGCGGTTCAGCTGTCCATCCGAAAAAGTATGCTCTAAATGCAATGGCAGACACCATACTCTGCTGCATTTCGAGCGTTACGGAAAGGAAACGGAAAGTCGTAAGCCTACGACAGAGTTTTCAAAGGACAAAGAAAAGAAAAAACGGGCAGTCGACCCGCAACGCCTCTACCTGGCAGGACAGAAAAGTCAACCGGGTGGCGACGAAACGGAGAAAATCCCCGATACTGAATGAAGGCATTTCGCGAGCGTTCCAATACCGCGAATTCAAATTCGCAAGAAATGGAAGCCGCGGAACTTCTTCAATTCAAGCGGTGGATTTGTGGAAAAAATTGGTTCGGACAATCAAGAGATTGTTGGCCAAAAGACGCCTTCGTGCATCGAGATCGATGCGGTAGAAGCGAAGGTCGATGTAGCGAATCAGATGCGGCACGTAATTTTCAAAATTGCAAGCTGTATCGATAGCACGCATTTTTGATAAATCACCGGTGTGAAAACCAGTGAAATCTCACTGAAAGCGCACTCTGAGTGAATTCACGCAAAAAGCGGAGAAATATAGATTTGTTTCTGTACGATCGAAGCGGAAAATCGCGATCGATCGCTGCTTTAAGTGATAACTCAGACGATTAAGCGTCTCTCACACGGAGTTATGTTCGGTCGAAAGTCGATTGAAAGACTTTCCGACAGGAATCAGTGGAAACTGAACGTCTCTCGCGTTGTTTAACCGATCGAGGGCGATTCAGAAATTTCCTGAAGTGATCTAGAGACAAGCGGGACGTGATTATTTCATGTTTCGCCAAAGTCTTGATCAGAAGATGCGGGACGTAATTATTTTACGTTCCTATAAAGTCTTGGAAAGAGGCATATGGCCCATAAATTGCTAAAATCAAATTATGTGGTTTTAGTGCAGAACTCTCTATTCTCCCATAAATCTATGGAAAATGGGACGAATAGAGAATGTTTCATTGGTAAGGGATAGGCACGTGTCGTTAAAGAACGCACGGCCGAATCTATCTCTACACGACCAATTTCGGGGTCGTGTAAATTTTCTGTGAATTTTTCCACGATAGCGACAAGTGGCAACGTCGCTTTCGAGGAAACATTGAAATTCCAGATTTTGTTGTCGAAGAATTCGGAAGGTGAAGTACCACCGCGTTCATAGAAACCGGTGTCTACTTGCATCTATCCGTCGTTGCTAGGGCTCAATCCGAGGTACGGGTTGCCTAGCAACGTAAACAACCCGAGCGAGACTGCGGTCCACGCGTCGCCATATTCCATTCAGTCAATTCTGAACTACCATGAGCGACACAAGTAGCAATCCAGAAAGTACAATTATGATCTCGGGGGACCCCGAGATCGACATTCAGTTTGGACGAATCCTGAAGTTGGCGGAAACGTCTCAGCCCTCTTGGGCAGAAGAGGTAGAGGCCGCCGCTGCTCCCGAACCGGACGTCGAGATAAATTTGGGGCTGGACAAGGTCCGGATCCGGGCTCGAGTTGTACAGGCCGGAGGAAAATATAATGCCCGCATCCCCGGAGGGACGTATGTCCTTCGGTGGGCACCAGGCGGGCGGCTGTTACATAGCGCCTGGCGGCCAGACAAGCTGGAAGGACCGGCCCAGCCGCGAGACCAGCAACAGGCGATACCGACGCCTCCACCGCCACGGCATGGGCAGCCAGCACCAGCGCAAGCTGGCAGCAACCCGGCTGCTAAGAAGCGACGAAGGAGAAGGCAGGCCAAACCTGCTGCGGAGCCACAGCCGGGGCCAAGCGGATTCCGCCAAACGCAGAGGCCCTTGCCAAAGAAGGCACGGCAGACAAAGGGCTATGCGGGGATGCATCTCCGGACGGTTGACGCTACCACGAGAGCATTGGCAGATCAAATGCTGCAAACCTCAATGAGGATTCTGCAACAGGCCACTGCTGGACAACAGTAAGTACTTTTAATTATTAAAAATTTTTTAATTTTTTGAATTAAAAGTGCGCGTCTCTCTTTCTCGGTTCGCGTAAAATCCTTGCCGTACGGGACAACCGCGACCTCTTAGTGTTGCACAATTCGTGCAAGGGGGGCGGTATGTTTAAATATCGCATGAGTCCGAGACGCAGAAACTCGGCCGCGATGCCCGTATCTATATGGAATTCGCGTAATTCTAGATGGTTGTGCTGACATGGAAATTTTCCATCGTTCAGATTGGTATACCGCGGCTATTTACGTGTTTTTTCAAGCTAGTTTCACTGAAATTCTCGAGTTTTGGAGCAAATTCTAGGAATGTGTTGTTAGCGCTGAGAAAGAGAGAGAAAAGAGATCTATCGGAAAAAGATCGATAGACGAAACGCGGCAGCGCCGCGCCGTGGCCACGCGGCGCGTAGCAGCCCGGGCCCAGCAACGCGAGGCGTAGCTACCCGGTTCTGCGCTTGCGCGACGGAGCCGGCCGCGGCCGTCGCTGCTTGCAGATCGTCACGGTTCTTTCTTGAGCCGTCGGCGATCGAGAGCGGACCTTGTGACGGTCGCGTTCCCATTTCCCTACGAGCTCCGAGGTGGATGAGCCGATCTCTCTCCTCGTAATAGAATCAGTTTGCGGACAAATAGTTTATTGGAAAATCTCGTCATAGCGACTTGAGATTTTCCCCAGAAAACGGACAATCTGCCTGACGTTGCAGCGATCGCAAGGCACGCCGAGTGCCCCTCAGGGGCTGCCAGCCTTTCAGCTGCAGTACGGGCTTAACGAACCCGGGGTACCCGAGTCATACACACACCGTAAGCCTCCTGTTGGTCGTCACAACGACCCATTCACAATTCCCTATTGGTTTTGTGAATGGTACGTGACGGCAGGAGGAACGGGGGTCTTGGCTTAACCGCCTGGGCCACGAGTATGGCGACTCTATAAAATCGCCCTCCAATCCTAAGCTATGGTGCGCGGCGATGGGATGCATGGTTGGGGGAGAAGGCCCAATCCCAAGCGACCACCTCCGGGGAACCTGCCGAACCCCCGGAGTATATAGGCTTACCCGGGTAAGGCGGCTCTGCCCGGGCGGACCTTTTCTTCCGACCTGCTCGTGGGAATATTATGGAGTTCACTATTAAAACGGGGATGGGACGGGGTAAGTCAGAGGGGGAGGACGAAGGCGGTGTTGGGACTGGAGTGACGGCGCTCGCGCCGCCTCCAGCGCCTGGCCCGGCTTCGTGGAAGGTGGAGGAGGACGATGAGACTGCGTCAGTCTCGTCCTTCTCCTCCACCAGGAGCCTCATAGGCTCTAAGAGGAAGAGGGCGGGGCAGGCCGTCGTCGAGGTGGGCGGGGCGATGAGCCCGTCGGTGAGGCTGAGTTGCCTCAGGGACGAGGTGACCGAGGAGATATCGGAGAGGATCTCCTCGTCCCTGAGGCGGGTGGAGAAAGTCGCCGCTGCCTGCGCCTTTAAGGGGCAGAAAAGCGGTGGCGCGGCGGCCCTAAAGGCCGCGGCGGAGGAAATGAGGGAGGCGGCGCGGGAGCTCAGAGGGCGGAACGCCCGTCTGCAGCTCCTGTTGGAGGAGGAGCGACAGGGGAGGAGGAGGGCAGAGGCGCTGTGGAACAGCGCAGCCCTCCCTCCCATTCTCCCTCCTCCTCCACCGCCGCGTCCCTCGGCGGAGGTAAATAAGCGGAGTGCGGCGGCAGTGGTGCGGGGCACCGCGGGCCCCTCCACCCGCACTCCGCCCGTGAAGAAGTCCCCGTCCTCCTCAGAAGACGATCTTCTGAGGAGGATTGGGGACATGATTGATGGCAAGCTGGCCGCCTTCCGGGAGGAGCTCCTCGCCGGAAGAGCGGTCAGCAGGAAGGCCGTGCCTCCCCGACCTGTTCCGGTACAGTCGGGGAAGGCAAAGAAGGGCGGAGTGAAGGCTCCGCCCAGCGTTGCGGCACCAGGGCCCCGGGTCGCGACCCCCAAGGGGGGTGGTGTACCCGTGGTCGCGGTGGTCGCGTCCTCCACAGCACCCTCCCAAGGGGGGGTGGCGTGGAGTGAGGTGGTGGGGCGGAAGGCGAAGCGGGCGGCGAGGAAGGCCCCGCAACCGCAGCCTCCGCCTCCGCCGCCGGCGGCCAAGGTAAAGGCCGCGAAGGTCGGGAAGGCACGACCAGGTCGTCCCCCAAAAACGGCAGCGGTGACGCTGACCGTTGCGCAGGGGGGCGACCTGACCCTCGCGGAGGCGATGCGGCTCGCCAGGGAGAATATCTCCCTGGAAGAGCTGGGCATCGCCTCCGTGAGGGCGAAGAGGGCCGTGACCGGGGGTCTCTTGCTGGAGATCCCCGGTGCAGAAGGCGGCGCGAAGGCGGACCGTCTCGCCCAGAGGCTCCGGGAGCAGCTGGGCGAGCGAGGTGTCCGGGTCGCCCGGCCCACGAAGCGCACGGAGATGCGCGTTTGTGGGCTGGACGACTCGGTCAGCGCACAGGATGTGTCCCGTGCCCTTGCGAGGGCGGGGGACTGTCCTGTGGAGGACCTGCGGATCGGAGAGATCCGCAGGTCGCCCTCCGGCCTCGGGTCGGTGTGGGCCCGGTGCCCCCTCTCCGCCGCCCGTAAGGTGGCGGAATCCGGGAGGGTGTTGGTGGGGTGGGTTTCGGCGCGAGTGGAGATCCTCGCGCCGCGCCCGCTCCAGTGTCACCGCTGCCTCGAATTGGGGCACGTGAGGCAGTGGTGCACCTCGCCGGTGGACCGCAGCGGTCAGTGTTACCGCTGCGGTGCCAAAGAGCACCGTGCGAGCCAGTGCTCGGCGGCCCCCCACTGCCCGCTGTGTGCGGACATGGGGAGGCCAGCCGATCACAGGGTGGGGAGCAAGAAGTGCTCCCCCCCCCTCCCGGAAGGAGAGGAAGAGGCGGGCTGCACCGGCTCCGGTGCCGAGGGCGGTGGCATCGTCCTCCATGGAGGTGGACGGTGCTACGGGGACGGACGGCCGGGAGGAGGCTGGCGCGGCCATTAATTAATGCCGCCCCGCCTCCTCCTCCAGGCCAACCTCAACCACTGCCGCGCGGCACAGGACTTGATGTCCCAAGTCCTCGCGGAGTGGGGGGTTGGCCTGGCGGTCGCCGCCGAGCCGTACCGCGTCCCTGATCACCCTCAATGGGTGGGCGACGCGGACGGCTTGGTGGCGACGGTATGGGGAGGGGGCGACGGGTCCCCACCGTTCTCCTTGTTGGAGCGCGGTCGGGGATTCGTCGCCGTGGACTGGGGGGGAGTCGCTGTGGTGGGGTGCTACATTTCGCCCCGTAGCGGTCACGCTGCGTTCGAGCTGTACTTGGCCGAGGTCGCGGCATGCGTGCAGCGCTACGCGGCCCGGCCGGTGCTGGTCCTGGGGGATTTTAATGCCAAGTCGGTGGCTTGGGGATCCCCCAGGACCTCCGTTCGCGGCGGGATCCTGGGCGATTGGGCGGCGGGGCTCGACCTCCGGGTATTGAACCAGGGGTCGGAGCACACATGCGTGCGGCGATATGGGGGGTCCATCGTGGATGTTGGATTCGCGACCCCCAACGCCGTGCGCATGGTGTCGGGTTGGCACGTGGTCGCGGGGGCAGAGACACTCTCCGATCACCGGTACATCCGGATGGAGGTCTCTGCCGCCGCGAGTGCATCCCGACACGGCCGCCTGCGTGGCACCCCACCACGCCGCTGGGCGCTTCGGCGCCTGGACAAGGACGCTCTGATGGCAGCTGCCCTCGCTGCAACTTGGCCGCAGGGAGCGGCCGAGTTGCCGAGCATAGAGGAGGAGGTCGCCCGGCTCGGAGCATTGGTCGCGGGTATTTGCGACGCGGCGATGCCTCGGGTCGGGCGGGCTTCTCCTCGCCGGGCGGTGTACTGGTGGTCGGACGCGATCGCGGAGTTGCGAGTCGCGACTGTCCGCGCCCGACGCCAGTACACCCGCGCGCGCCGTCGTCAACGTACAGGCGACGGCGTGGCGCGAGCGAGGGCAGCTGATGACCTGTATGGAGCATACCGCGTGGCGCGGGTTGCTCTGCAGGTCGCCATCAAACGGGCCAAGACCCAGGCATGGAAGGAGCTCCTCCAGACCCTTGATGACGATCCATGGGGGCGCCCATATAAGGTGGTGCTGAATAAGCTCCGCCCGTGGGCGCCACCCGTCACCGAGGGTCTTGACCCCCGGCTGCTGGAGGACGTGGTCAATACACTCTTCCCAAATGGGGAGAGGGGACCGCGTCCTCCGGCGGCGGCGGCTGTCCCAGTGGAGTGGACGGCCGAGCTGGGGGTCACGCAGGAGGAGCTGGCAGCGGCCATCAGACGGCTCGGGGTTCGTAACACGGCCCCGGGTCCGGATGGTGTGGCCGGCCGGGTTTGGGTCTTGACCCAGGGCGTCCTTGGGGCCGACCTCAGGCGGTTGTTCGACCGCTGCCTGAGGGACGGGCGATTCCCCCCCAGTTGGAAGGTGGCGAGGATGGTCCTCCTCCGGAAGGAGGGTCGGCCCGCGGAGTCTCCCTCCGCATACCGGCCCATTTGTCTCCTCGACGAGGTGGGCAAGCTCTTCGAGCGTGTGATTGCTGCCCGCCTCGTCGAGCACCTGTCGCGTGGTGATCCCGGTCTGGCCGACTGCCAGTTCGGTTTCCGGGGGGGCCGATCGACTATCGACGCGATAGGTCGTGTGAGGGCCCTCTCGGAGGCGGCCGTCTCCCGGGGAGGGGTGGCATTGGCAATATCCTTGGATATTGCCAATGCCTTTAACACCCTCCCCTGGGAAGGGATAAGGAGGGGGCTCGAATATCATCGAGTCCCCCCTTGTCTCAGGGCGGTCGTCGGGGATTATCTCCGCGGCAGGTGGATCGAGTATCCGGGCCGGGATGGTGATATGCGGAGGGAGGTGTACTGCGGTGTTCCGCAGGGGTCGGTCCTCGGGCCACTCCTGTGGAACATCGCGTACGACTCGGTGTTGCGGGCCGGCCTCCCCGACGGCGTCAGCACGGTGTGTTATGCGGATGACACACTGGTGCTGGCCGTCGGGGCGCACTGGGGGAGGGCCATGCGTCGCGCGGAGGAGGGGTCGCAACGCGTCGTCGACCGGATCAGGGGGATGGGGATGACGGTGGCGGTCCATAAGACCGAGGTGATTGCGTTTCATTCACCTCGGCAGGATCCGCCACCCCCTCTGATTCGGGTGGGTGGGGCTGACATCGAGGTGAAGCCCCAGATCAGGTATCTGGGGCTGATCCTCGATAGCCACTGGCGTTTCGAGAAGCATTTCCGCTGCCTGGTCCCCCGGTTGGAAAGGATGGTTGCGGCTCTGAGCCGGATCCTGCCCAACCTGGGAGGCCCGGCGGGCCGAGTTCGTCGCCTCTATGTGGCAATGGTCCAGTCGGTGGCCCTATACGGGGCCCCCGTCTGGGCGGACGACCTGGCTGCCTCCCGGCGCAGCATGACTATGCTGCGTCGGGTGCAGAGGCGCATGGCGCTCAGGGTCGTCCGCGGGTATCGGACCATGTCACATGAGGCGGCGACGGTTCTAGCGGGGATGCCGCCCATGGACCTGCTCGCGCGGTCGCACGCGGCGATGTACCGGCACCGCGTCGACCGTCGCGCGAGGGTGGGGGCGGTCCCGGGCGGGCAGGAACCTGCTTGGGGCGATTTGAAGCGCCAGGCCCGGCAGTCCGTGTTGCTCGCGTGGCAGGAGCGGCTGGCTCTGCCAACCGCGGGGCACCGGACTGTCGGTGCGTTTCGGCCACTCCTGAAGGAGTGGCTGGACAGAGGCCATGGCAGCCTCACCTACCGGATGGCACAGGTATTTTCCGGGCATGGCAGCTTCGGAAGATACCTGTGCCGGATAGGGAAGGAGCCGACGGCGCGTTGCTGCCACTGCGACGCTGAGCAGGACACGGCGGATCATACCCTGGAGGTATGCCCCGCGTGGGAGGGGGAGCGCCGTGTCCTGGTCGGCGTCGTCGGGCGGGATGTCTCGCTGCCGGGCGTGGTGCGCGCCATGCTCGGCAGCGAGGAGAAGTGGAGGGCCGTGGCCTCCTTCTGCGAGAACGTAATGTTGCAGAAGGAGGCCGCGGGGAGGGAGCGCGCCGTTGAAGCTCGCGCTCGTGCGGTGGCCCGAGGTCGTCGCCCGGTCGCGAGGCGTCGCGGGCGGCCGCCTCGGCGTGGCGGATGACCTAGGCTGGGAGGGGGGTCCTGAGGGGACCCTCCTCCCGCCAGGCGGCGCCGGGTCGGACCGGTTGGGGGTAGGAGTGCCTCCCCCTACCGGTCCGACGCAAGGGGAGGCACCCTCGGCGGTCTGGTGCGGCCATGAACGCCCGGCCGCCGAGGGGTGGAAACGGGGCCGCGGGCGGTTGCGAGTTGGGGCTCGCAGCCGCCACTAAACGCGGCCCCGGGACGGATAGCGGCGGGATGGAGTGGCCCCGTCCCGCCGCTATGAGGCAGTGTGTCTACTGGGGGGACCGATTGTCCCCCCGGGGGATGGGCGCGAAAGCGCGGGCACGGGGAGGATACCGGAAGAATGCTTCGAGCGATTCCCGGTATCCTCCCAAAGCGTGCCGAAGGGTCACCGTGGGGTTTTTAGTGGGTAGGTCCCGCGCCTGTCGTTGTACGGGCGCGGGGAATCCCACACACCCCTCCCACCTCTCCCCAAGGAGGTGGGAGGGAGTCTTTCGAAGATTTTCCCCACGACAAAAAAAAAAAAAAAAAAAAAAAAAAAAAAAAAAAAAAGGCACGCCGAGTGTGAAGCGATCGTAGACGCAGGATTGTGATTGAACGTTGCAGTTCGTGGATGCGACTGCGACGTTGGAGATTCGGTGTGGATCGCCTTGAGTCTTCTTCCAATTATCCGGTTAGAGCTACTGGAGGGCTGATACCGACATACAGGTATCACCTAGTGGTAGTTCACCGTTTCTAGAGGTCATACGAAACCCACTGGAACCACCCGTCCTGTGTACCAGTGAGAGTACACCGACCGGTGGGGTGGAAAGTTTCACCGACCAAGATTAGAGCTATACGGCGTTGGAGCCACCGGAAGATAGATATTCAGAAAGAATATCACTTCGTGGTGCTCTCCGTGCATCGGGCGTCGGAGAACCCGCTCCAATATACCGTCGTGAGGGGACAATAAGTAGGGCCTAAGCGTACGGTGGAGCAAAGGGTTCGAAGAGCCTTCCTTCCATCGCTACACCCACTACCAGCTGTGAGTCGACCACACTGGGCTGTGAACGTAGGGTGGTTGGAATTGCAGGGGATTGAGTCCTGAACCGGTGAGCCGCAGGCCAGTTCCTCGGGACAGGAGCCTCCGTCGAGGTAGCCACGGCTGGCTGCCGGGCGTTCCTTTGATGAAGGAATCGCCGGCTTGGCAACCACGTGTGCATACCGCAGGTCGCTCCTGAGGAGCAGCTGACGAGGGAGCCGAACTAGGACAAGACGTCCTCTTGCGTGGATGGTGTAGAAACGCCACCCGCACGGGGAGCGTGCTCGCGGGATATAGCCTCTTGGAGCCTTACAACCTCCATTTGGTTTCCCGTCCGTGGCATTGCAAAGAGAACCCGGTAGAACGGAGAAAAGCTCGTCTACCCGGTTGTGCGCGTCGGTGAGATCGTAGAAAGAGAATCTCATCGACCAGAAAGAGAAGAATACAGTCCACTAGCTAGAGCGCTAGATAGCCAGCCAGCTCTCCCCTCCAAGCACACCAGACTATCGCTGGAGCGCGAGAAACAGCTGACGAGCGCGTGATTGTTGACTTGTCCGCAAATGTATTTATTAGGCGGATTCTTTTGTTTCAGAAAGCCTCCGCAGTAGAAAATTGAAATAAGGAGACTAAAAAAGAGGAGACGAGGCCGCAATAGGAGCCGTCGTCAGTTTTTTCTTTTAGTTTCTAGTTTTGTTTTGTTAAAATGTTTAAATAGTTCATTTATATTTTTGTAATAAAAACTTTATTGAAAAACTTGTAACATTTTCTCTCCCTGTCTGTTTCTTCATCCGGACCCACGTTAAAGTCCGTTAGTACTTTAACAATGAGAAATATGCGAAAGTATGAGCTTGACGAGGGCAAATCCTAGACCTAACCCAGACCAAACATGCGTTATCCTCATAAATATTGATCGAAACCAGGTTTAATCGACTGTTTCAGTGTGGTACCACATTACTACGTGATCCAATCCAGAAATAGCCCAGGATCTAGCCATGAAATATGAGAAATATGCGAAAGTATGAGCCTGACGATGGCAAATCCTAGACCTAACCCAGACCTAACATGCGTTATCCTCTAATATATTTATCAAGACCAGGTTTAATTGATTGTTTCAGTGTGGTCCCACATTACTACGTGATCCAAACCAGAAAAAACCCAGGATCCGTTCAACAAATATGTGAAGAATGCGAAAGTATGAGTCTGATGAGTGAAAATCCCAGACCTATCGTCAGACCTAACATGCGTTATCCTCTAAAATATTTATCAAGACCAGGTTTAATTGAATGTTCCAGTGTGGTACCACATTACTACGTGAACCAAACCAGAAAAAACCCTGTATCTGTTCAACAAGTATGTGAAGAATGCGAAAGTATGAGTGTGATGAGTCAAAAACGTCGGCCTAACCTAGACCTAACATGCGTTATCCTCAAAAATATTGATCGCAAGCTGGTTTAATCGTCTGTTTCAGTGTGGTACCACATTACTATGTGATCCAAACCAGTAAAAACCCAGGATCCGTTCAACAAGTATGTGAAGAATGCGAAAGTATGAGTGTGATGAGTGAAAAACCCCGGCCTAACCTAGACCTAACATGCGTTATCCTCAAATATATTGATCGAAACCTGGTTTAATTGACTGTTTCAGTGTTGCACTTCATTACTACGTGATCCAAACCAGTAAAAACCCAGGATCCGTTCAACAAGTATGTGAAGAATGCGAAAGTATGAGTCTGATGAGTGAAAAACCCAGACCTATCGTCAGACCTAACATGCGTTATCCTCTAAAATATTTATCTATACCAGGTTTAATTGAATGTTTCAGTGTGGTACCACATAACTAAGTGAACCAAACCAGAAAAAACCCTGTATCTGTTCAACAAGTATGTGAAGAATGCGAAAGTATGAGTGTGATGAGTGAAAAACGCCGGCCTATCCTAGACCTAACATGCGTTATCCTCAAAAATATTGATCGAAAGCTGGTTTAATCGTCTGTTTCAGTGTGGTACCACATTACTATGTGATCCAAACCAGAAAATAACCCAGGATCTGTTCAACGAGTATGTGATGTGTGCGAAAGTATGAGTCTGATGAGGGCAAATCCCAGACCTATCCCAGACCTAGCATGCATTATCCTCTAAAATATTTATCAAGACCAGGTTTAATTGATTGTTTCAGTGTGGTCCCACATTACTACGTGACACAATCCAGAAACAGCCCAGGATCTAGCCATGAAGTATGAGAAATATGCGAAAGTATGAGCCTGATGAGGGCAAATCCTAGACCTAACCCAAACCTAACATGCGTTATCCTCTAAAATATTTATCAAGACCAGGTTTAATTGAATGTTTCAGTGTGGTACCACATTACTACGTGATCCAAACCAGTAAAAACCCAGGATCCGTTCAACAAGTACGTGGAGAATGCGAAAGTATGAGTTTGATGAGTGAAAATCGTCGGCCTAACCTAGACCTAACATGCGTTATCCTCAAAAATATTGATCGAAACCAGGTTTAATCGACTGTTTCAGTGTGGTACCACATTACTACGTGATCCAAACCAGTAAAAACCCAGGATCCGTTCAACAAGTATGTGGAGAATACGAAAGTATGAGTCTGATGAGTGAAAAACCTCGGCCTAACCTAGACCTAACATGCGTTGTCCTCTAAAATATTGATGGAAACCAGGTTTAATTGACTGTTTCAGTGTTGCACTTCATTACTACGTGATCAAAACCAGTAAAAACCCAGGATCCGTTCAACAAGTATGTGAAGAATGCGAAAGTATGAGTGTGATGAGTGAAAAACCCCGGCCTAACCCAGACCTAACATGCGTTATCCTCAAATATATTGATCGAAACCTGGTTTAATTGACTGTTTCAGTGTTGCACATCATTACTACGTGATCCAAACCAGTAAAAACCCAGGATCCGTTCAACAAAAATGTGAAGAATGCGAAAGTATGAGTCTGATGAGTGAAAATACCAGACCTATCGTCAGACCTAACATGCGTTATCCTCTAAAATATTTATCTAGACCAGGTTTAATTGAATGTTTCAGTGTGGTACCACATAACTAAGTGAACCAAACCAGAAAAAACCCTGCATCTGTTCAGCAAGTATGTGAAGAATGCGAAAGTATGAGTGTGATGAGTGAAAAACGCCGGCCTAACCTAGACCTAACATGCGTTATCCTCAAAAATATTGATCGAAAGCTGGTTTAATCGTCTGTTTCAGTGTGGTACCACATTACTATGTGAGCCAAACCAGAAAATAACCCAGGATCTGTTCAACGAGTATGTGATGTGTGCGAAAGTATGAGTCTGATGAGGGCAAATCCCAGACCTATCCCAGACCTAGCATGCATTATCCTCTAAAATATTTATCAAGACCAGGTTTAATTGATTGTTTCAGTGTGGTCCCACATTACTACGTGACACAATCCAGAAACAGCCCAGGATCTAGCCATGAAGTATGAGAAATATGCGAAAGTATGAGCCTGATGAGGGCAAATCCTAGACCTAACCCAAACCTTACATGCGCTATCCTCTAAAATATTTATCAAGACCAGGTTTAATTGAATGTTTCAGTGTGGTACCACATTACTACGTGATCCAAACCAGTAAAAACCCAGGATCCGTCCAACAAGATTGTGGAGAATGCGAAAGTATGAGTTTGATGAGTGAAAATCCTCGGCCTAACCTAGACCTAACATGCGTTATCCTCAAAAATATTGATCGAAACCAGGTTTAATCGACTCTTTCAGTGTGGTACCACATTACTACGTGATCCAAACCAGTAAAAACCCAGGATCGGTTCAACAAGTATGTGGAGAAGCGAAAGTATGAGTCTGATGAGTGAAAATCCTCGGCCTAACCTAGACCTAACATGCGTTGTCCTCTAAAATATTGATGGAAACCAGATTTAATTGACTGTTTCAGTGTTGCACTTCATTACTACGTGATCCAAACCAGTAAAAACCCAGGATCCGTTCAACAAGTATGTGAAGAATGCGAAAGTATGAGTCTGATGAGTGAAAATCCCTGGGCTAACCTAGACCTAACAAGCGTTATCCTCTAAAATATTTATCAAGACCAGGTTTAATTGACTGTTTCAGCGTGGTACCACATTACTACGTGACACAATCCAGAAACAGCCCAGGATCTAGCCATGAAGTATGAGAAATATGCGAAAGTATGAGCCTGATGAGGGCAAATCCTAGACCTAACCCAAACCTAACATGCGTTATCCTGTAAAATATTTATCAAGGTCAGGTTTAATTGAATGTTTCAGTGTGGTACCACATTACTACGTGATCCAAACCAGTAAAAACCCAGGATCCGTTCAACAAGTATGTGAAAAACGCGATAGTATGAGTCTGATGAGTGAAAATCCTCGGCCTAACCTATACCTAACATGCGTTATCCTCAAAAATATTGATCGAAACCTGGTTTAATCGACTGTTTCAGTGTGGTACCACTATGCTACGTGATCCAAACCAGAAAAAACCCAGGATCAGTTCAACAAGTATGTGAAGAATGCGAAAGTATGAGTCTGATGAGTGAAAGTCCCAGGCCTAACCTAGACCTAACATGCGTTATCCTCAAAAATATTGATCGAAACCTGGTTTAATCGACTGTTTCAGTGTGGTACCACATTACTACCGGAACCAAACCAGAAAGACCCAGGATCTGTTCAACAAGTATGTGAAGAATGCGAAAGTATGAGTCTGAGGAGTGAAAATCCCAGACCTATCCCAGACCAAACTTGCGTTATCCTCTAAAATATTGATCGAAACCTGGTTTAATCGACTGTTTCAGTGTGGTACCACTATGCTACGTGATCCAAACCAGAAAAAACCCAGGATCAGTTCAACAAGTATGTGAAAAACGCGAAAGTATGAGCCTGATGAGGGCGAATCCCAAACCTATCCCAGACCTAACTTGCGTTATCCTCTAAAATATTGATCGAAACCAGGTTTAATTGATTGTTTCAGCGTGGTACCACATTACTACGTGATACAATCCAGAAACAGCCCAGGATCTAGCCATGAAGTATGAGAAATATGCGAAAGTATGAGCCTGATGAGGGCAAATCCTTGACCTAACCCAAACCTAACATGCATTATCCTCTAAAATATTGATCCAAACCAGGTTTAATGGACTGCTTCAGTGTGGTACCTCTTTACTACGTGATCCAAAGCAGAAAAAAACCCAGGATCTGTTCAATAGGTATGTGAAGTATGCGAAAGTATGAGTCTGATGAGGGCAAATCCCAGGCCTAAACTAGACCTAACATGCGTTATCCTCTAAAATATTCATCAAGACCAGGTTTAATTGATTGTTTCCGTGTGGTCCCACATTACTACGTGATCAAAACCAGTAAAAACCCAGGATCCGTTCAACAAGTATGTGGAGAATGCGAAAGTATGAGTTTGATGAGTGAAAATCCTCGGCCTAACCTAGACCTAACATGCGTTATCCTCAAAAATATTGATCGAAACCAGGTTGAATCGTCTGTTTCAGTGTGGTACCACGTTACTACGTGATCCAAACCAGTAAAAACCCAGGATCCGTTCAACAAGTATGTGGAGAATGCGAAAGTATGAGTCTGATGAGTGAAAATCCTCGGCCTAACCTAGACCTAACATGCGTTATCCTCTAAAATATTGATGGAAACCAGGTTTAATCGACTGTTTCAGTGTGGTACCACATTGCTACGTGATCCAAACCAGAAAAAACCCAGGATCAGTTCAACGAGTATGTGAAAAACGCGAAAGTATGAGCCTGATGAGGGCGAATCCCAGACCTATCCCAGACCTAACTTGCGTTATCCTCTAAAATATTGATCCAAACCAGGTTTAATGGACTGTTTCAGTGTGGTCCCACATTACTACGTGATCCAAACCAGAAAAAACCCTGTATCTGTTCAACAAGTATGTGAAGAATGCGAAAGTATGAGTCTGATGAGTGAAAATCCCAGGGCTAACCTAGACCTAACAAGCGTTATCCTCTAAAATATTTATCAAGACCAGGTTTAATTGATTGTTTCAGCGTGGTACCACATTACTACGTGATACAATCCAGAAACAGCCCAGGATCTAGCCATGAAGTATGAGAAATATGCGAAAGTATGAGCCTGATGAGGGCAAATCCTAGACCTAACCCAAACCTAACATGCGTTATCCTCTAAAATATTGATCCAAACCAGGTTTAATGGACTGCTTCAGTGTGGTACCTCTTTACTACGTGATCCAAAGCAGAAAAAAACCCAGGATCTGTTCAATAGGTATGTGAAGTATGCGAAAGTATGAGTCTGATGAGGGCAAATCCCAGGCCTAAACTAGACCTAACATGCGTTATCCTCTAAAATATTCATCAAGACCAGGTTTAATTGATTGTTTCCGTGTGGTCCCACATTACTACGTGATCAAAACCAGTAAAAACCCAGGATCCGTTCAACAAGTATGTGGAGAATGCGAAAGTATGAGTTTGATGAGTGAAAATCCACGGCCTAACCTAGACCTAACATGCGTTATCCTCAAAAATATTGATCGAAACCTGGTTGAATCGACTGTTTCAGTGTGGTACCACATTACTACGTGATCCAAACCAGTAAAAACCCAGGATCCGTTCAACAAGTATGTGGAGAATGCGAAAGTATGAGTCTGATGAGTGAAAATCCTCGGCCTAACCTAGACCTAACATGCGTTATCCTCTAAAATATTGATGGAAACCAGGTTTAATTGACTGTTTCAGTGTTGCACATCATTACTACGTGATCCAAACCAGTAAAAACCCAGGATCCGTTCAACAAGTATGTGAAGAATGCGAAACTATGAGTGTGATGAGTGAAAAACCCCGGCCATACCTAGACCTAACATGCGTTATCCTCAAAAATATTGATCGAAACCTGGTTTAATCGTCTGTTTCAGTGTGGTGCCACATTACTATGTGATCCAAACCAGAAAAAAACCCAGGACCTGTTCAACAAGTATTTGAAGTATGCGTAAGAATGAGTCTGATGAGGGCAAATTCCAGACCTATCCCAGACCAAACTTGCGTTATCCTCTAAAATATTGATCGAAACCAGGATTAATCGACTGTTTCAGTGTGGTACCACATTGCTACGTGATCCAAACCAGAAAAAACCCAGGATCAGTTCAACGAGTATGTGAAAAACGCGAAAGTATGAGCCTGATGAGGGCGAATCCCAGACCTATCCCAGACCTAACTTGCGTTATCCTCTAAAATATTGATCCAAACCAGGTTTAATGGACTGTTTCAGTGTGGTCCCACATTACTACGTGATCCAAACCAGAAACAACCCAGGATCCGTTCAACAAGTATGTGAAGAATACGAAAGTATGTGTTTGATGAGTGAAAATCCCAGGCCTATCCCAGACCAAACTTGCGTTATCCTCTAAAATATTGATCGAAACCTGGTTTAATCGACTGTTTCAGTGTGGTACCACTATGCTACGTGATCCAAACCAGAAAAAACCCAGGATCAGTTCAACAAGTATGTGAAAAACGCGAAAGTATGAGCCTGATGAGGGCGAATCCCAAACCTATCCCAGACCTAACTTGCGTTATCCTCTAAAATATTGATCGAAACCAGGTTTAATTGATTGTTTCAGCGTGGTACCACATTACTACGTGATACAATCCAGAAACAGCCCAGGATCTAGCCATGAAGTATGAGAAATATGCGAAAGTATGAGCCTGATGAGGGCAAATCCTTGACCTAACCCAAACCTAACATGCATTATCCTCTAAAATATTGATCCAAACCAGGTTTAATGGACTGCTTCAGTGTGGTACCTCTTTACTACGTGATCCAAAGCAGAAAAAAACCCAGGATCTGTTCAATAGGTATGTGAAGTATGCGAAAGTATGAGTCTGATGAGGGCAAATCCCAGGCCTAAACTAGACCTAACATGCGTTATCCTCTAAAATATTCATCAAGACCAGGTTTAATTGATTGTTTCCGTGTGGTCCCACATTACTACGTGATCAAAACCAGTCAAAACCCAGGATCCGTTCAACAAGTATGTGGAGAATGCGAAAGTATGAGTTTGATGAGTGAAAATCCTCGGCCTAACCTAGACCTAACATGCGTTATCCTCAAAAATATTGATCGAAACCAGGTTGAATCGACTGTTTCAGTGTGGTACCACGTTACTACGTGATCCAAACCAGTAAAAACCCAGGATCCGTTCAACAAGTATGTGGAGAATGCGAAAGTATGAGTCTGATGAGTGAAAATCCTCGGCCTAACCTAGACCTAACATGCGTTATCCTCTAAAATATTGATGGAAACCAGGTTTAATCGACTGTTTCAGTGTGGTACCACATTGCTACGTGATCCAAACCAGAAAAAACCCAGGATCAGTTCAACGAGTATGTGAAAAACGCGAAAGTATGAGCCTGATGAGGGCGAATCCCAGACCTATCCCAGACCTAACTTGCGTTATCCTCTAAAATATTGATCCAAACCAGGTTTAATGGACTGTTTCAGTGTGGTCCCACATTACTACGTGATCCAAACCAGAAAAAACCCTGTATCTGTTCAACAAGTATGTGAAGAATGCGAAAGTATGAGTCTGGTGAGTGAAAATCCCAGGGCTAACCTAGACCTAACAAGCGTTATCCTCTAAAATATTTATCAAGACCAGGTTTAATTGATTGTTTCAGCGTGGTACCACATTACTACGTGATACAATCCAGAAACAGCCCAGGATCTAGCCATGAAGTATGAGAAATATGCGAAAGTATGAGCCTGATGAGGGCAAATCCTAGACCTAACCCAAACCTAACATGCGTTATCCTCTAAAATATTGATCCAAACCAGGTTTAATGGACTGCTTCAGTGTGGTACCTCTTTACTACGTGATCCAAAGCAGAAAAAAACCCAGGATCTGTTCAATAGGTATGTGAAGTATGCGAAAGTATGAGTCTGATGAGGGCAAATCCCAGGCCTAAACTAGACCTAACATGCGTTATCCTCTAAAATATTCATCAAGACCAGGTTTAATTGATTGTTTCCGTGTGGTCCCACATTACTACGTGATCAAAACCAGTAAAAACCCAGGATCCGTTCAACAAGTATGTGGAGAATGCGAAAGTATGAGTTTGATGAGTGAAAATCCACGGCCTAACCTAGACCTAACATGCGTTATCCTCAAAAATATTGATCGAAACCTGGTTGAATCGACTGTTTCAGTGTGGTACCACATTACTACGTGATCCAAACCAGTAAAAACCCAGGATCCGTTCAACAAGTATGTGGAGAATGCGAAAGTATGAGTCTGATGAGTGAAAATCCTCGGCCTAACCTAGACCTAACATGCGTTATCCTCTAAAATATTGATGGAAACCAGGTTTAATTGACTGTTTCAGTGTTGCACATCATTACTACGTGATCCAAACCAGTAAAAACCCAGGATCCGTTCAACAAGTATGTGAAGAATGCGAAACTATGAGTGTGATGAGTGAAAAACCCCGGCCATACCTAGACCTAACATGCGTTATCCTCAAAAATATTGATCGAAACCTGGTTTAATCGTCTGTTTCAGTGTGGTGCCACATTACTATGTGATCCAAACCAGAAAAAAACCCAGGACCTGTTCAACAAGTATTTGAAGTATGCGTAAGAATGAGTCTGATGAGGGCAAATTCCAGACCTATCCCAGACCAAACTTGCGTTATCCTCTAAAATATTGATCGAAACCAGGATTAATCGACTGTTTCAGTGTGGTACCACATTGCTACGTGATCCAAACCAGAAAAAACCCAGGATCAGTTCAACGAGTATGTGAAAAACGCGAAAGTATGAGCCTGATGAGGGCGAATCCCAGACCTATCCCAGACCTAACTTGCGTTATCCTCTAAAATATTGATCCAAACCAGGTTTAATGGACTGTTTCAGTGTGGTCCCACATTACTACGTGATCCAAACCAGAAAAAACCCAGGATCCGTTCAACAAGTATGTGAAGAATACGAAAGTATGTGTTTGATGAGTGAAAATCCCAGGCCTAACCTAGACCTAACATGCGTTATCCTCAAAAATATTGACCGAAACCAGGTTTAATCGACTGTTTCAGTGTGGTACCACATTACTACGTGATCCAAACCAGAAAAAAACCCAGGACCTGTTCAACAAGTATTTGAAGTATGCGAAAGAATGAGTCTGATGTGGGCAAATCCCAGACCTATCCCAGACCAAACTTGCGTTATCCTCTAAAATATTGATCGAAACCAGGTTTAATCGACTGTTTCAGTGTGGTACCACATTGCTACGTGATCCAAACCAGAAAAAACCCAGGATCAGTTCAACGAGTATGTGAAAAACGCGAAAGTATGAGCCTGATGAGGGCGAATCCCAGACCTATCCCAGACCTAACTTGCGTTATCCTCTAAAATATTGATCCAAACCAGGTTTAATGGACTGTTTCAGTGTGGTCCACATTACTACGTGATCCAAACCAGAAAAAACCCAGGATCCGTTCAACAAGTATGTGAAGAATACGAAAGTATGTGTTTGATGAGTGAAAATCCCAGGCCTAACCTAGACCTAACATGCGTTATCCTCAAAAATATTGACCGAAACCAGGTTTAATCGACTGTTTCAGTGTGGTACCACATTACTACGTGATCCAAACCAGAAAAAAACCCAGGACCTGTTCAACAAGTATTTGAAGTATGCGAAAGAATGAGTCTGATGAGGGCAAATCCCAGACCTATCCCAGACCAAACTTGCGTTATCCTCTAAAATATTGATCGAAACCAGGTTTAATCGACCGTTTCAGTGTTGTACTTCATTACTACGTGATGCAATCCAGGAAAAGCCCAGTATCTAGCCATCAAGTATGAGAAATATGCGAAAGAATGAGCCTGATGAAAGCAAATCCCAGACCTAACCTAGACCTAACATGAATTATTCTCTTAAATATTGGTCGATACCAGGTTTAATCGACTGTTTCAGTGTGGTACCACATTGCTACGTGATCCAAACCAGTAAATACCCAGGATCCGTTCAACAAGTATGTGGAGAATGCGAAAGTATGAGTCTGATGAGTGAAAATCCTCGGCCTAACCTAGACCTAACATGCGTTGTCCTCTAAAATATTGATGGAAGCAGGTTTAATTGACTGTTTCAGTGTTGCACTTCATTACTACCTGATCCAAACCAGTAAAAACCCAGGATCCGTTCAACAAGTACGTGAAGAATGCGAAAGTATGAGTGTGATGAGCGAAAACCCCGGGGCTAACCTAGACATAACAAGCGTTACCCTCTAAAATATTTATCAAGACCAGGTTTAATTGACTGTTTCAGCGTGGTACCACATTACTACGTGACACAACCCAGAAACAGACCAGGATCTAGCCATGAAGTATGAGAAATATGCGAAAGTATGAGCCTGATGAGGGTAAATCCTAGACCTAACCCAAACCTAACATGCGTTATCCTCTAAAATATTTATCAAGACCAGGTTTAATTGAATGTTTCAGTGTGGTACCACATTACTACGTGATCCAAACCAGAAAAAACCCAGGATCAGTTCAACAAGTATGTGAAAAACGCGAAAGTATGAGCCTGATGAGGGCGAATCCCAGACCTATCCCAGACCTAACTTGCGTTATCCTCTAAAATATTGATCGAAACCAGGTTTAATTGACTGTTTCAGCGTGGTACCACATTACTACGTGATACAATCCAGAAACAGCCCAGGATCTAGCCATGAAGTATGAGAAATATGCGAAAGTATGAGCCTGATGAGGGCAAATCCTAGATCTAACCCAAACCTAACATGCGTTATCCTCTAAAATATTGATCCAAACCAGGTTTAATGGACTGTTTCAGTGTGGTCCCACATTACTACGTGATCCAAACCAGAAAAAACCCAGGATCCGTTCAACAAGTATGTGAGGAATACGAAAGTATGTGTCTGATGAGTGAAAATCCCAGGACTAACCTAGACCTAACATGCGTTATCCTCATAAATATTGATGGAAACCAGATTTAATTGACTGTTGCAGTGTTGTACTTCATTACTACGTGATGCAATCCAGGAAAAGCCCAGGATCTAGCCATCAAGTATGAGAAATATGCGAAAGGATGGGCCAGATGAGAGCAAATCCCAGACCTAACCTAGACCTAACATGAATTATTCTCTTAAATATTGATCGAAACCTGGTTTAATCGACTGTTTCAGTGTGGCACCACATTACTACGTGATCCAAACCAGAAAAAACCCAGGATCAGTTCAACAAGTATGTGAAGAATGCGATAGTATGAGTCTGATGAGTGAAAATCCCAGGGCTAACCTAGACCTAACATGCGTTATCCTCTAAAATATTGATCGAAACCAGGTTTAATCGACTGCTTCAGTGTGGAATCACACTACTACGTGACCCAAACCAGAAAAAACCCATGATCTGTTCAACAAGTATGTGAAAAACGCGAAAGTATGAGCCTGATGAGGGCAAGTCCTAGACCTAACCCAGACCTAACATGCGTTATCCTCTAAAATATTTACCAAGACCAGGTTTAATTTATTGTTTCAGTGTGGTCCCACATTACTACGGGTCCCAAACCGGAAAAAACCCAGGATCCGTTCAACAAGTATGTGAAGAATGCGAAAGTATGAGTCTGATGAGTGAAAATCCCAGGCCTAACCTAGACCTAACATGCGTTATCCTCAAAAATATTGATCGAAACCAGGTTGAATCGACTGTTTCAGTGTGGTACCACGTTACTACGTGATCCAAACCAGTAAAAACCCAGGATCCGTTCAACAAGTATGTGGAGAATGCGAAAGTATGAGTCTGATGAGTGAAAATCCTCGGCCTAACCT